>NC_139351.1:43606944-43996944 GCF_055883805.1 Amblyomma maculatum | reverse complement strand
CAGCACATTTAGTACAACGGGTTACAGCATAATGAATAAAACTGGTGAATCTCCGATTACGACGGATTATTACGACATGACTGCTCACCACTTTCATGCTTTATTAGCTACGACCTCCTCAGGTTTTTCTGAAATTTTCACCGTATATTGCTTGCAGGTTTCTACTACTTTGAACGAAATTTGAAAGGGGCACGCAGCTGTGTTTCAACTCAAACTATTATTGAAATATTGCATTTTCAACCCCAATCGACGAGGTTTCTGGAGGCTACCTTGCATGCATGATGTCACTGGACGCCAGACCTTCGAAAGTCGCTGAATTCGACCTTCGGAACATGCTAGCTTGTTATCGCTCATTTTAGACAAATAATTACCCAAGCTGTCATCAACTGTCGCCAGATTATCCAAACAAAGTGGGTGCAGCAGTTTTTTCTGACTGTATACATGGCGTACGTATGTCATTCCACAGTCTGTCGTGTCATCATCCCGTGGGCGGAATCGAGTGTCGAATTCGGATTCGTACTCCTATTTGAAAGTTCCTTTTTGAATCCTTCCAAAATCCGAGGGACTGATACATGGAAGCGATAAATCCTACTGGAGAGGTCGCGCCGATGTGAACACCTGTTTAACAGAGGCGTACTGATTTGTATGCGTGACACGAAGCTAGTTTGCCACATACAGGATCCAAGCGTGCCATATCTCCCAGGAGCTGCCTGAGTTAGCAGCTCCTGTCAATTAGGGTATGTGACGTGCTCTGATGCTGTCACCCAGCCCGCCAGCCAATTAGCGGCCTACTGTATTCACACGCCAACAGCCATCTACCAGAGGCTTGCACGTGATCTTTCGCTCAAAAGACCGAATACTAGAAGGCCGGCGGCTGGTTTTCCGCTGAACGGAGCAGTTAACGCGCTCGCGTTAATAGACGATGACAACTTAGGTAAATGAGTGAGTTACGAAAGAACAGAAGCGAGCAGTAAGGAGGCAGCCAGCTTTACTTCTTCGGGAGGTACTGGGTTCGATCCCTGGTGCCGCCGGTTACCCACCGGTTTTTAAATGGGTACAAGCTTTCCCCCGGCCTGGTGCTCGGCTCTTCTGGGGTGAAATGCTTGGGAAAAGGGGTCACGGCCCAAATAGTTGCGCCGATGTGGCAGTGATTTGTTCCGCCATCGGACAACAATAAGTCCGCCTTGCGCGGCAACAGCCCATTATGTGGCCCTTTTTTTTTTCGTTTTGTTTTTTTAGGACTGCTGCAGCTGAGGCTCTAAGGGAGCACTTCAGGTGAGGGTCAAAGGAAGTACCTTTGCAAGACAAACAGAACCACCTTTGCAGGCTGCGAGGTTCGAAACTGGGTTTGGGCCCACTGCGGAGGAGGGGCGCGCAGCGGGGTTTACGGAGCTTCTCCCAAACGCACACCCCTGTAAAAGCCGAGCACCAGGCCGGGGGACGCTTGCACCCATTTTTACCGGTGGGTGTCCGGCGGTGGGTTTCGAACTGACCACCTCCCGCTTGTTCTAGTGCAGCTGCCTAAAAAATGCGCGGATAAGGAAGATTTTTCAGCAGCGAACAAAGTTAGGCATACATGATGATGACGAAGATGATGGTGGGGACGACGATGATATATTTTGCTTTGCTCTAACTTCCTGCGCAGGACTTACTGGTAAAGCCTTGGTCCGGTGCCGACCTTGCAATGACCTTCGGGGGAGCCGTGGCAGAAGCAGCGTTCCCGTCCGGAATCACCATGTTGGAAATGATATTAGACAGGACGTCGATGTCGCTCTCGTTGTGCAGCCGGGCGCATGGCAGCGTGGACGGTGCTTCACTGCTGGTCAACCTACCGAGGAAGAGAGAACAGAGGTTGCCTAAAGGAATACGTGCACTGCCCCGGAGTGCGGATTTCGGCACCCAACGCGATTTTAATTTGGTTAAGGGGCAGCTGGTCTTCCTTCTTTGGTAGCTTTCTGTGCGGCAGTCTGTGTAGAGGCTTCTATAAATATTGTACAACCAGCCACTAACCAGTCGTCCTTGGTACAAATGTACCAGCCGTACAAACGTGCCCTGTAGTATGAATGACACCCAGCACAACGGAGATTTAAGACGTGCCAAAAATGGAAGAGTGCGTGGTCTGCAATTTAAACCTTACGTTATTTTCAGTAATATGAAACTTGGAGTTGCACGTAATTTCCTGCTTTTGTAAAAGGCAGTATAACACTTGTTTATTTGATTTTTGAAAAGTGGCTAATGACAGGATATAAAATTAATGGGTGTTCCTTTGATGTTGCAAGCACGCACTTTGTTCTCTCTCAACGCTAATAAGAGAAATTCTTGCCAACATGTGGAATGCGCCCCCCGTACAGACTCCGCCGGTCAGCTAGGTGAAAGTCTGCCATTTCCTAAGTGTCGAGCAAAACCCCAGGCTAGGGCTGTTTGTCAAGTTCGTTTACAATCCCTCCTAATTTGCCGTATTGTTCAGGCGGTTTTTTGAAAGTTAACAACACGGTTAATATGCACTTCTGCTGCAGTGCGTAACGAAAAAGCGAGTTGTAGACGATCGGTGTGATTAATGCGACGTATACGAGATAGCCTTACAGTTCCTACTGTTTGACCTCTTGTACACATCCTGTGCTACTAGACGACCCACTGTTTTCATCATGGGCTTTGTGTTACCGGAATGCTTGTTCACGCACTTGTGGGGGTGAAGCTTCTGGGAGCTGCCAGAGTGGGTAGTAACCTGTCATTGTTTTGTGATAGCACAGTCTGGGTTTGAAAGGATTTTTTATTCACTCTGGTGAGTACCGAAGTGTCTAACACGTGTCCTCACCACCCCTCTAACTTGAGTCCCTGGCAAAAACAACGGGTGAGAGACTAATACAACGATTTGTTCCAGGTAACAAGAGATAGCAACAAATAACAGATGACTCAAATGGAGTAGGACTTCTTGCTGCACATGACTACCACCAGAAAGTAGCGAGATAGGCAATACCAATTTTAACTCGTACAATGAGAGGTTGCTGCGACGGCCACGCTATTCAATGCAACAGAAGCGAAGCTGGGGTGCTGTTAGTGCTGTTTGAAATTCCGCTCGAGGCTGTGAATTGTGCAGCTTTTGGTGCCCAGGAACACTGGAACAGACAATTGCTAAAAGGTTTTGGTTTGGTTTGGTTTGTGTGGTTTAACGTCCCAAAGCGACTCAGGCTATGAGAGACGCCGTAGTGGAGGACGCCGGAAATTTCGACCACCTGGGGTTCTTTAACGTGCGTTGACATCGCACAGCACACGGGCGGCTTGCTTTTCGCCTGCATCGAAAAGCAGCCGCCTAGGCCGGGCTTCGATCCCGCATCCTCGGGAACAGTAGTCCAGTGCCGTAACCACTGCGCCACCCCGGCGGGGCTATTGCTAAAAGGTCGCGTCTCATGTTTGGCATTATGCCGGGTCCCAGATGTTCCACCTAAAGGTGTTCACTGCTTCCTTCCGATGCTCGGCTGAATTATCCACAGAAGAGGGCCAACAGCCTTCATTATTTACGATGCACTCAAGACCCCCTACCCCTCCCATCCAGAGCTACTCAATACTACCAGTTGCGAAAATTCAAGTAATGCCCATGTATAAAAAAAACGGCGGTTTTGATTGGTCACAATTCGGGTGTTTACAAATGGTGGCGGCACCCGCGGCCATTAAAGGAAACTGCGTCTAAATTTCAAACTGTCTGATTGTTGATAAATGCACAACTATTATGGAAAATAAAACTAGTTGAAGACTTGCAGCTGCAAAAAGTATTAGGATAACAGCCATATAGTTAGTTCAGATGGAAAAGAGGTGAGAAAAATTTGATTTCCAAAAAGCAATGGCGGCAATAGCAAATAGCTTGTATCGAGCGCGACACTTCATTGACCCCCGAAAAATGCGGACAAAATCACGTCACTTTCTGAAGCGTAGTTTTGCAACTCCGGAGCTTTACAACTCCAAAAGCTCTGCTTCCATCCCCCTCTCCATAGTGGAAGAGCTTCAGCTATTCAAAATTTGGTCATATACAGAAATAATACTGTTTTCGATGTTTTTCAATATTGCGGAGGTTTTCGCTGTTAAACCTAGTTATCCAAGCTTAAATCCTGTTGAGCATGGCTACCCATCAGCGTAATATCTGAGCCGAAGCACTTCTTTGAAGCGGCACACACCTCATTCATGGCGAGACTGAGCTATCAAGCGCCGGTGAAGCAATTATTAATGCTCCGCCCAGTCACATAGTAACGCAGCGGAGAGCCTCCGATCGAGCACCGCAACTGCGCCTCTCCGCAGTGGGTGACGGGGAGCGACGTCCCTTAATGCGCCTCCATTCCTACAGCCCAAGGCCGAACTCGCGATCTATTGACCTTGGGAGTTGCAGCTTAGGTCCTAAACAATATGAACTGGAGGGCTATTTGGTCTGACATATTCAAGTGGTGCAGCGCAACGGCACGAAGCCTAGACAAGAGAATGGGACAGACACAGCGCTTACCATGCGGTAGATAGTGCGCTCTGTTCGTAATTTAACGTTCCAATTTGTACATAACCACCTGCGACGGCGCGCTAACTTTAGCCTCGGCTATTGATCGTAATGTCGCTGGTTCGATCACGATAGTGACTCCCCTATTTCAATAAAGGAAAAATATATAACTGCCTTTGTACTGTGCGATGTCGCCGCACAGTACTGATTCCCTTTCCATCCATGTTGTTAGATAGTTCGGGTGCCCTCCACAATGGCGTTCCTCATAACCCGTGCCTTTCACCAAAATCCGACCACCTCCGACTGGATTCGAACCGCCTTCCTTGGGGTTACCAGCCGAATGTAGTTTCCCCATATATGCTGAGTTTCTTGGAAGTTTAGAGAACATGGGCGTTAAATTTAAGCGATAACTTTAAACTTCTCGCTGTAAGAATAGCATGTGTACGTCACGACAAATACGGATTGGCAGAAAGGTTCAGAGGTGTCATGCCCATCACAGCGCATCAGATTTCACTGTGTAGTCATAAGTCTACGCTATTAGCGGACACCCTCCGTAGTTCCAAGCACTGTGCGTTGAGACCATTGCGGGCGGATGTCATGTTCCTGTACTCAACCCGTTGTTGTTACTTTTTTATCTATTGTATCCTACTCTTTCCTTTCTCCCTGGAGCTGCGCTATTTTACATTCTTTTATTATCCACTCGATGTCCCTGTATTTCCGCTGCCTCAGATCATGTGCCTCTGTGTTCGATGCCAGATGCCGCTGCTGCAAAACCTTTTCCGGCATTTTCGTTTCGGCTAATACAAACCGCATATTACTACCACTCAGAGATCGCGAGGTAGTTTGTGGCAAAAGGTCTTTAAACTCGTGAGAATCTGAATAGCGCGGTAAAGAAAACCATGCTAATCAATGAAAAGTGAAAATTAAGCTTGGGTCCCCTGCGACGCGAAGGGCAGCGCGCCAGCTATAGTCGACGCATTTCCTTCCTTTATGCCTTCATCAGCAATAACCGAAGGGAACGGAGCTGACGAAGGAAATAGAGCTGGAAAAGACCAGGAAGTAAACTGAATGATTGATGTGTATCGATCTTTTTCGCATCGAGTAGAGCACCAAGTGCGCGACTGCGGCCGGAGAAGATGAGTGAAGTGTAAAACGTTAACTTCTTAAAGTGACGGGTAGTTAAGGTGTTTCACGCAAAGACTTCACGCAGAGAGATTTCTGGCGTGCAATCACTTTCGTATCTCGCTGGTGTTTACCAATGTGCGGTTAATATTTTCAGGCGGTAACGAAAATTCAGATCCGGGGAACACGCTGGGCCCTGAACTTAAACAGAAGCAAATAAATATTTTTTTTGAAGCCTCCATACAAATGCGGTCGCCACAGAAAGGGTTGATCTGGCGCCTTTGTATTAATTAGTCGAGCGCTATTAGCCACTCAGCCAGTTCAGTTTATTTTCAAGTATAGCGACCTCGCAGAGCACAGTGGCGTTTTGCATTAATCTGCCATCAAAAAGCCGTCACATCTGCCAAATTCGATCCGCTGTCCTTAGGCAGACCAGCCGAACACCGCATCGTCCACCTGGACAGTTAATCACCTGGGCTTGTTTAAAGGGCGCAGTTTTGCATTTACCTTCCCTCCAAACGAGGCCGCTGCGGCGGGATTTCGTCTCGCTGCCTTGGGCTGACCAGCCGACCTGGCCAGCGAGTGGTACATCTCTCGTAAAAATAAGTTAGCATCTACAACCTTCGGATTGATTATAATGAGATCTGGCATGTCATTCGACGACTACTCAGCTGAACTACCCAACAGCTGTCACGCAGTAAGCTTAGTAAACAATGCAATATGTGATGGTTTGCCATCGAAAGGAGTGTTTTAAAGCTTTGCGGGCAAATTGTATCGGCCGCCGCATTACATGGTGCGCCAGAACTTTCTAACCTTGCCTTCAGCTTCTTGTTCAGGAAAATATATTTCGACTGGCCTGCAAGGGTAGCTATCACTATGGAACACATGCCCATAGGAATCCCAGTCTGGGCCAGGCGGCGCTTCAAGAGCAAGCGATCAGCGTCGTTTTTGGCGGGTATTTCACAACGCGGGAAGCGGGCGGCTGAGGAGCTTCATTTTGCTATGTACAGGCTGAAGGGCGGTTTTCAAAAGACATACGCACTCTTGAAGGACATCTTTGGTTCGAAATCTTAGAAAAGGGGAAACACTGCTTTCTAATGTCTACAATGTGGAACAAGCCGTAAATGATAGCAATGTTTCTCTAGACGCTGAGCGTGTGTCACAGGTTAGCGACATTATCACTTATGAAGTATCCCCGCGGACAAAAGTGGTAGACTCCCCGCGCTACGAGAAATCTGCTCGCCACATTTTTCTGACACAGAAGCAGTTACTTCTGGGATATGCATTACGTACCCTCCTTAATATACTTTCCACCTTATCCAAGTAATTTTTTATACTGAAAAAATGCCATCGTTGCGGTTAGCTTGGATATACCACTTTTGCCCACGACTGTATATCTCGAGGTGCGCACACAACTCTGCTTTTTGACGTTATAAACAAACTCACACAGCTAGCGGAAACTGTTCGAGTTTCTCCGCACGATGCTTCCTAAGTTTTTGCTTTCAGTACGTGCATGCTCGGCATGGAGATTAATAGGATAACCCCCCGCTTCTGATGCATATGGTTTCGGACTTCATTACATGCGTTTGTATTTGGCTCGTCACTGTATAAGCGCGGACATTCTTCTCGTGTTGGAAAATCGCCGATTTCACCCCCAGAGTGGATTCCTAACAAAGATTACGCACGAAGACGCCGCGCAGGAGTAAATACTCCACTTTGTTTTTGTCCGCAGGTTTACATTTACGCGCGTGTCTAGACGTACGTTAACTGACATTTATTTTTGAATTATGAAATATAGATTATTTGCAGTTAATGCTGAATTGCATATTTCAGAATCCTCGCAGCTTCAAACGTTGCAACAATTTGCGTAATAACGGTCGTTTTGATTGTGAACTTATCATGCAAAACCAGCAATCCAGTGATGTTACGCCCTGTAACTCTAGCCGAAAACTGTCGCCGAGTGTCTCAGTGAATTTTAAGGTACACGAAAAACACGAGAAGCGATGCACACAAGCGCCAGAAGCGTGCCGCATGTTAATCTGTGTTTCGCGTTCTTGTGCTGCAAAATCGGAATGGTTCAAAGCAAATTTGCTAAATATCCATCCTGTGAATTGCATGCGGCACTGTCCATTTGCTTTAACATTGCCGCTAGAGCGCGCTGCCATTTCACGCGTGAAAAGCAGCGAGCGAACCGGTTCTCGGTAGGGCATGCAAGGTTTCGTTATTCACGCGACAAGAAACGCAGTGCCCCGCGGGAAGAGGTAAACAGCCTTTCCTCCCTCATACAGGCCCCACACCAACCCTCCTAAGCCGTACCTCCTTCTCTCCAACATTCCCAGCGACGCAACCGCCCCCCAAACGCAACGTACATCAGATCCCCCACCTGTCACACTGATGACCTTGATCAAGTTGAGGAAAATTTGAAGCAAAGGTAAAGGCTTTAGAAGCCCGCATAGATTCCAAAATCGACTTCCTCTTCACCCAACGAGAAAAAATTGGATCGATGTTCTCACGCCTGGTTCATACACTCGAAATGAGAATGACCAACATAGACATCAGCATTCAAGCCTTAGAGCACATGCAAACAGTTCTCCTGAAGCAGATCAATCTCTAACTACCTCCTCATCATCCCTCGCAACCACCACCCCCTTCAACGCCTAGCGTACTTGACTCCCAATCGCTCCACTATGGTGAGGCAGCAACTTAATTTACGCATTCTCCAGTGGAATTGCCATGGCTTCCGGGGCAAGCGCGGGCTTTTCCAATTACTCGTTCCATCCTCACCCCGCCACTCCAACTCATCCTTCTCCAGGATACGGCCACTAGGGCATCACTGTCTATGTTTCTGCCCTACCACTCAGATGTCACGAATAAATCATCCACAATGTCCACTCTTTTTCACAATTCAATATTCCACCAAACACACACCATTATGTCAGAGACGCCCTGCGTAATCACGGAAATTATTCATCACGCACACAAAGTACTCTCCATCTTCATTGCGAATATATATAATTCCCCATCCCATTTAATGTCTTCCCTGGAGACGCTCTTGCGGGACCTCCCCCGATTCGCTGGCAGGCACCCTCTCCTCACAGGAGGAGACTTCAACTGCCAGCATACCGACTGGGGGTGCAGCTATACCACGGCCACGGGCCGTGGTCGACGTCTCTGGTCCCTAGTCCAGAAGCTGCGCCTCACTACACACAATTTCCACACACCCACGCGGATCGGCATCAGTGTCAGCATGGACACCAGTCCGGACCTGACGCTCAGTCGCTTCCTCGGTGACGTCACTTGGACAAGAACACAACACACACTGGGAAGCGATCACTACCATCAATAACATCTCGCTCCCCTTTAAAAAATCCCGATACACACACACATCACCCACAAACTGGTGAACTGGGACGCCATCCACGCACTGCGGAGTGACAACTCAAACACACCTATCATGGACATCGAAGAATGGGTAGAATCACTTATGACCGATGTCCAACACAATACCCGGCTAATTACAACCACACAGGGCACCCCCCCCCCCTTCCTTAGATGCCCGCCTCGCTCACCTCTGGGAGACGTTCATGTTTCTGCGTTCAGCATACTGAACTCGTCGCCACCAACCCGCCCCGCTATGTGGAGCTGATATGGGTGCCTGCGCACTCGGGAATCCCGGTAACGAGGCCGCCAATGCGTTAGCCCGAGGTTCTTTAAACCGGGTGCCGGCGGTCTCCGATCCGGGATTAATGCGTGATCGCATGCACTTCTTCAGTGAGCTAACGCAGGCCTATCGAGCGGAGCGACTCCTCTACCCCCCCACCTCACCCATCTCTAGATAACTACCACCAGACGCTCTGGAGACGACTCCAGACGCGCACCCTCCCGTCCCTTTATAGTGCGTTTCGCTACCACCACACCCTCACTGATTCCTTCTGTACCCTTTGCAACGACCCCAACGCCACCTTCGCCACCCTCGCCTAGCACCATATCACCTGGGAGGATTGGGAGACCCTGCTGCACTCTGAGGACCCGGTTCGGCAGAATATCGGCACAGACTGGGCTGCCGACGTCATGAACCATAGGAACATGAACGTTTGATTGTAGTGGGGCCGAGTGGGGGCCCAGGGGCAATCAGGCTCCAAACTCCTCTATTTTTATATAGCTATTACTACTACTGCCACTTTATGAAAGCCAACCTTCGAATCAGTCTCAGGCACGACTGCGATTACTAGTACTAGTACGTGATACGAATCAAAATGACGCTACAGCAATCGAGACCCTTGCTTGATTCTGCGGAGCGCAGCTGTCCACACCTCGCGCCTATGTTTCTTATGCCAGTTACCCGAGAAGCGGTAAAATCTCACCGGCGGGTTCCTGTTTTTTAGTTAGGCGTAGACTGTTGTGACTGTGCACAACACAACTGTAATGGCTTCCTGCTTTTTGCGAAACCAAGGGAGCAGATGCCATTGCGAAAAGTTGAATGATATTACGCGCGACGCACGTTTCGGCAGTGTTAAACGTGATGCCGCCCCTGATGCACTCTGCAACTCTGCTGCCGGTCGGGTCCCCTGCAATTTAGCCTTGCGCCGCTCTGGCGTCGCTGTCGCGCCTCGAAACTTGACGTTGGAAGCCTTAGGGATCAGGATACGTGGCACAGGCAGCTAGTTTCATCTATTTCACCACCAAAATCTCGCCGCGATGCCTTACTGGCAATTGAGCTTTGGAGCAAAGCTCGAGCTCACCGCATTGCATTCCTACAACAGCAGCCCTGCTTCGATGAAGGCGAAATATGGCAAGAAGCCCGTGCGCTTCGTGTCGTCAGAGAACGCTGCGGAATATCAGGTGGTCAAGCTCATACGGCCATCTTCATTCTGGCGGCTTCGGTATGGCAAACTTAGCATAGCATACAATAATATTTAACACACCATGGAGGTCCCACATCAGTATGTAGGAGAGCGCATGAACGAACATCAATCTGTTATAAAAACTGTTACGTGTTCTGATCCGATTCCTGTGTGGTTAGATGGATTTGGTTTTAAGAGAAACTCTTACGCGTTTTGATAAAACCTGAGATGCTTGAGCCGCGCATTGACGACACGGAAATAATTCAGCCGACAGAGTGTAACCACACAGTCATCAGCTATAGTACCATATTCTGTGGAACTACGAGATAGAGGAAGCTGCCGCTGATGGCGAATATCTCGAAGGCGATCCAACGCGTCTACATCCATAGCTCCTCAAAAGCAGGGATATTTTCCATTCTTAGGTTCGAAATACGTGTCCCTGTGATGAATTCGCTACACAATTTTGCAGTTTTCGGGTGTTGAAGGATTACTTGGTTAGAGTGGTTAGGGGCTACTCGAAAACGGGAACCTTCAATGGATAATGGAGTAGCGGCCGTCGTCCCTGTGCCTTTTGAACCGTTTCAACTCTAAACGTTTCTTCGGATCCTGTTTATACGGTAGCTAAAACTACATGCATCATACTCACGCTTGAGAAGTGGTTGATAGTACGGCGCCCAGGGTGGATTCCGTCGTGCCTTTGTCCTTGTCGGCAGGATGGTCCTTGGACTTCAACGACTTGCGGTGAACGCGATTGCGGCTCCCGAGGCCTCTCGTAGGCATGACGACTGGACGAGCTCGTCGTGTGGCGTGCAACCGGCGCTGATGAAGATCTTCTTCTACTTTTTCTGTCGCGCGCAGGCATCCGTTGTGGTGTGGGCGTCTGTGCAATGGCACGATGATGATGACGTTGAGAGTATCATAGTCGTAAATGAACATACCTCCGGCGAAGAATTGGCCAGGCTGCATTGTAGATACGAAAAGACTCGTGTACAAGAAGTGGAGGGTGATAACGACAAAGTGTTTGTTATTGCGCGCACGCACGCAGAGCGAGCGAGGAAGAAACATGAATAATGGCTCAGCTCTGTTATGCCTGGATACACGTAGGGAAAAGCAGTGACTACCTTGTGATCAGAAGATGTTAATTTCTCCAGTCTTCTGCGCCGTTCGCCAGCAGCTAAACTCTCCTTGGCTTCCATGTCGAGCGCATCTAAGTTCTCCGGTGTTGTATAATTCATCTACACAAAAGAAAAGGCGCAGCTTTTGTCACTCGCGTATGCAAACAGGCACACCGAATAATGGAGCAGGAAAAAAAGACGGGCGACATGAAGCACACAATTCTGTGGATACCGGCACACGAGGGACTCGACGGCAACGAGGCTGCTGACAGGATAGCCCGAGGGCATACTTTCCAGGCACGTGCGCCAGCTGCCCCGGAGCCTTCAACCCCTCTCTCACACAATTAGAAAGAAAACGATACGCAGAACCACACAAAGACCTCAGCAGACAGGAGGCAGTAACCTGGAGGAACATAGAGGCATGGACATTCCCAAACGTAGGAAAGTACCACAAAATCTGGCCCGCAAAGTTAAAAAATAACACATGCATTGCATGCGGTGAAATCTCGGACGTCCTTCACATGATATGGAACTGCAAAGAGCAATTAGGGAAATATAAAGCTCGAGCACTCAGCCAAGTGGAGTGGGAGGCAGAGCTGGCCCGTACGGGTCTCTCTGAGCAGCGCAGCCTGCTCACCAGGGCCCGGGAGACAGCCCGGGCCAATGGTATCCTGGATTGAGGAAACCGCCCACGCTATTCCGTTAAACAATTAAAGTTTTCTCTCTCTCTCTCCCGCGGAAGGCAAGAAGCGGCGCCCGGCTTCGTTGGAGCGCACGCACTCCCGCGTGGTCCTCATAGGCCTCTCATAGTTCGCAGGTCATCCTCATGAATAAAGGCTTATGAATGAATGAATCATAGCTGTCGGCAGATAGATGATGTCACATCCTTGACGTCACCCTATTTGGTACTCTCAAATTGCACGCGAATCGCAGTATCTGTCATTCGCGGAATCCCGCTATCATCCTCACGGTAGACAAGCGGAATTGTGAAACGCGTTTTGTGACCCGTGGCGTGATACAGCGGTAAAGCGCTAGCGGTAAAGCGATGGAGGCTCGATTTCTGGATAAGACTAATATTTAAGTGAGGATAGGATAGGATAGAAAAGACATTGATTTGTCTGGAAAGTTCTTGGGATAGTAGCAGACGAGAAAGAAGAGGTCCATCTTCCTTCTTCTCACAGGGTCGGTGTCCCTATTCCAGGGCTCCGCTAAGCTTCGCTGCTGGCTGGGTGTGCTGGATCAGACTTAGTTGGCAACCCAGATCAGCGCTGGAGAGCAGGCTCTCCCACTTTTCCACACTTGGGTCTCTACGAAATCTGTCATTATTACTACATTACCACGTGATGTGGTATAACGAAGGTTTGCTACCACACCACGGGCAGGTGTCCCGATATTGCGACGGGTAAATCGTGCTAAGGATATGCAGGTATAGGAATGTTCCTGTCTGCTGTCTTCGCCAGTACACTGCCTCTTGATGATTTAGACCCCGATGAGGCGGCGGATAGCGGATCCGTACCCCCTTATAGTATTTCAGAGTGAGTACGTAGTGCCGACTCGCTCGTGTCGATCGTCCGATTGGGAGGAAGCTCGGCTTGTATACCCTGGAGCTACCTCGTCGGCGCGTTCGTTCCCCGCAATGTCAGTGTGTCCTTTCACTCAGTAGATGTTGTGTGTGACGTTTGATGGCGTCGCGCTCTGGAGGAGCCTGAGCACAGCGCGACCGCTTCTCTCGAATCTGTAAGAATGGTAAGGGACATGTTGCTTCGATACCCGGCTACCACCGTAAGAGCAACGGCCAGCTCCTCCCCTTCGGTTTCCGTGCAATCCCTGACAGGCTCTTGCTAATTCCTTTAGATTAGAATCAATAGCTACCGCCACTACGCTGTTCTGTGAGCTTCCTGTATACGGAGCCACGTCCGTGTATACTGTTGTGGATGTTTCAGCTATAATTGGTTGTAAATACTTCGCCCTGGCTGCCCTACGAGCCACATGCTCGTTGGGGTCCATGTTCCGGGGAAGGCAGCTAACCTTTAGCGTCTGGCGAACTGCGTCCGGTATGCTCGCAGTACAAATCTCGATTTCCGAAGTTCCGCTTAGCCCCAGTCGCCTAAGAAACGAGCGCACCGTTAGAGTCTGCTGGAGATAGGCTATCCGCGTAACCAGTTGGGCTTATTTGATCTCTTCGAAGGTGTTGTGAACTCCAAGAGCTAGTAGTTTTGCGTTGGAGGTGTTCATTAGTAGGTGCAGGGCTGTCTTGTAAGCTTTGCGGATGATGATATCGGCACTTTCCACTTCTACTTTGTTGAGGTTGAAGTACGGGTGGGCGTAGCCACACGACTGAGCACGAGGATCTGAACCAGGCGCAGGGTATCCCCCTCTCGCATGCCGTTCCCCTTCTGCGAGATGCGCGTGATCATCCTGGCGACCTGAGTGGTCGATTGCTTTAGAAGGCTGAGCGTATGGCCGCATCGTTGGTTGCTCTGCAGCCATATTCCCAAGACTCGTATCTTGCCTCGTTCGGGAAGTAGCTGTCCTTCGAGGAAGATATTGAGGGTCCCTTCCATGTGTCCCTTCCTCCGCTGCCTCGTGCGGACCGGAGAAAGCAGAGAAGAAAGAAAAAGAAGAGGAAGAGAAAGACGCGCGGCGCAATAGCAGTCGTCCACCACCTAAGCGGTGGCGGATTCAATGACTGCCTACAACAGATAAAAATATGGTGGCTGGCTAGCCACCATAGTCAATGGCCTTACAAGCGGCGTTGACCTACCATGCCAGCCAGGTAGGGCCAGGAACAGCCACCCCTCCATTAAAGGCTGGAATCTGGCGCCCCTGCACTTCCTGCGGACCGACGTAAGGCCACCTTGCTGAACTGCCTGGTACTTGAAGGTCAGCGCATTTTCTATACATTACCGTCATCGTCCCCTTCAGCGCATACCGCTGTTGCTTCACACTCCGGTGATGTGGCACTTAGCTGTGACGAATCCTCCTGCCTGGCTGTGTGCCATCAGTTTAGAGGGGAGCAACCTACAGCAACTGGGGGAGAGAATGCCGCGCTGCTCGCACCCTAGGTTTGTCCAGCTCCAAGTTCTCTTTGCCTGCATAGCAGTAGACCGATCTTCGGGGGTCATGAGCTGAGAACAAGTAGCGGTCCCGGAGCGATTGTGCCAGCTGCATAGTGTTGCCTTTAAAGGAGTGGATTTCTCGGTGTAATTGTGCATAGGTCAAGCTCGCGAGGATCGGTCTACTCCTGCGCAGGCAAGGAGAACTCGGAGCTGGACAAACCTTTCCAGCTTCACAATCTTCGGTGCAGACTAGTCAAAATGAAGAAGCCTGGACGAGACAACGTCACCGTCAAGCTTTTGGCATACCTGCCTGAATCGACGTACCAGTGCCTACTCGAATGCATTAACGCAATCTAGATAGGGGAAACCCCCTCACCCAAAGCTGGCAAACCAATCGACACGGATAACCTCCACCCCATCTCTCTCACCTCCTCTGTGGGCAAACTAATGGAGACTATGGCGCATGACCGGCTGCCCAAGTATATTGAACACAGGCACACTTTCGCGGATACCATGTTCGAATTTCGCCGACACAGATCTGCACAGGATGTCCTTCTCCAACTTAACAAAGAAATTCTCAACCCATTCTAACGCCCCCACGATGAAGTGGCTGTACTCGCCCTAGACCTAAAAGGTGCTTTTGATAACATCACACAGGAAGTCATGCTGACCCATCTAATTGAAACACACTGTGGCAACAATACTTTCAATTATATAAGACAATTCCTTACAGACCGACAATCCTGCATGAAAATACAAGATAAGGAACATGGACCATTCATGCTCGGCACGCGGGGCGCTCCTCAGGGCGCAGTTCTCTCCCCGCTACGTTTAAAATTGCCATGATGCGTCTGCCGGCCCTATGGGCAACGCAGGGCAGTGTGGGCGAAATTGAAACCTGCCTGCAAACAGCGGCGAGCATAGTGAACCGCTATGCTCGGCGATGTGGTCTTTAATGTTCCCCCCAGAAATCACATTTTGTGTATCTCGTTTCTCTCAGAGATGCACTACACAAATCTCGCAATCGCTTGCAAGCGGTTCCATTCATGAAATAAAAGAGATCAGAGTACTCGATCTCTTCATTCATCACTAAAGACGCCCTGACAAAACACTAGCCAAGCTCCGCCAGGTGAGGGATCAGGTGGGCCGTATGGTCCGCCGGGTGTCTAACAAACGCGGGGGGGTTGCGACGTAAGGATGCCTCGCAGCTGGCAAACGCCTTCGTAACCAGTCGAATCCAGTATTCGAATCCTTACTCCACTTACTCTCGGCTGCGGGAGGTGGTCAGTTCGAAACCCGCCGCCGGACACCCACCGGTAAAATTGGGTACAAGCGTCCCCCGGCCCGGCGCCCGGCTCTTTCAGGGGTGTGCGTTTGGGAGAGGCTCTGCTAACCCTGCTGTGCTCCCTCGGGGGCCTAGTTTCGAACAACCATGGTCTGCAAAGGCCGTGCAGTGGGGCGCAGTTCTCTCCCCGCTACGTTTAACGTTGCCATGATGCGTCTGCCGGCCCTATGGGCAACGCAGGGCAGTGTGGGCGAAATTGAAACCTGCCTGCAAACAGCGGCGAGCATAGTGAACCGCTATGCTCGGCGATGTGGTCTTTAATGTTCCCCCCAGAAATCACATTTTGTGTATCTCGTTTCTCTCAGAGATGCACTACACAAATCTCGCAATCGCTTGCAAGCGGTTCCATTCATGAAATAAAAGAGATCAGAGTACTCGATCTCTTCATTCATCACTAAAGACGCCCTGACAAAACACTAGCCATGCTCCGCCAGGTGAGGGATCAGGTGGGCCGTATGGTCCGCCGGGTGTCTAACAAACGCGGGGGGGTTGCGACGTAAGGATGCCTCGCAGCTGGCAAACGCCTTCGTAACCAGTCGAATCCAGTATTCGAATCCTTACTCCACTTGCGGAAGCACGAGGGGGATACCCTCGAGGTGATCTTCCGAAAAATCATGAAACGTGCCCTCGACCTTCCAATCTCCACCTCTAACAGTCGGCTAATGGCCCTAGGGGTGGTGAACACTTTCAGGGGACCTCGGGAAGCACATTTGATGAACCAAATACCCGCCTCACACAGACAGTGTCGGGTCGTTGCCTTCTTGCCCGGCTGAACATTCAACATATACAGTTCACAGAGAGGCTCCGCATCCCAGAACTCTGGAGACGCGTCCTCAGAGTGCGGCCTCTCCCTGCCAACATGTCACGAGAGGCCATAATGGGCGGCGCCTGGCGCGGGCGGAAGCCTTGGCCCGCCATTATGGCAACAAATCAGGTGTGTTCTACTTGGATACGTCGGGCCCCCATCCGGGTGGCTGGTACACGGCCGAAGGTGTTCACAACGGGAACACAGTCGATGGCCTTACATTCGAGGCCAAATCTATAACATACGCTGAAGAGGTAGCCATTGCACTCGCCGCTCAGACCACACTTCTAAATATATCATCACCGACTCACGAGGGGCTTGTCGGAACGTCGCCCAAGGGTGAACTACCCCTTAGCCTATAGTATATATCAAATTGCAGTCGGGACACGAAATCCGCGTGCCGATACCTCGTCTGGGCTCCTAGCCACCAGGGTCTTGTAGGGAACGAGGTAGCTGACGCAGCCGCCTGCGCGTTTTCTCTCCGGGCAGTTTGCTCGGGACTCGAATCGGCTGAGGACATCGATTCAAATCCGGCCTACAGATTCAAAGGTATTGTAATTTTTTATCAAAACTCGCATCGCAAATACCCTAACCCCTGCAAAAAGGTTAGGAAAAGCGAACAACAAGCTGCTCCTGCGCCTCTTCACTAACATGATGCTGCGCCCGGCAGTACTTCAAGATTTTGACTCCCAATTCACTGCCCAGTGCCAGTACTGTGGGAAGGTGGCTGCCACCTACCACATGGTATGGGCCTGCCAACGAAACCCATCCCTTCCTTCCATCCCTAACCCTTCCCGGGAGGACTGGGATGGCGACCCTGCTCGGCTTCGACGACCTACAGGCCCAAAGGGCCTTGATGTGGCGTGCGCAAGCGGCGGGAACCGCCAATGGGGTTCCTGACTAGGGTCTCCACTCTGTATTGTAAGGCCGAGGCCCTGAAGGCTCCGCGTCAAACAAACCTCCGAATGTAATATAAATGTTTTCACCACAACCACCACCCGGACCCCGGGTTCCAGCTAGCTGCCATCCAGCGGGCCTGGGACGCCGCCGGCCAACAACGTCTGTCAGCCTGCTTTTGAGGCAGGCCCCCGTCATCGATCCCAAGCAACGGAGGGCCGAATATCCTTCATCCGCTAGTGTAAATGAAATGTTCTACTCTCTTCCTCTCTCTCTCTTTCTGACCAGGATGCATGGCAGATAAAACGACTCATGAACAAGGAGTGGGCAATTGAGAGAATTTTGAATATTAAAGACGGATTTGAAGAAAACATTAAAAAGAAAAGAAAAAGCAAATAATTTTCATGTGACATGCAATCCAAACCAAATAGATCCAACTCGCGTTCTTTTTTAAACAGCTTACTCACGTAATGCTTCTGCTTTGTTAACGATGATTTGCCCCCTGATCAGTGACAGTTGCAAGCTCCTGCTTCATGATCTTCCTGCCAGGCGTTTAGCTCCTTCCTATTTAACCTAAATTGGTTTAAGCCCGGCATATAGCTTTGCTGGCCCCGGAGCATTCTATATGTCTTACCTAGTCTTTTAACTTTTACGGAGAAAGCCTTTATAGGTTCTTGAGTGTGGACAGGATATTTACTTCTGCGGGGGGTGTCCCATCATCATTGTCCAGGCATGAATCGATTGGTGAGGAAAAAAATATTTTATAAGGTAAAGGGTAAAAAATATGTTTGTATTGTAACGAGCGTTACTGAAAGGCGAGCTCGTTTGCTAGGGCTAGGTTAAGGCTTGCTGGTAGGCGCTTGCAATGTAGGCGCTGGCTCGAACGACTAGTGCTCGCGTCTCGTGCCGGTGCGCTGGCGCCAGGTCTTTAGAATCACCCCCCCCCCCCTTCCAGGACAAGAGGGAGCCATCCAGGCGACTAAAGGGGACAATACGTCTGGGTCGTAGTACGGTTTGAACCAAGAAACAGGGATAGTCTCACGCGCACGTCGTCGAAGGTCTGGCGAAGGAGTGACGGGCTCAACTGCGTAATTGACGGGTGAGGTGCGCTCAAGGAGGCGATAGGGTCTTTGACATTTCGGCAGTAGCTTGGAGAAGAGGCCAGGTGACGCACAAGGCACACTTAGCCAAACACAGGCTTGCGGACGAAAGCTATCGGCGGCGTGAGCTGAGTCAAAACGATGTTTTTGTCGGCCCTGGTCGGAAGACGTGAGTGAACGGGCGAGCTTCCTGAACTCCTCAGCGTATCTCGAGGCTTCATACGCAGTGGTGGCTTCAGAAGAATCGGGCCGGTAAGGAAGTATGTTGTCAAGTGGCGAAGATGGCTCACATCCATATAACAGGAAAAATCGCGAGAATCCTGTATTGGTCTGCGTAGCGGTGTTATATGCATACGTGACAAAGGGTAGCAATGTGTCCCAGTTGGAATGGTCGGCACTGCAGGTACGTACATCGACAAGATGTCGCCTAGGGTTCAGTTGAATCTTTCAGTCAGACCATTAGTCTGCGGGTGGTAGGCCATAGTAGTGCGATGGGTGATATTGTCACGGTGTGAAGTCTCTGATCAGAAGTCACCGTGGGACACAGGAGTAACAGAAGTCACAGTGCGGCAGGAAACTAGCAGGCCCGCTTCGACAGAAGAACTTCAGTTTCTTCGCCTCGAGGAAGGACACGCTCGCGATCAGCACAGAGGGAAGATAAAGAATGCGTCGTGTCATTGCCCCCCCGGGTACAAGAAGCAGTGTGGGTAGAGATAAAAAAAACCATTGCACGAAGGGCAGTTGCTCACGCACAGAAAGAGTCAACACTATCGGTCATAATACGGTTTCAGGCGGACCACGTGGACCACGTCCGGGAGCGTGGAGCGTCGGGACTTTTTAAATCCATCAGGAACAACCTCATAGTTTAGGTCCCCAACTTGGCTTACCACTTTGTACGGGCCAAAGTAACGACACAACAGTTTCTCGCCGAGGCCTCGTCGACATACAGGAAACCAAACCCAGACACGGTTTCCAGCTGTGTACCGGGCGTCACGGTGGCGGAGGTTGTATCGTTGGGCATCGCGGCGTTGCTGATTCTGAATTCGCAGCCTGGCCAGCTGATGGGCCTCTTCGGCGAGGTGCAGAAAGGTGTGAACATCTGGTTGTTGGTTGCCGTCGTTTAGATGTGGTAACATGGCATCAAGCATTGTGGTCACTTCGCGGCCATGGACCAGACGGAAAGGTGTCATGTTCGTTGTTTCCTGGACCGCTGTATTGTATGCAAAGGTAACGCACGGGAGCACTTCATCCCACGTTTTGTGCTCTACGTCGACGTACATTGAGAGCATGTCAGCGAGTGTTTTGTTCAAGCGTTCGGTCAAGCCGTTCGTTTGAGGATGGTAAGGTGTTGCCTTCCTGTGTTCAGTATGACTGTGAATTAAAATCTGCTGCAGCAATTCGGCTGTAAATGCGGCTCCTCTGTCAGTAATCAAAATCTCCGGTGCGCCATGGCGCAGGACAACGCAATTGATGAAAAACTTTGCAACCTCTAAGGCAGTACCGTTGGGTAGAGCGGAGGTTTCCGCGTATCGTGTAAGGTAATCCGTGGCAATAATGACCCACCGATTACCGGAGTGTGAAAGGGGAAATGGTCCCAGCACGTCCATGCCAATTTGCTGGAAAGGCCTCGACGGTGGGTCTATTGGCTTCAAGAGTCCGGTGGGCTTAGTCAGCGGCACCTTACGACGCTGACAGTTGCGACACGTTTTCACATAGTGTGAAACGTCTGAGTGAAGTCGAGGCCAGTAGTACTTTTCCTTGAGCCTTGCAAGCGTGCGGGTGACTCTCAAATGTACAGAGGTTGGTTCATCGTGGCAAGCTTGTAAGATTTCATCACGTAGACACATAGCTACAACAATCAGGTACGGCGTTTGGCTGGCGGAAAAGTTTTTCTTCATGAGGACACCATTGCGCACACATAACGATGACAGAGCACGCTTGAAAGCTCTCGGAGCGGTTGTACATGCACCGTTTAGATAGTCCATGATGTGACGAAGTTCGGGATCTGCAGATTGTCTTTCAGCGAGGCACTCTGTGCTGATGGCATTTAGCAGTATGGCCTCATCACGAATTTCATCTGCGGGGGGGATCTACAGGGGCCCGTGAGAGGCAGTCTGAGTCCAAATGCTGACGGCCAGATTTGTACGTGACAGTTATGTCGAATTCCTGTAATCGTAGATTCCATCTTACAAGACGGGTTGAAGGGTCCTTTAGGGTTGCAAGCCAGCATAGGGCATGGTGGTCAGTTACTAACTTGAATGGTTTCCCGTAAAGGTATGGCCGGAACTTCGACGTTGCCCACACAATGGCTAGACATTCTTTCTCTGTTGCGGAATAGTTCGATTCCGCTTTAGATAGACAGCGACTGGCATAAGCGATTACACGTTCTTGGCCGCCCTGGATTTGAACTAGAACAGCGCCCAGGCCTATGTTGCTTGCATCGGTGTGAAGCTCCGTGTCGGCGTTTTCGTCGAAGCGAGCCAATATGGGAGGTGTTTGTAGGCGGCGTTGAAGCTCTCTGAATGCTTGTTCCTGTGGTGCGTCCCAAGTGAAAGGCGTGTCTGTCTTTGTCAGACGTGTTAGGGGCTCGGCGAGTTGAGCGAAATCTTTGACGTAGCGCCGGTAAAAGGCACATAAGCCAAGAAATTGTCGAACAGCTTTCTGGTCTTTGGGAGGAGGGAAGTTGGCAATAGCTGTCGTTTTCTCTGGATCCGGCAGGACACCATCGTGGCTTACGACGTGCCCCAAGAACTTGAGCTCGTTCTTTAACGTAAGGCCAGAGGATGTTATGGCTTGCAAAACAGTTTCAAGGTGCCGAAGGTGCTCCTTGAACGTTGGAGCGGAGACCACAACGTCGTCAAGGTAAACGAGACATGTCTGCCACTTGAGATCTGCAAGTACGGTGTCCGAAGGCCGTTGGAAAGTAGCTGGAGCAGAGCAGAGACCAAAGGGCATAGCCTTGAACTCGTAGAGCCCATCCGGAGTAATAAACGCCGTTTTCTCGCGGTCCCTCTCATCTACCTCTATTTGCCAGTATCCGGATTTCAAGTCCATTGTCGAGAAATATTTCGCGGAGCAGAGACGATTCAGAGCATCTTCGATACGTGGCAGGGGATAGACGTCTTTCTTTGTAACTTTGTTTAGCCGGCGGTAATCCACACAAAACCTCAGCGTACCATCCTTTTTCTTCACAAGAACGACAGGTGCAGCCCATGGACTCCGCGAGGGCTGGATGACATCGTCGCGAAGCATCTCTTTCACTTGGCGGGTGATAGCGGCGCGTTCAGTCGGAGACCATCGGTAAGGTGACTGTCTGAGAGGTGGCACGGTATCATCCAGCCCTCGCGGAGTCCATGGGCTGCACCTGTCTTTCTTGTAAAGAAAAAGGATGGTACGCTGAGGTTTTGTGTGGATTACCTCCGGCTAAACAAAGTTGCAAAGAAAGACGTCCATCCCCTGCCACGTATCGACGATGCTCTGGATCGCCTCTGCTCCGCGAAATATTTCTCTTCAATGGACTTGCTGCATTGCTGCAAGAGGGAGGAAACCACTTCAGATAAGAATACACGACCACGGTCGCTCAACAGTTCCCGTGGCGCTCCGTGACCAAGGATGAAAGGGTGTATGAGGAAGGTAGCAGCATCGCGTGCCGTAGCAGCAGGTGGAGCGGTGGTTGCGGCATAATGGGTGAGATGATCTACCGCTACAATGACCCAGCGGTTTCCGGTTGCAGTGTAGGGAAGCGGGCCGTAGAGATCAATGCCTACTCGGTCGAAAGGTCTTGATGGGCATGACGAGGCTTCTTGGGACCGGTGGAATGGCGATGGGCTGCCTTCCGGCGTTGGCAATCATGGCAGGAGCGAACGAACTTGCAAACTTAAGTGTACATTTCACGCCAGTAGAAACGCAAGCGAAGCAGAGTATAAGTCTTGAATGCGATAGCGTGAGCGGCTTCCCGGTCAGTGTGAAATGAAGCGCAGATTTGGGGACGCAAGTGTCAAGGAATGACGAGCAGCCATTTGCGGCCGGAAGATAGATAATTTTGGCGGTATAACAGGCCATCGCGAATTGTAAAATGAGCAGCTTGGCGGCGAATTGCACGAGGCCTCGAAGTGGGCGAAGGGCCGAAAGGAATGCGAGAAGGCAGGCGAGCCATGGATCTCTGGGCTGCTCCACTGCATTGTTGGTCAGTAGAGCAGTCAATAGGGGAATCATAAACACTTTCAGGGGGTAGCGGAGAGCGAGACAGTGCGTCGGCGTCGTTATGCATCCTTCCAGGTCGATATACAACATGGATAGCATATTTTTGAAGCCGTAATTCCCCACGAGCGAGGCGGCCAGTTGGATCCTCAAGGGAGGACAGCCAACATAGAGAATGGTGGTCCATAACGACTTCAAAGTGTCGGCCGTACACATAAGGGCGTAATTTCTCTATCGCCCAAATTATGCCTAGACACTCCGGCTTCGTCTAGGTGCGGCTCGCGTAGGCGACGACATATTCAGCACACCCGAGTTTGGGTTGCGCTAGAATAGCACTAATACCTGGGCAGCTTGCATCAGTGTGGATCTCAGTAGGAGCATCAGGTTAAAAATTTCGCAGTATGGGCGGCAAGGTAAGCAATTGGCGCAGTGTACTAAAGCCTCGTCACAGGCAGAACACCAGCCGGAGAGGTCGTTGCTTCCACGAAAGAGGGTTGTCAATGGGGCGATGATGGAAGCAAACTGCGGATCAACCGTCGGAAATAAGAGCCTATGAAACTATGAAACGTCGGAGTTCCTTCCTCGTGGACGGTTTTGGGAACGCAGTGACAGCACGAAGTTTAGCTGGATCGGGGAGCACACCATCCTTAGAAATAATATGGCCCAAAAGTGTCAATTGGCGTGCGGCAACGTGACATTTCTTCAAATTGATTTGCAGGCCAGCTGCAGTATTTCATTACAACAGCTGCAGTAATGCAATCGAGCGAGATGCGTCGAGAATTGCGGCGAGAAAACAACAATGTCGTCCAAATAGCACAAGCAGGTCTTCCACTTGAGGCCGCGCAATATGCTATCCATCATGCGCTCGAACGTAGCAGGTGTATTACACAGTCCGAACGGCATAACGTTGAATTCGTACAGTTGGTTGGCGTCATGAAAATTGTCTTGGCATGGTGTGCATCGGCCAGCCGGACTTGCCCGTATCCAGAACGAAGGTCCAAACATGAGAAAAATTCTGTGCCTTGTAAACAGTCAAGGGATATACGTCCTTAATGGTAATTTTGCTGAAGTGCCGGTAATAAACGCTAAAGCGGATAAAGCCGTCTTGTTTGGTAACAAGAACGACGGGTGATACCCAAGGATGGTGCGAAGGTTGAATGACGCCACGCTTAAGAATGTCGGTCACTTCTTCGTCAATGATTTGACGTTCGGTCGCGGAAATGCGGTAAGGTCTTTGGTGCCGGGCCGAATGGGTACCGGTGTCGATCAGGTGTGTAACAACCGAGGTGCGGCCTAAACTATGATGTCACAAATCAAAGGAGACACAGAACTGGCCTAGCAGGGCAGAAGCTGGGTCTGTTGAGTTGGCGCGAGCTTATTGTCAAAAGAGCTGACGGTGATGCCTACTGGAGATGAATCAGCAGAAGTAGCAGTAAGCGCAACACCAGGCATATGTCAAGGGTTATTATCACAGTTCTCACATTCCAGCGTCGAGACAAAAGGCTGGACGTGTCCCAGACACGCACCACGAGGAAAAGAGAACGGGCAGTTCACTGGATTGATGACGGCCATGGCGCTATAGCCAGCTTCAACAGCAAGCACGGAAAACGGCAGGGGTAGACAGTGACGGCGCGTGAAGCCGTCGGAAGGCGCGAAGATGACAGATCTGTCAGAGAGTCGGATAAAACCCACATAAGAACGGCAGAACATGGCGGGATTGGAACATTGTTAGCCACAGTGAGTTTGGCACATGTAGTAACGGTGTCAGTCGCCGTAGCATCACAAAGGGGAAACAGCACTAATTCAGCACGAATGCAGTCGACAACGGCCTGATGTTGGGATAGAAAGTCCCAGCCCAAGATGACTTTGTGAGAGCATGATGAAAGAACGATCAATAATGTAGAGAGCGCCCTGAATACGAACTCTCCCTGTACAGGCGGCCGCAGGGTATGTGAGCTGAAAATCGGCGGCACGAAACGAAAAACCATAAAGCGGCGTCGTCCCTGTGCCCATCTGGCGGCACAATGTTTCGCTTAGCACGGACACAGCAGCACCTGTATCAACAAGGGCAAGAACATCGATGCCCTCCAAGGAAACATTTATCAAATTCGGCGGCAAAAAACGAGGGCTTAGATCTTCCGTCGAAAACGCAGTTCTTGCCTCCGGAACTGCGATCGCTAGTTTCCTTGCGGCGGAGCTGAACGACGGTACATGGAAGACACCGAGCGGCAACGCGGAGATGGAGAGCGGCGACGAACAGATGGATGGTATTCGGGGTCGAGGGGTTCGGAAGTAGGGGTTCTGGTAAAATGCGGTGGAGGGTCGTAAGCGTATGCACGGTGGTCGGCTTTATCGAAAGAGGTCATGGTGTGGCGGCGGCAGTTACGCATCACGTGTCCAGCGATGCCACAGGCGTAGCAAATTGGCAAGTTGTCTGGTGTTCGCCATGGTTGGAAACATTGGGGCCGCGGCCGAACAGCAGGAGCGGGAATGCCTCGATGGGGAGATCGAAAAGGAGGAAACATTGGCGACGGCTGTCGGGTTATTTCAGCGTAAGTAAGCGATACTGTAGCAGGATGCGCAGAAGCAGGCGGCGCTGCAACAGGAGGCTCTGCAACTGCAGGCACAGCAACGGAAGGCGGGTGAAAAACTGACGGCATGGTCTCGGACACTTGCTTCCGGATCAGATGTTGAAGTGTCGCTGCCAGATTTGATGGCCGGTTTCGAACAGAGGGAAGCAGCGACAGCTGCCGGGCGCCCTCCTCACAGACGAACTGCTGAATATGGTGTAAGAAAGAACTGCTGACTTCGCTCGTTACGTCGAGGATATTAAGAGTAGCGGCCTGTGCCGAGGGCAGCCGAGTGAAGATTAGCCCTAGGCGCAGTAAGTCACAATTCTGGCAGATATTGATGATCTCACATACAGAGTTGAGACCTTTGGCTGCAATCATGTGAAAGGCGTCTAGTTGAATGCCCTTAAACACTGATGTGCTCAGTCTCTATCATTGATGCACTGACGCGCTTGCATAGATCGAGGACGTCTTCGATATAACTGGCGAAGTTTTCACGGAGCTGCTGGGTGCGACAGGAAAGACGCTGCTCAGCGTGAAGTTTGGGCACGGACGGACGCCCGAAGATGTCAATAAAGGATGTCTTGAAAGCGGACCAGGTGGCAAAGTCCAATTCGTGGTTTTTTAAACCAAAGGTTCGCCACATCCGTTAAGTAGAAAACTACATTTGTCAGTTTCATGCCGTTGTAAAACCGGTTGTGAGCGCGCCCTCGGTTTTAGGAGGGCAGCCAGTCTTCCAAATCATTGTCGTCCGTGCCAATGAAAATGGCAGGATCTCGTTGACGAAGCGCACCGAGACAGGTTTGGGTGGCGAAGCTGTTTGGTGGATGGCGTCACCTGGCATCGCGGTAGCGAGGGTACGACTGCGTAGCTCCAGGATCAGTTCTCGCAGACTCTACCAAGATTATAACGAACTTTATTGTTAGGCGAGCTCGTTTGCAAGGGTAGGTCGAGGCTTGAAGGTACGCGCTGGCAAGTAAGGCGCTGGCTCGAACAACTGGTGCTCGCGTCTCATGCCGGCGCGCTGGCGCAAGGTCATCTTATTATTTACAGCTAATGCTTTCTAAGGCCCACCATTTGTCTTCAGTGCGCGGCTGAGTCATAGGTATTGGAGCTTTAAAGAGCCCTCATATGTATTCCAAATATGCAAACTAGGTTTGCTACAGACCCGCTGGTGTGGCTTCGCTCATTCCACGATCTCCAATAATTAGCTCACATTCAAACGGCCACCCCTCTTCCTGATTCAATTGTGACGTAAACTGAACATTTTCGGCTAACCTAGAATATATTTGGAATTCACAAACGTCCCTAGGTGCAACTAGAGAACTCCATCCGCAGCCATTGCCAACTAGCTTCTACCATAAGCTATGCGTCTGTATAAGTTAACTGCTGAGTGTGTGCTACAGACGTACTGCAGGGAAGTTGCTCACGTTCCCAGCCACCAGTTACGGGAGAGCAGGTAGACATGAAGCAAAATCTCAAACATAAAATATTCAGCGCATCGCTTAAAAGCCTCCTTGCACTGGGTACTGCTTCATTTACACATGCGAGGCCGCAAATTCTGAAAGGCCATAGAATGGCACATAAGGGGTGTCAAAAAATAGTAGATATTCAAATGTCCTCGAACTACGGAAACAAATACATATTTTGTGGTGTGGTCGTTTTTTGTGGTTGTTTTTTCTTGGCTATGGCCTCTATACATAGAAACAAACATGTGTCCTTAAATCGGGTCATTATGCACAAAAAGTGTATCTTTATTTATAGCGGCACCTAACAAAAACCGAGTAGCAGAATTCAGGGCTGTGCTCAAAGCTCTTGTATTTTGCCGCGCTGTCTAGGCTCGGTGCAGGCTGCCCTGGCGGAAATTCAATTGTGTGTAAATGTTGCAATCCCAGTGCGCGTGCAAAAAACAGTAGTATTTTATAGCATCTTCTAAACGAGAACTGTGCAGGAAGGAAATCGATGCCCTTTTTCATCATCATCATCATCATCATAATTATCATCATCATCATCAGCCTGACTATATCCACAGCAGGGCGAAGGCCTCTACCATATTTCTCCAATTACCCGGTTCTGTGCTAGCTGCATGCACTTGACCCCTTCGAACTTCTTAACCTCATCCGCCCACCTACCTTTCTGCTGCCCCGTGCTACACTTTCCTTCCATTGGAATGCAGTTTGTTACCCTCTAATGCAACTCCGACGATGATTCTGAGGCGAGTGATTAGGAGAGAGATTCCGGCAGTTCAAGAAGCTGCTCAGAAGAGCACGGTGATAACAGTGAGCCTCTACATGCTAACGGCGCTTCTGTTAGGTCTTCCACTGTGAGAAAAAGCAGGACATTGTGGATCACTAATAAAGAGAACCACTATGCAGGGAAGCGTGCTGGTTTTTTTGGGGTTTACAGGGTCAACATGCATGACAGATATATCGACTGACTACTTCCTCGTTTTAATTCCTCAATCTTTACTTCAAAATACTGTGTAACAAACATGTTCGTATGCAGTTCCAAAAGACAACAGGAAAGAGAGCAATGTAACCGAGGTCACGAGGCCGCACTCCATGGAAGTTTACAAAATGCATTTGAGGCGTCAACTTTATGAATTCTTTGATATCAAGGTACAGAAATAACGTCTGGAACCCAAAGGGTTACTTAACAATGCTCTTCCATCAACTAAATGCGGCAGTCCCGAACACCTCGACAGTATGGAGATGCAACAAAGTCAAGAAACGCTTTGTGGACTAACTTGAGTTCTGAATTCGCATTTCAATTGCGCTCATTAACCGCGTTGAACCAGATCAGAGCTCGGGGCGCGGGACAGTTAATCCGATGATCCTGCGCTAGATTTTATATAGAAGAAAGTGCTCAGTCGTGTGTGCCTGGAAAAAAACATGCGACGTCTGGCAACATTTTTTTAAACACGAGTAACTGAAAGTAAGCCAACGGCTGATCACGTCCTGCCTGCCGTAGCGAGACAAGGTACCTCCGCAGTCGCTGCAACATCTGTCTCTGTACGAAGTGACCCGAGTCCTTCCACAGCGCATAAGTGATGTATGCACCTTCGAAGGTTACAAAACTATGTCATTTAATAATCCAGCAACACTTCACGCCATTGAGCCAGAGTCCTTTTAGGCGCAATGCAAACTTTATGGCCAGAAGGCAAACTTATACTTTATGGTATGGGCTTGTTAACAAAACGCCAGTATTGACATAATAAATCAGCCAACGTGGGAAGGCTGGGAGGCGGCCCTGTCCAGCTCGAAACTCAAGGAACAGCGGGCCCTCGTCGAAATAGCACGGGCAGCGGCTTTTATCAACGGTGTCCCGGACCAGGAACCCGATCAGCCTTCCCTTAATCTAAGCCAATGTGGCTTTCAATAAACGCTTTCATCTTCATCATCATCCTCTCCATGCCACACGAGCAAACTTTCTCCTTGCTGCTTCTCGCCTTCTGCGCATGCGCCTGTCGCGCTGCAACCGTCTTGCCGGGGGCGTGGTTTGAGCCTGGCGTGGTGTCGCCGACTTGACGTATCTAAATTCGACCAGGGCTCGCCTTCTCACCGAAAACGTTGGAGTATAACTTTACTTTCACTAACCGTAGCCAAGTCGCAGTCATTTGTTCTCTCCGCATTCTAAACAACAATGAGCCTATAAGGGAGTGCAAAGGAGTAGCATTTCCTCCAGCGCACTGCCGTGTAGGGGCACGGTATTCTCTTCCATCTCTCAGATAGATTATCTCAACTAAATATACGTAATGTATTATTCTGGAAGCAGAAGGACAGTCTCTTCCTAAACAATATTTATTTGATGTAATTAGCTTTGAAAGAAGGCTTTTAACCGCAGCACCAGAATTATTGACCTTATTGATTAGAGGGCATAGAGATTTCATTTCATATCTCCATAATGGCTGGAACTTTGCACATTTTAAATGCGAGAATGGCTTTCCGTATTTCTAGTGATGAAAATTTGTCCCACGGCTCGGCAGCATGTCCCTACTATAGAATGGAGGGCGCTAGACGACAAGCTACTGCCTTATTGCTCCTTATAGGCCTACTTTTTTCTCTTGTAGACACATTGATCTGTAAGGTATTCATGGTGTCGCAGGGAAGTGAATTGAACATGCTGCAGCTGCACACTGTTATACTGAAGATCTCTTGGCTGTCTGGGTGAGATGTGCTTTCATGATGACACAAGAACGCGGCAAAGCTGTTTCAACAGCATTCCTGCGAACATAATTATAGTTACGTCATATTTGTTATTTGGTGTCCCTGATCTTAGGAGTTTGCCTCAAGTGTGCGGGCCCACTTAGATTTAAAATTTATTGAGATTATGATATCGCCCTGTTAACATCACATTACTCAAATTATTTTCTGGTCGGCGACCACTACCAACGTTTCCACCAACCAATCAGGTACTGTAACGGAGAACAAGGTAGAAGAAAATATACTGGCAGAACTTTAAAATAAAAATGAATACTTGGTGCGATTTCGACAAAGATAAAAAAATAATTACTTCATTGCGCTAAAATGTCTGGAAGCTACATTAATTACCTGTTTATTTTTGTACTTTCTTCATGTTGTTTGGTTGTTTTTAAGCATGTAATTTTCACTATTTTTCCATGGGTGGTTTATTCCATTATTTTGTCGGACAGGAGGATCTTTTTCGCGGCTACTTCCTTTGTCATCTTTTTCTTTCATCTGTATCGTTTTATTACTTTTCACACAAGCCGTGTGTATCAATTAATGCGACTCTGGCGTTATTTATTCACTGCATTTAATTCACACAATCGCTTGCTCTTGGCATACCCCCACAGTTTAAATTAATTTTTCCTATGAGCTGTTACTTCGCCTACTTCACACGCAGCTTCGAATTATGGCTACATGCACGGTCAGGCGTTGATACTGTTCATTTTCATCCAATAGGTGTGCCATTTGTATTAGATATTTGGTGCATCAACAAAATTTTCCGTTTAGTGGTCTAACTTGTATCTTTCTTAGCACAAGCCTCAATTTTAGAGATAATTGCTTTGCATTCTCGACATTATTTTCACTGCTATTTTGATTTGTGCCAAGGTTTTAAGATGATGAAAAACGGACACAACAACGAAAGCACTGGGTAGCATGACGCACAATGCTAGTAGTTCAGCCCCCAGCCACCAGCAGGCAGCTAAGGAGGCTTATATAGGCGTCTTCAACGCAACCACTATGCATTACTATGCTACAGAAAGACCCTGATTACATTAAAATCTTTTTATCTAAAAAACAGCAATCGGCATCCCAGAAACACTTTGTATATATGAGCCATTGAGCAATTTCTCAAAATTGTAACATACATGTTTCAGATGCTCGTAACGAAAACGTGTTATAAAAATATACATACCGGTGCATAGAACTAAGTGAAGGACTGAATTTAAAGAACGATGCTTTCTGTCGAGCCTTCTTTTCCTCATCAAATTCTTAGCCGTTCTTGCCATGATCAAGCACAATAACATGAATAAATCCCTTTCAAAACCATACACTCCTGCAATATAATCCGAAAAGAAAACCAAGAACAATATGCCTCAATGTGCCAAATAAGGGACCCTACTGGCGCACGCTCACTGCTAAAACTAATTTAAGCTAACAGATAATGACAGCAGTTTATACATTTTGCCTGCCATCAAGAAAAATAAAACCACTACAAATATCAGTATGCATGCGAAAGATCGAGTCTCGTTTCTAAATACTAAGTCCAGCGGATTTTGGTGTTATGTAGGTGCACTACGGTGGTCAACGTTCCATTGTGTTCTTCCTTAAACTACGTGTGTTTAAAAACCGAAGCGATTGTTTTTGCGGTCTATATATCTTCCATATCGCCGCAAGTGCAACGGAACGTGTGCGCATATATAGGTGCTATGCTTGTTCCACTTAAATAAACACAGATTTGCAGCGAATAAAGAGACACTGATTCAGATTTCTCCTTAAATTTATTTCAGCATCAACAACTTGGAACAAGTGGCAGCCTAGGCTCGACCAGCGTCAAAACTATGTACATGCGGTCAGTGTTTATATTTTTACCAAATAGAAAAACCACCATCCTCCGCTGGCTGACAAGTTGCGCCACAACCAACACCCGGTCAATGTTGGACCAACTCTAGATATTCGCTTCTATATTTGCAACAAAGCCACATTGCATGCTGCACATCATGCCTTCGGGATGGAAGATACACACGCCCTCAGATTTATTGTCTACAAAGCGACGCTTCTTATTGGATAAAAAATGACAATGTCGAGAACAGCTTCGCATCGGACAGAGCAGTGACACGCTGAAAAAAAGTGACAGTGCTTAGAAAGAGTGACACGCTCAATAATTATTTATAAGACACACCACTTTTTTCTCTCATACAACAAGTTTCCTCTCTTGTGTGAGCTGGCTCAGTGGACCTTCAATACTTCTCTCTGATGTACTGCTGAATGTGCATGACTCGCAATATTATTATTTGCATTTGTGTACAACAGAGCCCGTTTGTTATAATACATATCGTTCTTCAAGGGGATAAACTATACCTCTTCACTTTTCTCAGTGGCTAACGAATTGCACTCGAAGCCTAAGCAAAAAGAGCCCTGGTGCATATTCGGTCTCCGCCTTTTTTTTTTTTTCGGAACATCATTCATTAGTACTGGACGTGAATTTCATCTTTGTTGCATTTTGCTTTCAGATTTGTTCTTGGGGAGCTCTTGCTACGTGATGTTGTTGGAGCGCACTTCACTTTCGATCTTACACATTCGCTTGCTATTTCGTCCCCAAAAATACCCCGTTGTATTTGTCTGCCCGGATGTTTATTTGCTCCTGTTCACTATACAGCAATAATAAAACAGAGTGCGTGTATGTTGCTTCGTATTTTTCTCGCACCATGCACTACCACAAGACTAGGCTGAAGTTCGACCCATGTGTGTCTTTTATCTTTTAGGCGTAATGATATCCCTTAGTTTATGACAAGGCCTGGCCTATAGGTAGGAATCCGATTTTAGAAGGTGCAGAGGTTTACTCCTTTCTACACTTTGTTGGGAGAAACTAACATTTTCAATATAAACAGGTGTACCTGAATGTGGTCCTATTCACAATTAATTGTGGCACATGAAAATAAATCAACTGGTTTCTTGGTACTATGAAGCTGACTAGTATCAGCATCGCACTCCATCATGCCTTATTCATGTTTATTCACAGAAATGAGCAGCTACAGGTCTGCTCACCAAACCATTACCCGAGAACAGATTTAAAGAAAAACGACGAATAGTCACTAAACAGTGACGAGCAATGCCGTATTCCTTTCGACATTCGGCCCAAACTTCTGCATCTCAGCACCAAGTTTCTTACACCCGGGGACCACAATAAATGCATTAAAGGTCGCTGTTCTGTAAGTATTAGTTGCCATTTCCATTAACATTGTTACATAGGGGATAGTGTTTCAATCTGGTGAGTTGGTGTGTATTTCGCACGAATGAACCATTTCGTCTGAGAACAAGGACGAAGATTTCCTGCAGTGTGTGTGAAAACACAAGGCGTGAAAACAACAGTGCTTCTATTATAACTCTATTTTAGGTTTGTTTCTAAAAACTGTATTTCATGCCAGAGAAATCAAGGCTATCTTAAGGTAATGACTGCGGTATATACCTACTGTACTATTTCAAACGTCGCAAGTCATAGACAGTCAGTCACTATATTGTTCGTCTTCACCCCATGGCTAACATTGTCAACGTCAGTTCACCACTCGTGAATTCCAGGTTTAAAGTCCCGAGCCATAAAAGGGAAGCTTCTGCCAGCGTTGGCCCAACATTGGCCAGTTCTGGCGTTAGCACTGTAGTCTGTGCAGGGGCGATCGAGCCCTTCGCCTTGAAAAAGGTAAAAGAGCAAGCGTTATTGATTTTAACATGTTTTATCGCCTTCGCCTAGTTATTCAGCTTGTATTCTCTAAACACTCTGTCATTGAGATAGCAACGCAGCAAAGTACTGTAAAGCCTGTCACACCACGCCGCATATTCTAGCCTGGTCGCTTATATGCCTGAGCATCACATTTTACAGACAATTAAGTACGCTCCTGACGTACAACTGCGTCACAAAAATCAATTGTATGTTTTCGGTCTGTACAGAATCCTATACTACACAACAATTTCCAAATCAGACCGATGATTACAGCGCCGACATGGGAATTCAAACATCTGGACAAGCCTGTTGGCTTTATTTACATTGCATTCCAGGAATATTTGAAAGCTTAAGACAAAATATTTCCATAAATTCATATTGTAAAACAAATTTTGATAGGCCCAAAACCACATAGTAGAGGTTAGAGTACAAGCAGACATCGCTTTCCTTAATTCATATAATTTTTCTCTGCATATCTATGTGGTCGTACAAACAGCAGCCTTACAAAGAAAGATGTAACTGCAATGTCATTAGTTTCAATAGATTGCAAGCGCGCCATGTTTTCTTGCTTTGATCACGTGCGACTAACGTTTGGCTTTCACTAGCAAAAACACATTCGTTTCGCATCGATAGAACTGGCTCCGGCTGCTGGACCAAACATAGGCGGTTTCTGCTCAAGATTTTGAGAGTCTTTCGAATAGTGCAATATGAGTTCTCAGGTTGCGTGCGACCAGGCCAGAAGATAAATGAGCACTGAGTCCTACGAGTGGCCTTTGTGAGCCCGGCGTTGCTAAGAAAAGTGTCTTCGAAAGCACTACGGTGAAGAGTCCTAAAAATTCACCTTCTAAACAACAAGGTCGCCCTTTGTTTTTTTCATTGTTTTCTTACTTGGGGAGTAGACACAGCCACGTCAACGCAGGAAAGAAAGGTGCGGGCGGGTGTCTCTGCTTGGGATCAGTGAAGCCTCAAGGGGAACTTTGCATTCACTATCCGCGTTTGTATATTTGGCGCGAATAGTGCAGCCATGAATAGTGCAGTTACTGAGATGTCCTCAATGTCAAGAGAATATCTTTAGCTGGTAATTTTGAAGCAATTATTCTGAGTAGCTAAATGTGCAAACGTACAGCGCTTTCCAAATCATCAGGGTACCAGCAGGCTTTTCGACACAACATGCTACTGTTGCTCGTAAATAGTTCCAAAGAAGGTATCTGCAGCCGTATAATTTTTCATCCTGATTATTCTCAACACTTACACGGTAAACCCACCCTGCGAAACTGCCCGTACACATCGCATATTGTGTAATCAGGCTCAGGCTAATATTAGTACCCTAATTTCTAAGGTTGTGTCGTAACAAGCGCAAAGTTATGTTGGACTTTCCTAAATAAACATTTGCGCCCGCATTTTACTGAGGTCGAACCTTATTCAAGTGAGCATACTCTGTTACGGATGCAGGAGTTTTGTTCCGCAGGTCAAACAGAAACCTTTGGGTGGATGTGCATGATGCGTGCGTTCCAGATCATTATGTGAGCATGATGCTAAAAAGCCAGCTTATTACCTGACACGCTTTGTGCCATATATAAATATTTCTTTTTTTTTCTGCGGGAGGGTCGTTTATTGCCAGAGGTAATCGGTGTAGCTTAGCACTTCTGCGTAACGAATATCAACGATATATATAGTGTGGATATAATTTCAGCAGAAGAGGTGTACTAAACTTATGCAAGCCTCAAAACATTCTTCCCTACCGTGTCAACCGGTGCCTGCTTCACACTTGCCTAAAAACACCCGTTCGCACCTCGTCCTCGATTTTGCTGTGCGGATATTTCGACAACAGTGAAGTGTAACAATCAGTTAAACATAATCAGAAAAAGAGAGTTTCCAACATAATATTTTGCTCTTCCAGCAAGTATTACGGCCATATGCAAAATATTGGAAGGAAGCGTCACGGATTCTCTCTACATATAATATATACCGTAGATTTTCTAAGTGCCACGCATGTCGAGGGGTATTCTGGTTCTACTCTTACATAATAAAAGCGATGAACGCCTACTTGCATACCGACAAACATCAAACTCGAGACTTTGACAAAAGTTCAAAACGATTCCCAGTTGTAACCATAAAATCAACATACGGGCTCCGAACTAGATGAAGTCATGTCCCTATTGCAATTTCTTATTCAACTGTTCACATGGACAAAGTCACATTCTTGCATGTTCATATTTGCGGCGATATGCCACAACCAGATAACCCTCAGTGCCATACAGATAAATGTCGGTTGAGCTCATAAGCAAGGAATCAAGTATTCGAGTGAAGTTCGGCACACAGCTGTAAAAACTCGTGGTAGCCATCCCATGAGACACAATTCCATCAAAAGCCAACAAGCCTTGAGTCGTTCATTCACAAATGTAGCATAGCAAAAACATGACCATTGTCAAGACAAACATCACGGGAAGCATGGACTCACAAAGGAGGATAATATGAACATTGCATATGCAGCAATACTAACAGTGCCTAAACATCTTTACCGAAGTAACATCTAGCTCAAGCAGCGCAAAGAAGACAAAGAACAAATTGAAACTTCTTCCGATACGCATGAATGGGAGACAAACTACGAAATTGACTTCCATACGCTTCGTCACATTCCGTGGTTTGGCAAGAATGTGTCAGCCTCATTGTCACTATTGTCACTTTACATGGTGGCTTGATATTGTACAGAGAACTCCACAACATTTCTCGTACTATTTCATTTCGAGACAATGTCAAGGTTCGTGCTACGGGTTCCGGCACGTTTGGAACACATAATGCATATTTGTGACCATATCGAATACTATAAAGACGCTTAGCTTGTCATAGAAAAGAAAAAGCAAAGAACGATTGTTGGCATAATTATGTTTCTATGTCAGCACCTAAGAAATTGTCCGACAAAGATTTCCGCGCTAAAGAGCACAGCTCAATCAAAAAAAGTTTAGAACCGAATATAAGTAAATGCTTGAAAAGGGAGTGTATGTCTGCAACCCTAAACCTGTTTCGATATGTACAGTTCCCGCTTTCCTCCGGAAGGCTTACTGAGTCCATATGACCACTCCCATGTTATTCTTTCCAACATTTAGAATGTCCACTAATGTGGCCATTTAGAATTTGGTTGTGCTGAAACACTAATAATTCCGCTTATTTCATTTTCTTTGACTGCATGCATGAGTTTTAACCAGCATTTTTATTGAAAACAATTAAGAGGCAACTGGCAATGCGCTAGTAGATTTTGGCATGAATAAACCGTCGCATTCACCTTTTATTGGTGCAATAAAAAACAGAGTGAGGAACTATTGAATTCGCGGGTAGCGCACTCAATCCAAAAGCGCCGGTGGTGGCTCCAGACAGTGAGAGTGAACGCTGAGTACCTGACAAATACACATTTCGAATGCTTCAACGGTAGAAAGCCGAAAAAACCAAATGTGCAACCGTCACTACGAAGCTCGATTCAGCGCCCGCTAGTGTCCCTGCATAGTCATTGGAGGACCCCTGCCACCCTCCGCGCTCCAGAGTAAAAGCTCCTGAAACAAGCACCAGCACAGTTGCGGCATGCATTCATATGCAGATATACAAGCTGGCAGAGAGAACAGTTTGAGAAAGTGCATAGTATACATCGGAGAACGGCTGGCGGCGTTGGTTGGCGTTGCTGGCTCGTGCGTCAGCTTCCTATTTTTTTCTTTGATTGCTTCCTCAAGGCATACCGATACTTCCCGTTGACTGGGTGTTACAATTGCGCGTATTTCGTCTAGAAACTGGAGATTCTCAATAGTTGCCGTGATGACCAAAAACCATGAGGTATAAATGTATCTTTTTCACTTACATGCTATCTAGAGCTGGAGCGTTCTTTTCATGCACTGAGTTCTGGCAAGGTTCACAAATCTCTTCCATGTCTGGTAATAATATCAAACTTTAACGCAAGAGCCACCGTCTTGAAATAAATTTAAATGCGTCGCAGGGGCTGAAATATCATTGCACGCGATTTAGTACTTCCAGTTCCTATCAAGCATTCTAATGAGCTGCATTCTTTCACGGTCTGCGCCTGCCAAAGCATTGACACCTTAACGATGACAGCAGCGAAGTATAGCTTTAGAAACATTGAATTGCAAAGCGCTTTCAAATGTTGCAGTATTTTTATCCCAGTTTCATTTTGCCACTCTTTGGATTTGCTTTCCTCTCCAGTCCGCTGAACCTCCTAGTACTTCGCAATTACACTGAGAGAAAGAGAGACAGGAATAACCCCCTGGAACCCGATGAACAAAAACTCGCTGTGTTTTTATCGCGACGAGATATCTTTATGGAAAGCACTCAGCAGCCATACCAAGTGTCTGCTGGTGTATAAACAGTGATCTCCATAGGCGGCGTTACAATCTCACAAACGCATCAGCAGCTATATTTAAAGAGAACCAAATGCCGCTATTCTAAATGCCTCGCAGTACGCGTTCTAGAAGATGCGTAGAAGTTAAAAATACCCTCTTTATATTTGCCTATGGCATGCTTTAAAGCAAGCACTACCATGTCAGCTGTGATATAAGAAGCTGTAGGAAAGGAACGGGACAAGCTCTGCTGGAGTGTCAAACTCTTCTGAATAGCCGGATGAAAGGCTCGCATACAAAGCAAGCTGGAAACCTTACTCTTACAGTAGTACATTTTGCATTGTTTTGAAGTGATCGTATTTCGCAAACCAACTCTCATTTGAGACCTCTGAAACCTTTTTGGTTGATGAAAAGTATGCTTAAAAAATCTACTACCATAGTACTAGCTTCCCTAACCTTAACTGAATTGAACTGCCGTCCTACTTGGAGGCATAAAATAAAACTTAGAATATGAGGAAATTAGAACGTGAGACTAGAGCCAAGCGTATTGCATACTATGGCCCGCTCTCTAAGAGTTTCGATCTATTGATGGCTTTGTTATGATTAGCGCCAGTTATTTTGGAAGACAAGGCGACGCAAGCCAAGCCAAAGAAATTGAAAACTACTACTGGCGTCCTTAGAAAACTGTTCAGGGTAGAGTTCCAATAAAAGCTGCCGCACTGATATTTGTTGACCCTTTTCAGCCGCAACAATAACCATGACCTTCAAATCATGCCATATTCTCCTTGTTGCTACCTCTCATGATAGAGCGCTCCTGAAAGATGGCCTCGGAAACACGCACTCACATTTGTTGTGGGAACCCCGACTGACAATATCAAGTGGCAACTTATATGTCTAGCCAGGATAGCAACAGTCATTGTAGTCACAATCTCAGATTAGAGCATCGCCAGCGAGAAACTGTACTAAGCCATGACAGAAAAATAAATATGCATAACGCTCGCGGTACTCTTACCCCAAGTTTAGAAGGCGATCATCTTATGCTCACTCTGCAGTTTCCTTGCGTCATGCAACGTTTCTTTTTCACTTTTACATATACTCTAAATTAGAATGACTCCCGGAGTCTTGAAATGTATAACCGTATTTCTGGAGCTGAATTTCTCACTACTCTATAAACCTCAGCGGTAATGTAGCAAATACAGGTGTAATGCACGGACGACTGTGCTGCTAATGTTTATCCCATTTATGTGCACTGCACGTCGGCGCAACTAAGACCAAGAGAAAATAAAAAGAACTTCAGAATAAATTATTCTCGGGAGTTTTGGATTCAACTGAAGACGTTTTTGAAAAAACAAAATGTTTTTAGCGCTGCTGAAGCGCTCACGTCTAGAAATAATTATCCGCCTAAATCTACAATGCATGCTTTCCACTCGATTCCGCGTACCCTATTAAGTTAACCAACTGTAACCACAATATGAAACAGCGGTACTTTCTAAACGACATACTTAGGTTCACGAAGATTTTATTCAAAATTTTTATCATAATGCGTTCTTCCGTTCATTGAGCACCCATAATATTTACGCTCTACTACTCTGAACGTAGCTGCATCAATTCACATTTCAATGCTTTGTAGTAAACTGTTCAGATAATTAGAGCGCCAGTCAAGGCGGAGCGTCGGCAGCCCTGACACCAACACAACCGTATTGCTTCTTCCAAGTGTTGCTAGTAAGATACATTTTTTCTCTTGTTCCGTGTGTATACGCGTCTATATGTATATATTGTATATAGTTTATATGTATATATATATATTTATAGATATATATGTGTATGTGACTCTTCTCGGTAGAGGTGTGCCAAAAATCACAAAATACTACATCATCTTCCTCAGCCCCACAAACCACATCCGTGTAAAGCGCTATTAAATTCCTGCTTCAGGAAAGAAGCAAGTTTTTCATGCGGTGTCTGTTGAGCACAAGAGTTGCCTAAATTAAGCCTGGAATCATTCAGTACACCTAGTTGAAAGAAGGTGAACACAAATCAAGCTTCAGAAGACACACTGTGTGTCCTAATTGCTGCATTTTTCTTTAATCGTAGCCTACGTCGTAGATTTAAAACATAAGCTTTTGATTGCAATCTTCTTCTTGTTCATTTTCAGGGTGTTCAGCAAAGTCTAAGTCCTTTTTTTCGGCTCTTTAGAAAAAGAAGCTAAGATATTTATTTTCGTGGAATCCGGAGTTGCAAATATTTGCTACTGGTATTGCCGAATGAATTTAAAGAACGCTTCAAAGCCAATACATCTGGAATAGCAAAGAGCTGTTCTTCCCGAAATGCATAGTACACAATCGTTAATGTGCTGATACAACAGCTTTCTTCAAGAACAGAAAGCTCAAAATGATTGCAAAATATTTGGTACAATTCTTTTTCTGACTTATCCCCTCACAAGAAACCTGCTCTATTTTTGTGACGAAGTAACTGTCTCAAGTTTTGTCAGAAAGCGACATTCAATTCATTGTGAATGAACATTTGTGTGCTGATATTTTTCGTCTTTGGGAACTGGTATAGGTTCCAACTTTTCCGCGGCAAGGATGTTTTCATATGTCTTCGATGCACGAGCAATAGATGTTCTAAAAGTGTTTTAGCCGACAGTAGATCCTACTTACTATCACATTAATGTATGATGATACTGACAAAAAATAAACAATTATACCCGCTGCCAGCGGATATTCTGCATAAGAGTATCAAATGAACGAATAAATACCACATATGGTATCGTGACACTTGAGCGATTCGTTTCCGACGTTATCTTCTAAACGAGGCGTAACTAAATGACAGTACATAGAAATCGGTAACTGTAAGCAGATTACATTAGATTTATCGGGGCTAAATGTCCCCGTTTTTACGCTAATAGCATAGATTACATGAAATAAAACATTCGAAACATCTACCGAGCGCACAAATCATTAAACATGGGGCAGAAGCAATCAGATACATGAAAACATCTATGAGAAGCACAATAGATAGCAACGTATTGATTAGCTCAATAATCCGTGTAGATTAGCGTAGTAAAACGATTATCCCTTTTATCTGCTTGTACTGCCGTGTCTTTCACAACAATTTGCATAAATGCTTACTCAAATCTCGAAATTATTTCTCAATGTGTGCCTTTCGAAAGCTCTCATTATGTGAAAAAATTGAACAGTGGAAGTTAAAGGAGCCCGATAGTTTAATACGGTTAGAGTAGGCAAGCATTTTCGGATCTGCAAACTGGCGGAATACTACCTACTTCACATACAATAATAAACTAATTGCAACAATCCAATTGTATTCACACCTTTCATGTCGGCAATGAAGAAATGTTATTTTTTATATATAAAGCTCGCAATCATCGGCTACTAACAGAAGCATACTTCACGTTTTTCAATTAAACCTCGGGAAACATATACACGGAACGAGTTTCATTTACTATTTGCACCTGTAGGCCTGTTTCTAATAAGTGCTTAGCAGCAGTCAAAGTTTGACGTTATTATTCGAACAAAGTTCTCATGCTTTTAGGGGCTAAACTATCGTTGTCTAACGCCTCCCGCTTCCCAGATGTTTCGAGGATCATGGCCGAACACTTGTGCAGAACATCATCGGTTGTCTGGATGTCTCAGGAGCTCAGGAGAACAAGAGTGAGCAGGGCGAATTAGCTCAACTACACAATGATGTGTTTGCTTCTTATCATTTGAGCTACGGAATGATGCGGGGGCTACAAACAAATTGCCTCCCAAAGACTCACCAGAATGCGCAACATCGATCCAACGCGACGAAAAAAAAAAACAAAACAAAAAATGAAAGCGATGGTAAAGTGGTCGTTTCCTCTCTTGCTGAAGATAAAGCATTAGGAAGCATTGGACACCGAATCTATCGACCTGCTACCTCGCTTCATTTCGGAGATTGTGCATCAATATGACGCATCAGAATTATTTCATGATATCAGTTGCAAATCTGCTCCCCATTCTTACATGTATCTCTCAATCGCTCGTGGGAACAATAAACTTTGATCTATCACTATGAGTGAAAAAAGTTTCACGAGCCCTTAAGTCAAATTGGGTGCACATTAATGCGAAAGCATTTCTCGCGAAGCTGCCTTTTAAGTTGCTCCATGCACGTTTCTTGAAGCGTTCGGCGTATCTTAGACACGTTTTTTCGCTTTAACGCAAGGATACTTTCAGGCTCGAGACTTATTCACTGTTCCCTGGTGCATGAAACTATTGTGACTTGGTGCTTTGTGCCAATCTCGTTAGATGGCGAAAAGTGCCTCGCTAACGGGAGATTTATTGGTTTTCTTTAGGTTAGAATTTTAGTCATTCTTTTCCCGCCATAACCTATACTCTTGGACAGCTTCCAAAATATCTTTTATTTTTTCGCTATTATCTTAGCTATTGTTCTCCTTCCCTTGAGTGCCCTTACACTAGAGAATGAGAATTGCAAACAAGTGCACAGGCATTCCCTCAATGCAGTCGATTGCGTGCTCGGCGGAGGAACAGAAGGACGGCAGTGTGATTCCTGGCAGCGCATCGAATTTTTCCTTACGCGTCATTTCGATCGTAAACATTGACGACCGGCTCTGTCAGCGCTAGCCATGAACTAAGAAATGCTTTCGCATTTAAAAAACCTACACGCACGAATTCTTGCACGAAAATGTTACACTCTCACATTCTTGTGAGGCATTCTAGAAGTCAAAACTTGATGGAATGAGCATATCATTTCTATTACGATGGGTTTCATGCGCAGCTTTGTAGCTGATATCACGAAACACTTCTCAGAGAGCGGGAAGTGCGACTAAGGGGCTGCGTCGCTAATGTATGAAGTCAGCAAGCAGGGAACGTACGGAGGTAAACTGTGGCACTTCTAACATTCGGCCTTTAATCCTATAAAGGATTCTCCTGAGATGAATACTATAACAATAAACAGCGGCTGAACACGTGTCGAGAACTGGTCGTGACAGGCGCAATGAAGCATGTAAATGTCCCAGTGCCGGAAGCTTAACATAAGCAGCTTTTTCTCGAAGCTACTGGTAGCACAGCAAGGTTAAGCTTGCCGGCTTCCACCACACTGTAACTTGTAGTGCAGAACAGCTGTGACCATTTGGTTAAGCCTTCTGTAGAGGCTGCCACGTTGGCGAGTCTGCGGTTTTCTCAAGTGTTGTTGCAAGCCTCTCTAAAACCTTCCTCAGTAGCGAGGTCTTGCGCTGCTCCACTCAAATACAGCGACACCAAAATGCAGTGGCGTCTTCAGCGACCGTCTATCATAACCAGCCTATAAGAATCGCCTCTCAAAATTTACTTGGCAGTTAATCAACGCTCACTGCTCCAAAACCACTCTCCTCACGGTGCTCCTCGTACTCTGTGTTTCTGGCACACATTGCACAGTTTAGGGAGTAATTAGAGGTGTAAGTGTGCCACTGTTTGGTCCCAGGGTGAGACTGGATAGGCTGGGGACACGAACCTGCGTGACTTTGTTACGCCATCCCTGCCGGACATTTATCTCTGCAACGTATTCAACAACAGTTGTTCTCATTCGCCGTTAAAAGGATCATGTAGTATGTCTATCAACGTTTGAGCAGAAACGTGTAAACTTCCTTCCATATACAACATTCCTGCTCTTGATAGAATTAAAAACTCTTCAATAAACATGCTAGAATAAACTAGTCATCTGAAAGGAGCATTGTTCAAAGACAGTCGTAACTGTTATTTTCCATTCAGAATTTTTGCTATAGAGAATTAACTATATGCACGTCTCTATACCGTGTTTTAGAAGCCATCGAAATAAGATCTAAACCGTAATATGTACATGCGACTAATTTTATTCAACTCAGATTTTAGATTTCTTTAGCTGTTCCGTTTGCCTAACCGGCATTTGACAGATATTTAGTGCATATAGCTGTTGCGTCTGTTGCACACGGTGACGCAAAGAAGTGAAAGGATTGAACTGAACGCCAATGACAAAAACCGCTGCTGAAAAAAATTCGCATGATTCACAATAACCTTTTACAATTTCTTACTAAACTCATACTAAACTGATACAAATGTCACTCAACGCATGAGAAATATATGGTATTGTATGGCATTTGTATGAGTTTAGTATAAGAAATTTGTATGAGGTTATTGTGACTCACAAGCTCTTTTTCTCTAGGGACAGCACACACACCAAGACACCAAGATGAACATTGGTCGTTTACGTTGCTTTTGTTCCATTCGTTCTGCTTGAACAGCTCGTTTATTACACGGTCAGTTCACGCGAGACTCAAAACTTGCACTGCACCTTCCAGCCTAAGTAATACCGCACATTACGCAACATTTAATGATGTGCATCCGAATGCCATGACAAACGTTACAACCTGATAAAGAAAACGCCTTGTCATTAGGCGCTCTTCGCGTACCATTACAGCGTGGTGAATATGTCAAGTGCTCCTCATAGGTTACCAGCAACCAGTCTCTTTCATGCCAGTTCACTGGACCAGCACTTCTTTAGAACCACGCCGTCCCTGATATTCTAGTTTGGTGTGTCGAGTACTGTTGGTTTCAACAATGGTGTTCAAAACTTCGATATCGAGACCGCTATTTCACAACATCACCGATCGTCTACCCCTGGCGATCTTCGCGCAAACTCACTGCATATGTCCAGCAGGGATGGCTGTGTCAGCGTCGACGCTAAGCAGCAATGATTACATGATGGGCGTCGCGACGTGCGCGACGTTTAGCACCATAGGCTTCCTCCACCCATTTCAAGACAAAGAGAGCGATACTAATAGAGAAGGCAGGGGGAGAGTACATTCTCCTCGAAAACGCAACTAGGTTAACAGCGTGTCCACACCACGTATACGAGAAGGAAGGCGGAGGAGCCAAGAGTAGTACAAGCAATAATAGCTAGCAGTAGTAGTTATAGCACAATAAGAAGGCGATAGCGGTTCGACGTACAGAGAGATAACGGACCCGCGGTTGTAGGCTCATCAAGTGCTGCAGTATGTGAGTGAGAAAAAGATGGTCTTGGGCACCCGGTGAACGGCGTGGAGTCCTTTGGCAGAAGTTGAGGCTTTTAAATCACCGCAATCGAACTGTTGAAGCACGTTTTAGGGAGCAAACAGTAAGGTGTCGCCAAACACCTGCGAAGCGTGCTTGCTTCCTGGCGTCAAATGTCCTGCCCGTTGTGCATCAAAGTGGACTGTGTTGCTTCTGGAAATCTGTTCAATGACTCTAAAAAAGAATACAAAGAGCCACTGTGGTTTCCCGCAATAAGCAAGAAATATCCTGTGCGTAAGTCAACAAATCAGGACGGCCTCCTGGACTCATGCGACGACTGAATGACGTTTTTGCCGCGATGCTAACAGGTGACACTAGGTGCATATGTGAGAAGAACTGCTTGCGCACTGCGGCAAAAAACTCGACTTCTGCATAGCGATCGGAACGCCAGTCCGCGTCCCAACACTGCCCCATGCCTGTAAAAAACAGACGAGGCTTAGGGGCCTCCCGGCCGTCACAAGACTTAAAAGCCCATTTCGCATTCGTTTCAATGGCGACCCTCAACGGTTGTCGCACGGAAAATTATAATGAAGAGCCGCCTCGCGGAGCGACTCTTCTTCCCATCATCAGGGCGGCTTTTTGTGAAGCGCGTTGTGCAGGAAGGCCAGTTTTCGCTCCAGCGCCTGCTTTTCGCGTACCGCCTCGCGTAAAAGGTTGAGCAGGCGCCGCTCCGAGTCGCGCCAGCGTCGGAGCAGTTGCTCACGCGACAGGCCCTGCAAGCAGACGTCGTCCAGCGCGCCCGACGGCGCTAGTTGCACTCTTCGGGGTTCCCAGGGCGGCCGCAGCTGAGAGAGATCGCCCAGGGACTTGGCCCGACGTCGGCGCACTGGCACCCGGGGCGCGACCAGTGTCTCGAGACTGACGCTGAGCAGGGCACCCGCGCCTCGGAGTCGCGGAGAACCCGGACGGGAAGTAGGACTGCTGCTGCTGGTTGACGGGGACCCTGCGACGGTTGCCCGAGCGTAGCAATGAAGACGAGTTAAATGGTTGTAGATCGCGTCACAAAACGTTCTTTTCATTTTCTGGGAACGCTTTCGAAAAATACAACCAGTGATTTTACTTACCGCTCGCTATGCAGAGCTTAGAAGCAACGGCCTTTTGACCCGAATATTTTATTGGGGTTGTAAGAATGAGAATGCATTGTCGAATTTGAACGGCTATGATATGCACTCAAAGCATTTGTGCCAACAGCAATACAAGAAAATACTCACTTGTTCTAGCGTTGTCTAGTAAGTGATACTCAATTACTATGTCCCAAGGCAAACTGCTCTGCTAGAAGCAAAATGAAAGGGAACAAGGGAGCACGTGGCCTCCGCGCTTTGCAAAGCGCTGCCACCAACACAAGACGAGAATGGGTAGCACCTAGGGCATGCTTGGAAAGAGCAGCCGACCAAGCTTACTTTGGGTGCATTTTTACCACTAATTTTTATCACCTGTCGGAGGCAGCGCATTTGAAAGCGTAGAGGCCACGCGCTCCCGTGTTCCCTTTTATATTGATTCTAGCTGTACTTGGCACTTCGCAAAGCCTATAAATAAGCACCAATGCCTTCAAGTGTTTTGGAGCAACATCGCTATCATCAGCGGGATTACACCTGCTGCACGGCGAAGGCCTCTCCCATATTACTTCGCCTTCCCCCGTCCTGTTCTAGAGCTGCATCCACTTGATTCATGCATGCGAACTTCTTAACCTCATCCGCACACACAACTTTCTGCCTCCCCCTGCTGCTGTTTCCCTCCCGTTGGAATTCAGTTTGTTTCTCCAATGCGGCAAATTGTGGCACAATGTTGGAAATCTGGCTCAAATATTCCAAATGTCAAGTCTGAAGACGGGTGTGGCCGTGGTGGCCATTATTTTATGTAGTAGGAGATACTTTCTTGGTCAGCTATGGACCCGCCTGCTTCAATGTTCCTCTCTCTAACCTCAAACATTTTAATCCTTTCTCCATAGGTAAGCCACAATTTCTTGTCAGGCAACTTTTTTCGCTTTTATTTATTTTGTATTTGACTCTGGTGCAAACATATTCAGTGCATGTGCCTTCTATATGATTACCTCGGTTTTAGAGGAAGCAGTGCGTCAGACTCTTCTAATAAACTAAGCACTGGCAGTTAAATCACTTAAAAGTCACACAGCCTTTATCATCATTTATATATAATTTTTAATTCAGGAACTGCACCTCCAAAATCGGCTGCGCTTTGCACCCAGGAACTTAGATGGGGCCGCGGATGACGTTGGCGCAACGCCGGTCGGACGCCGATATAGCAGCGTTGCCGACATTGCATTATATAGCGCATTGAGTTAGTACTATTGATAAAATAATGCTGTTATTCTCTGAGCGTCTTTGCATTCTCGGCTGTAGTGCAAGTTTTTCCCTGCAGTTTAGTGTGGGTGCTGGCACAGTGGATCAGTTATCAATTGACGACATAATATAGCATGTGATATTGAACGTTATATCTTGAACGCAAAAGGTTTAAAATTATTGCGTTCAGATAGCAGGTGGTGTCGATCACCTATTTTTTAGAATGTTTTAGAACAGGGCAATTCTATTACAATGAACTATGAGCCAGAATACTCCAGCAATAATGGGCGTAAGAGGAAGAAGAGACGATTCTCTCCGCCGCCCGATGACGCTTTGTCTTGCAGCTGGGATAGAACAGTACACCGAAGGGACAAGTTGTTGCGAACAACATGAAGGGTGTGCAGCAGACTCTTCAGGGAAAAAGATATTGTTCAATATTGTATGAAAACAACCTGCAGTAAAGTAGCCAAAATAACCTACGGTGCTGGACGGTCCTTCAAGCATGCATGATGCAGTTCGTAGCATGTTTCCTGGTGATCTAAATAACTCTCTTTGAATCAAGAATGGCAAAAATCTTAAAAAGCAGCAACATTGCACGCAGTGGCACAAGACCAAGGGACGTGTGGAAGACATTGAGTAAATCAGCCGAGTAAAAATTATTTCACTGGAAGAGCAAAATTGGCGCTTTATGGTTACTTACAGCTAGACTAGGAGCTCTTCATGAAAATGGGCATCAATTATAGGTTTTTTTTTCAGGCAGGAATATTATCAAAAGTCAGTGCTGGGTTTCGCGATGTCATGAGTTGCGTAATATCTACCTGCTGACAACTGGTGCCGAAGTTGCCCATATTGATCTGGCAATTACTGCGTTAAGAGATGTAAAACTATTGTGTAGGCTTTGATAACTACGCAAGGCATGTTGGACCTCTAAGAGGTGAAGGACTGTCTACCACCATCAGGGTGAATTTCCGAATTAGACAGAAATGGTGTGTAAAGTGAATGAAAATGGGAGGCCGTGAAAAAAAAGGTGCACTATATTAACCTACAAAAAAAGTTCGTTTTGCGGCCCCTCATTTGACGATGAGGCTAGATGACTCCTGCAGCTTTAGCCCGCACAAAAAAACAAACAAAATTAGCCAACTCAGGGAAGAGGGGATGAAAGCGCAAAAGTTCTTATGAAAGTATAAGAAGACCTATAAGGTTAGGATATATGGCAATTAAAGCGGATGTTTCGATCCTTTATAAGGCCCACAGTCTTTCAATCGCCTCAAACCTCGGATTCAGGCGACATCAACGGCCAGAGGCTTCACCCGTACTTCTGATACAATGTATTCGAAATGGCGTGCCTCTTACTGTGAGAACAATAATGACGAAGAAAACGTCCATTTTGATGGAACGCGTTGCAGTAGGAGTGAGTGTAGCGAGAACGCGCTCTATTTAAAGACAACTTACGTAGATCACGTTGTAAAATCTAAAAATAGGGGGTCCGCTGTAAAGACGCTATAGCCTTTCACGATGCTTTTACCGTATTTTTCTTTCTTAATAATATTATTTTTATTTTTATACTCTAGTATTTAGCATCAGCAGCATTAGCTTTCCATTATGATAATTTTGACGCCTTTAATTCTTTTTCCATTTTATTTTTTGCTTTAATTCGTTCAGTTATTTTCAGCGATTTCGTTAACTCGCCATCGTCGGCCACAAACCAATCAGTTATCAATCACTAGAACCACGAATAACAAAGGTAGGATTTAGCTACAGCAGGCCGCGACTACTTCCGACGCATTGAGCGTACTATACTACTTCGCCGACGACATTTCGACTGGAGAAAGTGTAGAACTATAGCTTAACATCTAACGCTACTACCAAGATTGAATCACTCGTAAATGTTAGAGCCCGTTGCCGTAGCGCTTATTTTTCGAGCGCAGCGCTTTGGCGCCTGGTCCTGCTTTTCGCATCGTCGTCGCCGTCGGCGTCGGCCCTCGTAGTCAGCTCCGCAGCCGGAACATCGCCCGCTTCTGCCGCAACCATTCTCCGCTGCGCTAACCTCCCCCTCGTGTTCTCCGGTTGTTGTGCGCGCTCCGGCCGCCACCGTACGCCGCTGCGTGTACCCTCTCTCCTCATTCATCGTCCTCCGTGGTGGCGAAAGTGCCTATTCTCCGAATGCAGCGCTCGCTCCAGCCGCCACCGTTCGGCGCTGCGTGTGGTGGTGGTGGTAGAAAACATTTATATAGGACAAATACAGGAGGTTATGCGTGAGCTGACCCTGAAGGGGCCAACCCTCACAAACACTAGGTGGAGGTCCCTAGTTCGGGACCCCAGTGGCGTCTGCCGCCGCTCGGGCTCGCCCGACTAAGGCCCGTTGGGCCTTCAGGTCGGAGCAGCCGAGCAGGGTCGCCTCCCAGTCCTCCCGGGTTGGGTTGGGGTGAGGGGGGATAGCCGGATTTGAGGGGCAGGCCCACACCATGTGGTAGATGTCCGAAGACACCACCCCACAGTGCGGGCAGCTGCCAGAGAAAGCAGGGTCGAAGTGTTTTAGAGCTGCCGGGCACAGCAGTGTGTTTGTATAGAGGCGGAGTAAGAGCCGCTCATCCGCCTTTGAAAGGCCTTTACATGGGCGGGGGTAAAGGCTGTGGCTAGATTGGTAGTAATTTACGATATCTTTGAATGTATAAGCCGGATTAGGATCAGCGTCCTGGTCGGAGGGGGAGGAGAAGGAAACTTCCCTGAGAGAGAGCGCGCGGGCGGCGGCGTCGGCAGCCTCGTTTCCAGCCAGCCCCTGATGAGCAGGAGCCCAAATAATATATCGGGTAGCGGGGTCCCCAATGTAGGAGCTATTTTGAAGTATTCGGTAGGCTAGATAAGGGGTCCAGCCCTGTTCGACATTCCGACAGGCCCCTCGCGAGTCAGAAATTATATATTTCGAGTCAGAGTGGGAAGCAGCCAATGCTATGGCGACCTCCTCCGCATGAGTTGTGTTGCGGGCCCTGAAGCTAAGACCGCTGACTGTTTTCGCCTCGTGGACGACTGCGGCCGTGTACCACCCCCCATGGTGCGGGCCAGAGGCGTCCACATAAAAAACGCCGGGTTTAGAACCATAATGGCGTGCCAGGGCTTCCGCCCGCGCCAGGCGTCTGCCATCATGGTCTTCGCGTGCCATTTTGGCGGGAAGAGGGCGTACGCGGAGGGCGCATCTCCACGGCGCTGGAATGCGTGCCCGTTCTTCCATAAGTGTCGTATGTTTGATGTGGAGCCGGGCAAGAAGGCGGCGGCCCGACTGCGTCTGCGACAAACGCGTGTATTGATTTGTGAGGTGCGCTTCCCTCAATTCCCTGAAGGTGTTCACCATTCCCAGTGCCATGAGGCGCTGGTTTGAGGTAGTCACCGGAATATCGAGGGCCCGCTTATAGATTTTGCGGAGAATGACCTCGAGGGCATCCTCATCTTGCTTCCGCAGGTGGAGATATGGAGTCGAATAAAGGATTCGACTGGTTACGAAGGCGTTTGCCAGCCGCAAGGCATCCTTGCTTCGTAACCCCCCGCGTTTATTGGAAACCCGGCGGACCATGCGGCCCACCTGGTCCCCCACCTTGCGGAGTTTAGCCAATGTGGTGTCTGGCTTGCGGTGTTGGTGAATGGAGTCCCAGTACTCGGACTTCTTGTGTTTCTGGAATTTGACCTGATTGAAGAGTAAGTTGAATTTTAGTAGTGCATTTTGGAGAGGGGCGGATGTGCACAAATTCCGATTTCTGTGGGGAGCATTGAAGGCCGCAGCGGCTAGCATAGCGGTCTACTATAGTCGCCGCCTGCTGCAGGCTGGCCTCAATGTCTCCAAGTGAGCCCTGTGTAGCCCACAGGGTGATGTCGTCGGCGTACAGAGCATGCTGCACGCCCTCGACAGCACCCAGCTGGACCGGCAGGCGCATCATGGCCAAATTGAATAGCAAGGGAGAAAGCACTGCGCCTTGCGGCGTTCCCCTGGTACCTAGGGGGAAGGGGCCGTGTTCGTTATCCTGAATGCGGATGTAAGATTGGCGGTCTGTGAGGAATTGGCGGATATATTGGAAGGCACGGTGGCCACAGTTGGTTTGACTTAAATGAGTGAGAATAATATCATGCGTTACATTGTCGAAAGCCCCCTTAAGGTCCAGGGCGAGTACGACCCTGTCGTTATGAGGGCACTCGAGGGGGTCAAGGACTTCCCGATGTAGTTGAAGCAAGACATCCTGTGCGGATCTGTGTGGGCGAAATCCGTACATGGTGTCCGCGAAGACATGTTGTGTCTCAAGGTACTCAGACAACCGGTCCCGCACCATCGTCTCCATAAGTTTGCCCACACAAGAGGTAAGAGAGATGGGGCGAAGGTTGTCCGTGTTTATTGCTTTGCCGGCCTTTGGTATGAATGTGACCACAGCGGTTTTCCAATCAATGGGGAGTGGCGTATCTCCTCGCCATATTGCATTGATGTAGTCCAATAAAGTGGTATAAGCTGAGTCGGGAAGGTTAGCTAGTAATTTAACAGTGATTTTGTCCCGGCCAGGTGCAGTACCACGTTTCATTTTGCCCAGGGCTGCCCGTAAGTCGTGGAGCTTAAACGGCTGATCAAGCTCAGCGTTCTCAGAGCCTGCATAAGAGTACGCCTGCCCACGGGTGTCCTGTATGTTGCACAAATATCGGTCCCTGAGTTTGTGCGCGAGTTGTGTAGTATTACCAGAGAAGGTGTGGATTACACGCTGAAGATGTTTTTGTGTTTCTCTACGGGTCTGAGTTGGATCAATGAGGGCGCGAAAGAGGCGCCATGTGTTTCGGCTGGACATTTGACGCGCTGCCGTGTTGCACCTATCCACCCAGTTAGAGTCGGCGAGCTGGGCCGCATACTCAGCCGCTCGCTGGGTGAGCTCGGCAATTCGAGCTTTAAGGTTTCTGTTATGTTTCTGCCGGCGCCATCGGCGGACGAGGGAGTGCCGAGCTTCCCAGAGGTGGAGTAGGTGGTTGTCCACATCCGATACCACCTCTGAAAGCTGAATCTGAGTTTCGGTGGAGCGAAGGTGTGAAACCAAATGCTGGGACCATGAGGTGTACCCTTGCTCTGTAATGGATGTTGTGTTGTCGAAATTTTGTCTGAATTTCGTCCAATCTGGGAGACGGGCTTGTGTTGTGGGTTTAGAGAGTGGGCGAGTTCTGATTGTGGTATTGATAATGCAGTGGTCGCTGCCGAGGGTTTCCTCGGTGTTGACCCAGTCTGCATGTTGGATGTTATAAGTAAAGGTGAGGTCCGGACAGGTGTCCCTTGTCACGGAGTTACCAAGTCGGGTTGGGTGGACGGGGTCAGTGTGAAGAGTGAGGCCCAGCGTGGACGCAAGCTCCGCCAACCTGCGCCCTCGCTTTTCTTCACGGTGGTAGCCCCAAAGCCGACTGGGGGCGTTAAAGTCGCCTACAATCAGAAGGGGGTCTCGACCCGCGACTCTCAGCGCTCGGCTGAAGAGGTCTGAAAAAGAAATGTGTTGCAGTTTAGGAGGACAGTATACATTGAGAATGTGAAGTGGTGGGTCCTGCTTGCGGAGAGGGAGGAGAGTCACCATCACATAGGAATATACAATTTGGAGGTCGAGGTCGACAAGATTAGCTGTATAATTTTTGTGGACACAAAGACAAGTCGAGGGGTCTTGTTGGAATGTCGTATAGCTTGTAAGTGTGGCGCCCATCCCTGGCTCTTGGAGGGCTACCACGGCTGGTAAGCATTCAAAAGTTGCGAGGTAAAGACGAAAGTTGGCCCGCTTACAACGAGCACGGAAACCTCTGCAGTTCCACTGTGTTATTGTAAATGGGGAAGCCGAGTTTGAAGGTGGAAAGCGCCTACTTTTAGGGGGCCCCGCCATCATTAGGATTAAATATAAATTTGGAGGGAGCGACTACCTCAGAGCCAGCACCCAAAGGCTGGGCATGGAGCTCAGTCCCCGGGTGAGGGGCAGCTTCCTCGGAGTCCGAGTCTATGACTCGACGGCTTGTTTTGGGAAGTCGAGAGGACACAACCCGAAGGGGTCCCGATCGTCGGAGAAGGCGGGCATTTTCACTGACATGTTTTGAAATCATAGCCGGAACAGTCTCCATGACCTTGGTCAGGACCTGCTCCATTGCTGCACTGATCATTGAGGTAAGTTTCATAGTCAGGCGGGCCTCCATCTCAGCAAGGACCGCCGGGAAGGCTGGTGATGATGCCACCGGCTCGCTCTCCATGTTCTCCGGGCTAGGAGGGCAGGGAGGATTAGAAGCCAATCTGCTTTCTAAAGCTTGAATTTTGGTAAGCAGCATCTCATTTTGGGCCCGGATTGCTGCCATCTGTTTTTGGAGCTCGATATCAACGTGAGAATGGGAGGGAGGGGGAGGAGAGAAGGCAACCCCACCCATGCCACTCACCTGTTTGTCATTTTTCACGGCACGGGCCCAAGCGTCAGCTGTGCCATCCGTCTTGTTAGTATGGGCTTTGTGGCCTTTTCCCCCATTCGGTGGTGGCGGAGGCGTCTGTCCCTTGGCGCCAGCTCCGTCAGGGGACTCCTGCTGCTTTTTCGCTGTGATGTTGGTCTGACGTTTTGCGATGTCTTTGGTTGTGGCGCCGGAGTGTTTTGGCTTCCCGTCAGAATGCCGTGTTGCTGCAGGCCCCGAGCGCTTGGCCGTAGAGGGCGAGCGGAATTTCCTCGAGCACTCAGGAGAGTTTGTTGGGTGCCCGAACCCACATGTCGCACATTTCGGCTGACAGTCGTGAGGAGCCCGCACCCCCTCCACTGCCGGCACTTTTTGGCCACACAGGCCGCAGTTTTCACCATTCGGGTTGGGACATGTGTCCGCCCGGTGTCCAACTGTACCGCACTTCACACATGCCGGAATTGTTCTTTTGTATGCCCGGACCAGGGCAATTTCTGAATTGTAATGCACATACCGAGGCACAGTCTTCCCGGCGAAGGTGAGCTGGGCCGCGTTGGAGGTGCCGTATTTTCGGATGTCGACGATCTCTCCGGCTCGCCATTGAATTTTTTGTTGCAGGGACGCAGTGGTCTCGCAGCTCGCTACGGTGATGACACCTTTAGAAACATTGTCGGTTTGCTTAAGATGACCCCGCATGGCAATGGAGCCTTTCGGAGAGGCAAGTTGAAATTCGCCAATGAGGCGATCTGCCACGTCGGCAACCGGGGTGCCCGTGACAACGAGATTTTGCTCCCATGAAGGAAGCAGAGTGAGAGTAGCTGCTGCCGACTCACCCAGTAGGGCCTTGAAAGCTTCTCCCAACTGACCGCATTGATACAAATCCCGGAGGGCCACCGGTGTGCTGGGTTTGAGGACGACTTGATAGTCATCCGGATGGAATCTTGGAAGTGGTCTGGGCTTCCACTTCGGTGTCGGCTTATGAGCTGAACCGCCTTGGGACGCATCCTCGCGATGGACGCCATTTTGCTGATTTGAGAGCGCTGACTTCGCTGACGCGGCGGAGGACGCTATCTTGGCTCGTCGCTGGGAGCGGCGTTCCACGAGCTTGAACAGATTTTCATGCCGGAGAGCTGATCCCGGCGGAAGCTCTTCGGTTGGGGCAACCGGGACCGTGGACCAGGCCATAGTCTCGGGATCGTAGCCTCGCTGAGCTTGCAGAGCGGCCATATTCTCCGGAAGGGCTCCTCGGCTCGGAGACGGCGTCAGCCGTCGGGCGGAGGAGGCAGCCGCGGCAGCGCGGCCTGGGCCAGACGCTTTTCGGCGAATTTCAGCCCCGCTTGGGTCGGCGGGTCGCAGTTCGCGGCGAGAGGCACCGGAGCCGACGGAAAACACGTCAGCCCTAGGTGCGCGCTCGAGGTGCCGTTGCTTCGCTGCGTGTGCCACCCCCCTCTTCCTGCGTGGCAGTGGCGGTATGCTTCGGTTGCCGAAGCGCCGGCTCGGTATCAGCGGATCACGGTGCATGCATCCTAACCCTAAACGCCGAGCCAGTTAACTTGAATCGCTAGCGGCGTCAACGTCATCGGTCAGTCGCTGCTATCTATTCGCCCCGCAATGTTCCTATGGGCCCACGCGCTGCCTCCCACGACACCCCGATAGCTTAATTGCTTTCTTCGCTTCTTTTTTAATGCCACTCCTCTGCGGCAGCAATCAGAGCGCCGGATCGGGGGCGGCGGATCTCGATATGTGTACCACCCAAGCCGCAACGCATAGCCGCCGCCGTTCGTCACTGCGAACCGCCTGCCAAAAAGTTGTGTGTAATTGCACATACATATGTTCATGGCATTTTGTGCCACAATCTGTCAAAAAGCTGAAATACCTGATGAGCTTCGCTCCAATTTCGCATCAGGAAGCAACGTAATCGTCGGTAAGTTTTTCTCGTATACGCATTGTCGCGAGCGCAATACTGCGGGACGTCAGAGCGCGTGGCAATAGTGCGTTCTGCGCCAGCTAACGGCCACCGCCCACTCCTTAACCTATCGCAGACATCTCTGTATCCTCATTCCTTTAGGCGCATCGTACTAGAGCGGAACCGACGCCAGGTGCCGCATCGATATCCGCTGTGCCCCAGCCACCGCGACGGGTGAAGCAAATCGCGTGCCGCTGGAGCATGGTCTGAATGAAGGGGAGGGTTCATGATGTAAACAGCGCAACTACAAGGGACAAGAAGAGAAGAAGAGACACAGGACCAGTTCTGATTCGCAACTAGAGGTGTATTCACTAAAATCTTCATGTATGAAAGAACAGCCAAAAGAAGGTTCACAAACAGCCAAAAGAACGATCACAAAAACATAAACAGTACAACCGCCACACATATGCTCGTAGAATCGTCAAGAACTACAGAGATACACAATCTCCCTATCGCAAAGGGAAACAGCTGGTTTGCTGAAGCAATTCTCTTGGTCCTTTGCGATGTAAAAAGCCTCAAAAACCTTCCGTATCGTCTGATATTTATGTGTGTACAGTACACGTGTGTGATTAAACAATGCATTGCACTTTTTCCTTTTTTTTTTCGAATTTAAGTTGAAGACAATGTTTAACCAAATGTGAAGGTCATTCCCATTATTTAAATTATTTGTGTGTTTCTGTAAGCACTTGTTAAGGCACCACCCTGTCTGATGGCTCCACAGGACAGGGGAAACCCTGTAAACAACACGTTTTACAGGCACCATCGTATCCCTGTGCGAAGCGCCCTATCTTTCTTTTTTTTCTTGGCCTCTTTTTTTTTAAAGCAGACATAGCTTTTTGATCTTGAAGGGGACTGAAAGAAACACGTCAACATTATATATGCTTCCTACGTTCTTTATTTCATGGGAGAAGCAATGTAATACCTTGCAATTTTTTAACGGTATCACGCGAGCGTCAAATGTTGGCTTGATCAGCGCCCTATGACGGAACGAACCGTCACAAATCACTGAGAGTTGCCAGATGCGCACGAAGACTACGCCATGGTGGCCTTCGTCTGCTAAGCTGGAGCTGCCTGCGGCCCCCGAACCTTTTCTTCGCTAACCGCACCACACGGCATACCAGCCGCTAACACAGCGAAAAGAGTAGGCGAGATTGCTGATAGTAGCAGTCTAAGCATTCCTCAAACAAATCTCACTACCTGCGTTTCGCACTTATCAAAATCGTGGACCACAGCCATATGCGCGAACTGCATGCAAAACAAAAGCAAACGAACGATTGATCGCAAAGTTTGTTCGCGAAACCGTGAGTACGCTGGTTGCAGCTTGGTGGCACGTGGCTTCTCCTGATTATCGTGGGCGTGGTCGAGGAGTATTACGATCAAAGTAATGGGCCATGGGCTGCGCGCAGCTCCTGGAACAGCCTAGCAAGCGACGGCCACCATGGCGTGATCTTGGTGTGGTTGCGGCAACTCTCGGCGAGTTTGCCGGTTCGTTTCGTTATAGGACGCTGATCAAGCGAACGGTCAACACCCGCGTGATAACGCTAAAAACTTGGATGAGTGTACATGCATATGCGCGCATTCATTAAAGCCAAATGGAGAGATGCCTACGCACGAAAGTGGCTGTTCTGCCAAAGGGGATAATTATCGCAGAATGCCGTCATTTTTTCTACGCAGCAATCGTCCTAACTGCCACAAAACACATATTCGTCCGTAAATGCATAAAGCGCAGATAACGACGCCACAAAGTGCAAGCAACGCTTCAGCAAAATTCGAAGGAAAAGCGGAACGCCGCACGTGTGTAGCAGACGACGCTCTTCCTTGGCAAAAATGTCGACCGCAGCGCCGCAGTGTTGGGAACAGCGGCGGGTCGCCTGCTGCCTACTGGCGCGTCGAGCAGATGCAGAACTGAAAAGGACCTATAAATCATGGCCTGTGTATCACATGTCACCGAATATACTCTGCTCATTGCTGAATTCGTGGGAAGGGCATGGCAACGGAATATGTATATGGCGTTGTTTGATAATAAAATGTAAAGAAACAAAACAATAAACGCGTTTTCAGAAAATTTTACATTCTGGACCTCGAAAGCTTGCGTATATACAGAAACCATTAAAATATTTCTTCTAAGTGCATTGATGTGCAGCTGTAGAAATAAACTAAATACATATAATTACAGGACAATTTTGTGCACTAGAAATATCAACGTCACTTAACGGAAAGCGGAGTGCACTGGTGTGCGTCAAAACTAATCCTTGGCCGCGATAGTGTCTAGTACTCTATCTCAAAATTTTCGGAGAGGCTGTGGCATAGTTGGCTGATGTAAATGAGACGTGGCAGTGCCACAATCTATTGAGGAATCATGTTTGAAGTCTGGAAACTTAGCTTCGCTGTACGGGAGACCCCAAGTATACCATCACTTGTCAACAGCGTTGAACAGGAGAAATGTCGAATGCAGTGAAACGGAAGTTATAGCATTGCGGCGCATTCCCCCAGTCTGCAGAAAGAGAGCACGTAGTGCAGTTCTAAGTTATTTCTATTAAGGCCAAGGCTACGCTGCTTGAGGTACGCTTACTGCCTCCCACAGTACAAAATACAAAAATTCGGTCTCCGTACGACTTCACTTATACCGGGAAACGGGTCCGACGCAAAATGATCAGAGCTAAGGTAATACCGGTGGAAAGGAGGTTGTTAAGGGAGTATGCACGCGCGCGTCGAGTAGGGCAGCGAATGTTATGCCAAAATGTATCCACAGGCCTGCTCTGTTGACTCGACAACGAATTTATTAAACGTTCGTCTTGCGCCTCTGTGAGGGCTCTGACCGAACTGTCCTTCACTCTTTGTTGCACAGATTTCTACGCAATGGACGAAGCCCACTTAAAAAATGCGGCCACCAGAATGTATCGTCAAGCTACAGACAGTGCACTGCAGCCATGTATACTATTTTGGTTTAGCGGTTAGGATGTTCGACTGCATTATTCGATGTCACAGGTTTGATTCAGGTCGTCGCAGCCACGTTTTTATATAGGAGAAATGCAAGAGAGCAGTGATTTGCGGGATCAGTTGATGCAAAGCAATCCCAAGTTCTGAAATAGCTAGTCCTATGCAGTATGCGTTAAAGCCAATGCTCTTTGGAAGGTTAAAACCTAGCGTAAACCAAACCATATCAAGAGCTACAAGAGCGTTGTGTGCTTACATGTGCATCCGACGACGGGAAAAAATTCCAATGTTCTTCAATTTGGCTCCGCTGTACGTGATGCAAGCCTGTATTGAATGCAGGTCCAATTAGACAGTGTCCCGCAAGCGATGGTAGTATGAGCAGAACTGACCGCCAAATATTGGCTTTGTTCGAAATTGCATCAAGCGCTCGTTCTCCCCGATAGAAGCATTCCAGCATCGTTGAAAGCCGCAAAACTGCTTCCATAATGAATGTCAGCATGGATATCCTGAGCCAAATGAACTCAGAAACTCACCTCCACGCTCCCGTACTAAAACTCGATGTAGCGATGAGCCCGCTACTCGATGTAGCGCTGAGCGGGCCATCATCCTGGCGGCTAGTCGGCGAACCCTCCGCTTCTCCGCCACGTTCCGACTGTTGCTGTTGAACTCTGCGGAGGCGAAAATCGCAGATTTACAGCTTTGTTCGTTGAAATAGGTAATTATACTGATTTCAGCTTAAGAATTCTATGTATTCAATAAGACAGCATGCCACACAAGGAAACATCTGAAGCACATTCAAACCATGCGTCCGTGCTTAAACACAAGCTTACTGAATGTTAATCATGAAACTGCACTCAGGTTATTTGAAGTTCTTTTCTGCAATTTAGCGAGATTCATATTGCATCATACACATGCTAAAATAATATTTGTTTGTATACTAGCGTGTTGATACAGTACCCTGCATACCTGTCTCCTGTGCTTTACGCTAGGAAGGTAACAACGGTTTAAAGTTTGAATTGAAGTTACTGTTCTGCGCTTAATGTGTTGGTACTTATGCCCGACGGATTTCCTTGATGACCTCGAAGAACTGGGACTTGCTCTTCCTACGGCGAGCCTCCTCCTTTATTTTCTGTGCAGGAAACAGATTATAGCACCGATTGGTCAGTACAATGCCCCTGAGGTCCACAATGGTTTTACATAAGCCATCACTTGGGCCTAAAGAAGCAATATTCTACTTACATTCGATAAGTGCTCGATCTCAGTATAGTATTTTGGTGTTAGGGAGGTATGAGCTTCTTAAGATATGGAGGTGTGAGGGAGGTATATACAAGTTAAGACAGCTCGAAACGTGCAAAAAAAGCAGTTCATTCGTTTGGATACTCATGAACCCGGCAGCAACGGTAGCATAGAGTATCTGTGGATAATATTCTGTTTCGCGATTTTATTCTTGAGATAGAAAATAGGCTTCATGAACTGCACGATTATATGCTGCTGGATATAAAGAAGATGCACCTCCGTGGGCCAAACTATATTATTAGCTCGGAAAGTATAAATGTGCCAGCAAATCTCTTAAAATCAGGGCGGCCTGACAACAAAGAAGATGTAGCTTTAAACGTAGAGAGAGAGAAAGAGAAAACTTTATTGTAAACGTAGACAGCAGCTTTGACATACGTTTCGACAGAAGTAGGTATTACTCCTCATAACTTAATGAATTTCAGCTTGCCGCGTTCCGCAATCATCCAAATAATTCTCATCATGTTAAAGTTTGCTTCTCGTTGGCCATAATTACTGATATCAGAGGAATAAGCACTCCACAAGCCATTTTGTTACAAAAATTGGAACATGCAAAGATAATAATACCATGAGTACCGCATTCTATTTTTTTTTTGTGTGTGTTAAGCTTCATAATGTCTGACCATAGCGTTCCAACGCAATGTAGACAAAAGACTGAAACACAAAACATCTGCTATCAACCGTGTGTAAAAAATGAGAAGGGTTCAACGCTGCTGAACCAAATATGGAGCGAAAGCATTAGATGCGGGTGACTAAGCGTTCTTCTTCGTCGTCTTCTTTAATTTCTTCTTCGTCGCCTTCTCATCCCCGAGGAGCAAGGGGGTCCACGGACCACACGACGAGCGGTTAGACCTGGCGTAGTATTGCTTTCACAATACCTTGAGCAATTAAGTGGCAGTGATAGTGATGTGTGTACCACATCTTCCACCAGACTGCTTTTGTTAAAGCTCATGGAGGTGCTCATTATCGAGAGTGCTGACTTGCTATGCTATGCTTCATGTCCTCTAGCTTCGTCACCAAGTGAACACAGAACTTTTGGGTTACACCTTGTATTGTACACCTCCCAGGTAAATCCTCATACAATTTCTATTGTATAGTCTAGGCTTCATTATATTTCATTATATGTTATGTCAGCATAGATGGCAACTCTGGCGCAGTTTTTCTTTTCACCTCGTTAAAGTAGGTCTATTTTATAGCCTTCTGCATTTATGTGAATGATGTTTTGATGTGTGCTTTGCTGATGTCTAGACGACCCCGCACTCTGCACATTTTGACATGGTTGCTTTTCTGAATGCATACTGCTGTGCAGGCATGAGGGTCACGTCTTCTCAGTCTCATCAGTCCACTGGTACCCCTGTGATACGGGACTTTTCACGTCTTCGGGCATGGAGGGGAAGATCTACATATGGGATACTAATGCGTTGCGGCAGGCCGACTCAGTGTGCCTCGGCGAGCTCATCTTCTGTCACCACGTGGAAGCCGCGCAGCCCAACCTGCTGGCTGGTGAGTCCAACTTGTGCCCATACGCGCACACACGTCCACACGCATGAATGCACATGCAATGTGGGGGCCACATGGGAGAAATCATCTTTAGAGAAATCTGTTTACAAAGGGCGGCCTAATGGTTTGAGCATGTAGGTTGCATTTTGGAGGTGTGGGGTTCGATCCCCTGTGCCGGCGGGTACCCACCGAGTGCCCATCGTGTGCCCACCAGGTTTCCACTGGGTGCCCGTGGGTGCTCACCAGTTTTAAATGGGTCTTCAACAACCCCTCGTGGAGACCAAACTTTAGGCGGGGCTCCCCTAAGCACAGGCAGCTTTTGCAGAGTGACAGTATTTTAAGATGGAGTGCCTCAAGTAGAAAGGATATCTTTTTGCAGTGAGTGTGACGCCTGCATGAAAGACTTCATTCACCCTCGTTAAAGCTGCATCACCATCAACCTCTCTTATATCCTAGCCAAACACCCCAGTGGCTGTGAAATAACTGCACAGAAGGAGGTGGTGTGTTGTGACTACTATCCCTTAAACTGGACGCTTTAGTTTAGGGGGCTCTTGAATGATGGAGACGGCCGGGAGTTCTCGGAACCCTGCACTGACATTGCGCCGCACACTGTTCAATTTGGATTTTTCCACCATTAAAATGCGGACGTTTTGGACAGGATTCAATCCATTGGCCTCGTGTCACATTCACCGAGACAAACGAGGCAGGCATTCATAAAAGGGCAGGGACGGGCTTATCAAAGGTATAGCAGCTTTTAGCCATTCTGAGGCAACTTCACGCATACCTGAATAAATCAATGAGCATCTATTTTTAGTTCATTATCACTATGTAGATGATTCACTCTGTCATTAGGCTTCTGTGTGATGTCTGAAGTCTCTAGGCTTGTGCAGCAGCTACACTTATGAGACATGCCTTTTCTGTGTTGGCGGTTTGGATGTGGTCGCAAAACCACGTCACGGCTGAATTGGCAGAAGCTATCAAGTTTGGCAGCACTTTTGAGATGGTAATAAAACCCTTGAATCCTGAGTCATACTACTCCTAAACCTTGGAGGCACGTTGAGACAGCTTGGTCAAAGCAGGGCTTCATATCTGTGTCGAGTGACCTTTTCACATAAGGCGGTATCTTACGACTGTATGTTAACAAGTATTTGTGACCTGAAACCGAAGCGAGAACCAGGTTGCTAGAGCACTTAGCATTTTAAAGGATAATTTTAAAGGTCAACTCCGGCGATTTCTTGATGCTCACAGATATCAACAAAATTTGCATCAGATGTTCTTCTCAATGTAAACATTACGTGTTTCAAAAAGCATATTTGAGGACGGTTTAGTTTTCCCGTAAAGTAATTTTAAAGGCAGCGCTCCGGACCTGTGACTGGCGCTGCCAGACAGGAAATATTTACGGCCAACACTCTGCTTGATGATGTCACACTCGTGAAGGGGTTTTCAAGCAGACGACGGCGACATTGCAACGGCCCCACTGGGCACGGCTTGTACGGTGTGGCGTCGCCTGTACATTTCTATCAGGTGCTACTGACACGAGGTCGGGCGACGGTGGTGCTACTCAGGAGCAGCCTGAGACGATGCAGGCATGACCGATAGGTTCCTTGCAAACAACGATCTTGGAATCACTGTCTTGTAGTTTCAGCTCACACTTTAATTCATTGCTTTGCAACGATGTGTGGTTGCTAGTTTTGTGTTGTTGGCTGCACGAGTGATTCTACAAAAAACAATGCACTGATATAACACTGACATCCTAAGAAAGCAGAGCTTCGCGACAAACACAGGATGGTTCTGATAAAAGAGTTTGGCCTCGCGAGTACTAGGCGATGGTTGAAATTGAATGCTGTGTCGACAATCTTTCCGCACACAACAGAAGCTAAACCACCTCCTGCAACACGCCGTTGCCAGCAAGGCGGATAGTTTGTGAGGCACCGTCGGAAGAAAAAGCATGCTAAACTCTGATCTCTTAAATATGCGATTGGATAAATTCATGCAAAAAAGAAACCCTTACTGAGGATCGCTGATCTGCAACGAGATTCCGGGGATAACTTCGATGCAAGATAATTTCTGCTTGCAGCTCCCAGCTGCCAGTATGTGGCTCAGCTCATTCCATCTCGTACTCTAGCTTCGCTGCTAAGGCATCGGCAAAATTACGTCTTTTTTTTACTCTGAGACAGGTTGACAGTAAGGCTGCTCCACGAACAGACCATTTGTCATCGTCATCATCATCAGCCTGACTATACCCACTGCAGGGCGAAGGCCTCTCCTATATTCCTCCAATTTACCCGGTTCTGTGCTAGCTGCAACCACTTGACCCCTACGAAATTCTTAACCTCATCTGCTCGCCTAACTTTCTGCCGCCCCCTGCTATGCTTTTCTTCCCTTGGAATCCAGTTTGTTAGGCTAAGCGACCAACAGTTATCCTTTCTTCGCAGTCATTTCCTGCCCATGCCCATTTCTTCTTGATTTCCACTAGAATGTCAGTAACTTGAGTTATTTCTCTGACCACTCTGCATGCTTCCTATCTCTTAACGTTGCCCCTACCACTTTTCGTTCCATAGCCCTCTGCCTTGTCCTCAACTTAAGTAGAACCCTCTTTGTTGGCCTCCACGTTCCAGCCCCAAGTACAGGTCAGATGCAACTGTTGTCTACTTTCCTCTTGAGCGATACCGGTAAGCTGCTAGTCATAATCTGGGAGTGCACTTTCTGTGCTCCCATGATTAGTCCATTTACTATAGCGCTGATCAATTCTAAAGCACCATCCGCTGCGGATTCGGTGTGAAACAGTGTAGGCCTAGCGACAACTGGACGCAGCGCGGGGCCAGAGCACCGTCGTCCGCCACTCTCGCAGTCAGCATCGTTAGGGTAAGCTTGTAGCATTCAGTGCGGAAAGAGTGTTGTGAATTTGTCGACTACTTTCTCGACGCGGCTGGGGTCAGTCATATTTTGATTTACCGTATACACGTGTGTAATGGCCGCACTTTTTTTCCGAGATTGGAGTGAAAATCAGGGGGTGCGGCGATTACATCAGGAAAAAGACAGCGAAAAAAATGATTTGCGGTGGTACCTGCCTTTATTATTGTCAAAAAACTCCTCGTCCTCCTCCGCTAAACTCGTCGGGATTTCAGGCTCGTCCCGTGTCCAAAACATCACTCCTCGTCGTCGTCGTCCTCCTCCTCTGAACTCATCGGGACTTCAGGCTCGTCCTTGTCCCAGATGAGGTCATCTTCCGTACCGTCCAGCCTGTTTCATATCCCTGTCGCCTTGAAACTTTTTTCCACAGTCTCGAAAGAAACCGTGGCCCACGCTTCGAGTATCCAGTGGCAAACGACCACAAGCGATGCCCGTTTCAGTCGGCCGGTTGGAGACTTCTGGTGGAGGGCCGTTGCCATCAACTCACTGTACGCACGGTGGAATTCACACTTAAAAGGGCGGTTTACGGAGACGTCCAGCGGCTGAAGCATGCCGGTCATGCCTCCACTCGGCCAAGTCCTTGTTAGATGCGCGGAGCTGTTGCCGCACGCTCTCTGTCAGGCGCCCCCTGAAGCTGTCTAGGACGAGTAGAGAATGCATCGCAAATTCGCCCCTGGTCGCTTCTCCCAAACACACTTCAACCAGTCTGTCACCAGCTCATCCGTCATCCATCCTTTGTCCTGCGCATGAACAAAGATGCCATCAGGAAATTTCTCCGCAGGTAGACGTTTCCACTTAAAAACTGCGTAAGGCGGTAGTTTTCGACCATCCGCTGTGATGCAAAGCATGACCGTGCATCGCTGCCTTTCGCTTCCTGATGTGAGCACACGCACGCTCTTCTTCCCCTTCGCCTCGACTGTCACATTCTGGGGTCCGTCAAACCAAAGCGGGGTTTGATCGGTGTTACCAATCTGAGAGAAGGTGCTCATGTTCTCTGCGCTTGTTGATAACAAACTTGTGGAACTGCAGAAGCTTTTCACCGTACTCCTCGGGTAGACGTTGACACATCGTCGTGCGATGGCGATTGGACAGGTTTTTTCACTTCATGAAGCGCGAAATCCACCCATTGCTGGCTTTAAACATGGTAACCGCAATCCCCTTGCTCTGTGCAATGTCTAGCGCTTTCATGCGCGATGTCTTAGTCGAAACAGCAAAGCCCTTGCTCCGCGTCTCAGTCACGTACTCGAGAAGTGAGTCTTCAACTTCCGGAAACATGCTCTGTTTCGCTCGGAAAGCGCGCCTCCGAACATTTGTTTTCCTGAGGGCATCCTCTTGGGAGCACCATCGCCGTACACATTTTTCGTCAACGCCGAAATTTCGTCCAGCCACTCTTTTTCCTTCTTTCTTAGAGTGAATCACTTTCAGTTTAAAGTGAGCGGTATAACTAACATATTTTCCCATCGAGGAAAAAGAATATCTTCAGCTCACGAGCGCAGAACAAATCAGGGCAGCGATGCGTTCCGATTGCGGGATCGCACGTGATATGCTTCGGGCGCTCCAATGCGCTCTTCTTCCTTCCTGCCAGCCATTTTGAACCTCAGCAGTTAGGCTGTGTTGTTGTTCGCGTGGTGTGCCAGTCACTTCAACAAATTATCTATTTATGTTCATCTGACTTAACAAGCTAATGGCAAGCAAATTTCGTTGCGCTTTATTTATGAACACCGCCGCATTAGGATTATTTTTTTTATCCCAGGAACTTTACAGCGCCTATGAAACTGTTGCGCCTACATGTTAAGCATAATGTATCTTTTTATATCCTTCACGTACCGGTCCGGACAAAAGTAAACTGAGCACGTTTTTTTCATCCACCGTTTTTCATGTGTTGCATAATTGAAACTAGCAGTCTTGGTAGTATATGCGCTGCGGTAGTGGACGCCAGTGCCCTTTTTTTTTGAACAATATTGTTTTGTTATCTGCAGTGCAGAATTCATGATTTAATTTGAACGGAAAAGCATACTCCATTTACTTATGCCCTCACGTGTACATTCATGCATATGCCAAAGAAACAGCAACAAAGAAATGAAAGCTGGAGCTACATACAACGTAGTTTTCATATAGTATATGAATTTTAGCCTCCAAAAGCGGCATCAGCCATGAAACACGCCGCATTGTAGTGCTCTGGAAATTTATTGACTGTCTGGAGTTCTTTAACGTGTGCCGATGTCGCACACTACACGGGCGCTTTAGCTTCCTCTTCATCGAAGCGTGGCTGCCGCTTCTGTGATTGAACCTATGCATTCCCTTAAAGGAAAAACGAAAGTCAAAGACGAACCATTGTTGGCCGGAAACCCACATTTCGCCTAAACAAACTTCAGTGCGAGGCTCTTCGATCCGGTTAAATCTGACACCAGGTTCAGGTTCAAAAATCTACATCCTTGTGCGCAAAATCAAAAATTAGGAAAAAAACGTGAATATCTCACATGTGAAGGGCAGCCCCCTCCCCTTCCCCCCCCCCCCACACACACAGAGAAAAAAAAAAGAAGAAACAAGTCACTGCTGCACATAAACGGCAATTTACAGTTTGTATCCTGCATGGCTGACTACCCTCGCTTATTACAGCACGCTTGAGATCGCTGTAGCACTCCGTAGAACAGGGACAAATGTATGAGGCGATGCACAGCACACACCTACATGCATAGGTGGTAGAGCGTGTGAACAACAGAATTGAAGAACGGTGACTCACAAACACGCATACACGCACTCAAAGCGGGGTGCCCGCGCGACCTTGCAGTCCCCTGTCCACGCGCGCCCCTCAGATGATGCCTGGTGTCGAGAGCAGGAGCGCTCTAGCAGCCTGTGTGTGAGGGTAAAAAATCTGTCTATATGCAGTGATAGAAGGGGCAGTGTTATCTGGTCACCTCACATGTTGCGGCTCTGAAATTTGTTGTCAGTGTGAATCGTTCGCGAAAAGCTCCATTTTGTGCGCATGTCAAGAACACATGCACTAGGATCGCAGAAAGAGTGCGCAAGATGCGTGTGCCTGGGAAAAACGTTTATTGCGGCACTCTCTCGCGACCCAATATTCTGGCATTGATACCAACAAAACGTATGTCGCCCTCCTTACACCTGCACATATATGGGGCACCTGGCTTGCATGACAGCCGGGGGCGTTCTGTGTCTATCACAAAAATCCGTGATTGGTTCAGAGAGGTGACATTATCTCATGTCTCACGCCGTGCTGAGCAATCACAGTTCGGATGAGTTTATGTGGCAGTTGGACTGTGACGCAGCTGAATTCTGATTGGTTGATGGAGTTTGCGACATCACACAATACCTTCTGACATGGCAACCATCACACCGAGCATCCATTCGGTGTGATGGTTGAGAGGCTGTACAGAGCTGCCTCATGCTGTAATGTAGACGGTGGCCACATATTATTACACTAACACTTAGTTGAAATTAGGGCCACATTTACTACTACCAAGCGTCCCTTCTGTACAGCTCTACTACTTAGCTGTTTCACTTCGCACTACTAGGGCAGAACGAGAGGAAGAAGGTGGCTACAAAGAATGGAAGAGCACAGAACAAGGGTAGAGGGGGTGCCTCAGCTTGCAAGCCAAGTCAACACTTCAACAAGGAGAAATGTCTTTGTGAACGCAGTGCGGTCATCACTGGCAGGGTTTTAATAAGTTTTTGTTTCTGAAGAAGGAATGCGAGGGAGGGAGGGGAGAGAGGAGTGGAGAAAGGAGTGAAAGGATGTTTCATTTGGGAATTAATTTTTATGAACCTGTAACAAGTGGTTTTGTTGTAACACTATGACAATACTAATTAGCACTGCTAATGAGTGAGGTATGCTAATTATTAACTATTTAATACTATTACTTTTAAACAGTGCCTAATGTTCTAAGGCAATGCTATTGCACCCGCTCCTAATAAGGATACTTGCGGATCCCTTAGGTTCTTTTTTCTCACTCACCTGTATCCTGTAAATTTTGTTTAGAACTGTACACGGGAAGTTGTTTCTCCAGGGTGTATGTGTAGCAGCTGTAGCCCCATGATGGTGTCTGAAAGTATAGGCCAGAGTTCGCTCCAGTGCTTACGTGCCCCGCGCTGTGAAGACACCGCATGTTAGTTAGTTATATGGTACGTAAATAACTATGACTATCATGTGCCGACACAAACACCGTATGTATCACTGCTTGCATTCACAGTGGGATCCAAGAAACCGTGGGTGGTGCTCTTCGACATCCGTACTGGCAGCAAGTGCCAGCAGTTGAGGGGACACCTGGGCAGTGTCCTCACAGTCCGCTGGAGTCCGCATGTTCCCGGACTTTTGGCCTCCGGCTCCAGGGATGGTGCGGTGAGTTGTGCAAGGTGTACAAAGTTACGGGTAGCATTAGATATTACACTACCACTTGAGATCCAGTGTCCTCGCTATTGGCCAAGAAGATTCATGGGTTCTGAGTTTTGCAGCCCATATCTGGACCTATTATTAATATAAAGCACGTTCCTCCTCCCACGTCTTCCTGTTGCAGTAATTTTAGGCTTAAAGAGGCTGCGCAAAGAAGACATGTCGGCGGACTTTGTTGAGTGTGCAGGTGAAGCTGTGGGACGTCCTGTGCGCGCGTGGCGCCCTCGCCACCCTCCAAGGGCACAAGATCAGCACCACTTCTCTGACTTTCTTGCCCGATGGCTTGGAGCTTCTCTCCATGGAAAAAGGCGGCCAGGTCAAACTGTGGGACGTAGCGCTTCGGACCTTGAGCAGAGCACACATTGGACTAGCCTGTTGCAGGTGAGTTGGTTGTGATGTGCTGAAGTCTGTTGACTAAATGGCTTTAAACAGGTTCTGAAGGGCCTTTTGAAGATTTCAAATAAATCCGCGCAGCCATTGCATTATCGGAACCCTATTGTATGTGAAGGCTTCACGGAAAGCTTGTGACATAAAATCTTACTCTCAAAATTACCTTTTATTGCGGAAAAATTGGTAGGCTCATGGTGCAAAAGGCACCTGTAGAAAGTGTGCACAGAAAGTGAGCATAGAAAATGTTTGACCACACAACCCGTATTGGTCCTCGTGGCTCTGGCAGGTGGCAGGTTATATGGCCGTGCATTGACTGGCCTTCCGATTGTGCGGCGTCACGAGACCTTGTTACAAAGTCGAAGCAGCAGGCAATGCCAACACGGGCTACTCGTTTCAGATGAGTGGGTGAGATGGGAATCGAATCTATCTGGACCCTTACACGATGAGTAAGGAGCGCAATTCTTGCGCCGCACGGATACGTCCAACTGGCTTATTTGATGCGGGGCTTCAGATGATCGTACACACATCTGGGTATTCAAGATAGTGTCCGCAGTAAAAACGTACAGAAAGCGTCTGTCCACAGGTTATAAGTATTGGCCGTCTGGACTCTCGAATTTTTGGTTCTGACAAACATGGTGAAGAGCTTTAATTTCCTCAAATTTGCCTTTGAGAAGCACAAAAAATCAAGCAAAAAGCAAAATCTGTGGCAGTGACGATGGGAGTGAGTGAGTGTTAAAGGCGATATAGCAAAGAGGTTAGACCGAGGCTCATTCTCTAGGCAGGTGACAGCACACACACACATCAGCGCGGCTCTCGGTGACTGGAAATTTCAGTGATGACTTCCATGTTCAGGTGGGCCACACCCAAAATTGGGCAGGCTTACACATTCTTCGCACGTGAGAGGCTGCGTGCACCATTGGATTTTTTTTTCCTGTGCTTCTTGGATTTCATTATTTCTGAGCACTTTACCACTCACCTCATGTGTTTACCTTATTTTCGGCTTCATATCTTTCAGGGGCTGCGTTCGCATTTTTGCTACAAGCTGGGAAAGCTGAACACTGGGTAATCTCAGTTGTACAATGCGCAATTTCTACAGAAATGTATGGGGAAGAAACGGGCATGAGGAGAACATGTATTTCGAAGAGAGGATAACCGATGGTCGCTTAGGGTAACAAATCGGATACCAAAGAAAGGAAAGCATAGCAAAGGATGGCAAAAAATTAGGTGGGTGGATAAGCTTAAGAAGTAAGTGGATGCAGCTAGCACAGGACTAGGTTAATTAGAGGGAAATGGGTGAAGCCTTGGCCTGCAGTGGTTATAATGATGGAGGAAAATTATGCACTGAAATCAGAAGTCTTGCGTAGAGTGATACGTAGTGAGGCATGCAAAATGAACACAGGTATTCGTGCTGTTTTAATAATTGGGTCAGCACTTTGTGGAAGGTTCTAATATGCAGATTCAAGTGTTGATTTTCGCTTGGATTTTTTTATGCAAGCAAAAACGTTTTTGGTTAATAAGCTGTGTTGCTTTATTGACAACATATTTTGAAAGTAACGCATCAAAAAAGCCTGATTTGAACCTTGAAAATTTTGTGTCATTTTATGGGTATATGAGGACTAGGCGTAGTGGTCATGCTTAATCAATGGGGAAGGTTATATATTTTGGGGCATAGTTCTGCTGCTGACACCCTCCAGGGCCATTTATATGAGCAAAGTACGTATTGCGCTGGGACCAGCTTGATCTGCATCCCGTCACAGTTGCTTTGCGCGCTTGCTCCTTCATCTCGTTGCCAGCCGAAACGCGAGAGATGTCTCGTAATCACATGACCACGAGCTGCTCCCGCTCACTGCTGTTATAAACCCCTGCTTGTGCTGCCACATTGCAGCTGCTAGAGAGGATATATAAGCTGCTTAACTAAGGCTCGTTTCATCAGTCTAGCCATGGTTTGTGTAGTGTTAGGCCGTCAATGTCTGCGCAGTCGCAAGCATCATGCTGAATTTGACAATCATCTTCATGGAGCCCAGCGCGAGGCCTATAGAACTTAGGTTTGTAACTATGTTCAGCCAAGTTGAACTACGTATACTTTTTTGTGTCCAGTCCTGGCATGCTGCTTGCTAAATCTGTAATTTTTAACCGCTACCCACCAGTATTTTACTTGTGCCTGCGGGGCATATATGCTTGTTTTGTATTTCTTTAACTTTTCTTGCGGTACTTTATACTTACACTGTAATTGATGAGAGATTTGAGCAAGCAAATTCTTTCAACACAAGCCATTTATTTATACTTGGTGAACTTTGCCAGCAACAAAGAAAGAGAAAAATGAATTTTGCAGTGACATTCTCTTGACATCTAAAGGCACTGTTTATTTAGAATACTGGGTCAGTTGGCAAGGCTCTAGTGAAATATTGCTCGGGACGTTTTTAGGAGTAGCATTTGTGCATTGTAAATAATAGTCCTGGGCATGGTCAATTTCTGCCTGTGTGATCATGATCAATACTAAACAAAATATACGGTATAAATTCACCTTAATATGAAGCACGGTTTCATAGCTGTTCTTTGCGTAGTGCATGGAAGCCTTGTTCGGGGGTTATGCCTTCTAGTACAAAAACTAGCTTCACTAGCACCGGAGTATTGTCAATCAGAAATGATGTTCCTCCGCTGCCCCCTCTGTACTCCACTCACACCAACATGCAAGAGGAAAATAAAGCAGTTTGTGGCAGCATCACACTGTGCCCTGTATCGCCAGTATCTCTCGGGAGCGCCCAATGAAAGGGCAAGTAGAAGGTGACTGCGAACGTGTGATGAGGTGCCGCCCTAATCGGTTTCGAACTTTTGTCAGGACCACTTATTTAAGATTATTTGTGATTATAGGGTCAATGCAGAGCCTTTAAATTTTTTAAATTTCACTTGAATGCTCCGAGTGACCATCCCTTCACGTTTTGTACTTTGGAATACTGTCATACATATCTTTTCTAGGTCCCCTTCAGCAATCATTATTATACTTCACGTTCGAATTCCATGAAAATTTTGAGCTTAATGAAAATGATGTTGAAAAATTTCATCTCAATTTTGGCTACAAAACTGTTCTTTAGTACATTCTGGGGATTTAGGAAATGAAACTTCTCTACTGCATCGAAGCAGACATGCAAGCGAGTACAAATAATAATGGGAAAGCACTTCTTGGCTAACATCATGGATTTTGGCCGATTTCTAGAGTCTGGAATCTGTCCACCTGAGTGTTGCTATGGCAATTTCGTGATACCATCACATTCTATGAGTGCCCATGTCTATTATGACCAAAGTCAATGTCAAATATATTAAGGCCTAAATCAGGTGTTCTCAAACTGGGTTCCGCGGGCTGTATTCTTGTGTTCCGCGAGAACCCGCACCGGCCGATCCCCGTTCCAGGTTCATTTTTAGTGTACGCGCGCAAACCAAACAGCACTTGGTTCATTAAAGCTAATTTTTACTCTTCGTAGCCTCAAAAAACAATCTTGCGTGTCACGCCCGCAATAGCAGGAGTTGACAGTGGACGTCTTTTTCCGTACGATCGAATTACAATCCTACCCATTTCCGTGGCCTCCGAGATCACGTCTGCGCGCGTGTTTCTGAAACACTCGCGCGGACCTAATTTCGGAGGCCATGCGTTTTTATAGGCACTTCTGTATGTCATCGCAAGATGGCACTAACCACGCCGCCGTCGCGAAGCCAAGCCAAGCCTAGACAAGCAAAAAGAAGCTCGTTATGTCGCCGAGGTAGCAACTGGATCTTAACACGCAGTACTTTCGCCCTAGCATCATGAGCCAGAAAGCAAAAGGGAGATTGTACGATAGCAGCTATCTTGCATACGGCTTTACGCAAAGTGGAGGAAATCCGCAATGTGTTATATGCTGCGAGGTTTTGGCTAACAGCTCGATGAATCCGGCCAAGCATCAGTATTTGTATTAATCACATTAGTATTAATCACCCGTTACATTAGTATTTGTATTAATCTGTGCAATAAACATTTAACCTTTGCAACTCTTTGCAAAAATGCACTCGACAACATTGCCGGTAAGTTAAAGCGGAGGGGGGGGAGGGGTTCCCTGGAACTTATGGAAGGCTTTTGGGGTTCCTCCAAGTAAAACAGTTTGAGAACCCCTGGCCTAAATAATACTAATTAATCCCTTATAAATCACAGGTGAAGAAATGAAGTGTTAATGTATTTGATTGATTAATGTAAGTAATGCCTGCCTTAGGCTAATGGGCCTAGCTTAGCTTTAAGGTCTACAAAAACCCATTACGATGGTATGTTGCTCTCTATACACACATTGGCCGTGGTTACACCTTCCTAAGTTCAATTAGGCTGGATTAGGCTTACCTTAGCCTAATAGGGCTAACTAAGACTATTTAGTGCAAAATACTTCTAGCTTTCAGACATAAAACTTGTGCTCAGCTAGAGGTAAATCACTGTTGTTTTGTCAATTTCTTTGTTCGTTTTTGTGATTTCAAAGTCATGCCCCTTTAAAGGCCCACTGTCCACCCTCTGGTCGAAAATATTTTATTCCCCGGTGACTGTGAGACTTCGGCCCCAGAACGCAAGGCTCCAAAATGTTTTTGAAGATTAATTTATAACGCAGTTACAGCTACCGCAACCACCTGATTCTATCATGTTTCTCTCCTCCCGTTCCTGCGTGTGCGGAAAAAAAAAACGGGTGAAGGAGTGCACGCCGCTGCAATCATTCCGGCCGTGGCGTGTGAAAAGTGCGCAGTGAGCGGTGGACACAATTATTGGTGTGCGCCCATCATTTACCCATCAGTCAGCGAGACTGACCAATGGATGTCGTTTACTACTCAGACGTCAGTCTTGCGGCTCGTAGCGGACGGGGAAGCTGGTTTCCCGAAGGGTAGGAAGAGAGAGTTTTGATTTGTATTTTAGTTGCTTTGCGGCACGCGTATCGCTGTAGGATTTTGCACAGACTATCTCTGGTACCTGATCGAAGCACTGGACTCCTTTGCTTAGAAGGTCATTCCCTGGACAGTGGCCCTTTAAGGGATTCCTTCTGTGCAAATTTGTGAGGCATTGGGGTGATCAGGCACTGAAGCTGCTGCATAATGAGAGAGGAAGAGTGCCAGAGAGTGAGGCTTTTGGAGATGCATCTCTGTCTTTGATATCTTTGTCGAGAGAAAAAAAAAGGTAAAAAAAAAACTGCCGACGATTACGTTCCTTCGCAATTCGACACTTGAGTGCAGCTCATCAGCTGTTTCACGTTTTTGATAGATTGAGGTAAAATTTTCGAGCAAGACATATATATACAATTTGCCGACTCTTTTTTTTCACACATATTCCTTCAAAAAACACTCCTCTAACAGTTCTTGACTGAAGGAAGCTTTGTGGTCGGAGAAACGAAGAGAGCAATTAAGTTACTGGGAGGTTGCGGGAGGTAGCGCGTTGGCCCATAGGAACATTGGGTGGCGAAGAGATAGCAGCGACTGACTGATGCTGCTGACGCCGCTAGCGAGCGAAGACAACGTGGCTCTGCATTTCAGCTTGGGACGCATGCACCATAATCTGCTGATAGCGAGCCAGCTCTTCAGCAACTGGAGAACACCCTCGCCTCCACGCAGGAAGAGGAGGGGGTATAGACAGCGGCGAACGGGGGTGGCAGAAGTGCACGCAGCAATCAGATAACATGCGCAGTCGCCGCCACGGAGGAAGAAGGGGGCTGAGCTGGGGAGCTGAAATGGGGGCAGAGCTGGTTACGAGGCCGACGATGACGCGAAACGCAGGAAAGTGCGCCAAAGAGCTGCTCTCAAAAAACAGGCCCTTTCCCAGCTGAACAGATCAGGCTTATTGCTGCAAGGCTTATTGCAACCTGCAAGGCTTATTGCTTCCACTCGTCCAGGGATCCATGTTCTGGTATGTCCATGTTGTGCACTCGATCCCTCCCCCCTCTCCATGCGTGTTTCCCGACTACTTGATGATTTGATGTCAGTTACTCTGCAGTCATGAAAGCCTTTAGGTGCAAGCCATTATGCCTGCTGCATCTGGAGTGTGGCAGCGGCGGGTGAGTGGGAAAGCCCCATTTGCCTTGCAGCTTGAAAAGAGCTGGCGCTCGGTCACGCTAAGGGTTTTAAATTAATTGGCCAGGCCTGTAAACTGAGACCACTGGGAAACTGTGCAGAGTCGTGGACATTTACCCCATTGCAATGTGTGAGCCACTGATATCAGCTCTACAAAATTTTTCTTCTTGACAGTGCCATGAAAAGAGCTGTTGCATGGGGTTGCCGTGGTTTGTGGTCGCTCAAATGGCAACCAAGCAGTGGTGTCTGATTGAACATGCTATCAAAGAATTGAACTTAAACTATTTTAATTCGTCCTACTGCATAAATGCCTTGGGAAAGTGTGTGAATGAACTTCGTCTGTGAAGCGACCACAGTGCAAGTGTTTTGTGCGAGAAAACAAAATTCATTGGAATATGCACACCAAAACCGTTCGGGAATCTATTTTCTAGTCGTGATCACACGCATAAAGTCAGCATACCACACTACCATACATCAACATGATAACGCTCATTCTTTATTCAGATGAGTAATGGCTGGAATAACCTGTTTTCAACCTTCCTTGTGCATCCATAAATGACTGAACATTTTCAAGACTGCAATGACTAACGTATTAGTACTCTAATGTACCCCTCATTTTATTTGAATTTGTGCGTTATTTCATTTTTATTTCTGTTCTTTAATTTCATTCTTTGTGGTCTATTATATCTCACTGCTTGCGTTTGTTGTGGGATTTTTCGTTTTGTTTGGTTTTGTTCTTTGCACTTAGTGTTCTTATCGTCTGCTCTTTTTGTTGTAAATGTTTGCCCCTCCCCTCTGAAATGTATCTGTATATATACCTTGAGGTTAAAAATATATAAATAAATAAATATGTGGGCTCCTAAGAAGGGTGCCTCTCATTTGTGCACTTTCAGCACAACCACGCAGATGTCCGCCACCCAGGAGGTGGCGCTGCTGCCTTCGGGCCACTGCCTTCTTGTGATGGACCTGACCAAGAAGCAGCCATTGCGGTCACTGGCTGGGGCCCACTTTGGCCAGGCAAACTGTGTGGTCATCTCCAACGAAACCCTGGAGGCATTCAGTGGTGCAAATGACCGCACAATCTTGTGCTGGACATCGTGCGGTGACCGGGAGCGGGCCTTGGACGATCATCGGGACGGCATGCCAGACTCGTGGAGTGATGAAGACTAGCCATTCTGAGACTGAAAGAACTTCTTTTTTTATATATTTATGGACGGTTTGTGAAGCGCTCTTAGCAAACATGTCCAGTGCTGCAAGCAAGTATGCTGCAGGTGGTGTGTTTCTACAGTGTTGCACTGTCCTCTGCGGTGCTTGCTCATTAGCCCTCTCATTTATTGACAAATGCTAATTAATTTTTAAAGGACTACTACAGGCACCTCATTTTAGTTCCATTCTTTTTTCGGTACCAACGTGTGAAACTTTAATTTACCTGGACCACCACTTGTTGGTTGTCTACGGCTGCTAAGTAATTTTTAACAAACAACTTGTAAAACTGCTGTCGAATCTCTGATAAGTCATCTTTTGTTATTCAACTCTTGAAGCGGCTGAGCACAAGCACTGCTGTGAGTAAAAACTAAAAACTATCTATCAGCGATTAAAGTGAAGTTTTTTTGCATTCCTATCGTGACCTGAACACGATTAACGCATTAATGTAGCCATTGTTCAGTTGCCAAACTGATAGCAAAGCAGCATCAAAAACAAATTCAGTTATGAATTATTTAGCAATTATAGGAGTAATTTAGAGGATAATTCATGTGCGCTTATGTCTGAGGCATCATTTGGAACAAGAAAATACAAGAAAAAATTTTGTGTCTCGGGGAAAAGCGTCGCATGAAAATGCGAGTGCAGTAGAGGCAGACAAACTGACCACTGGGTTTGTCTGCCTCTGCTTCTGTCTTTTTTGTGTTCCATGTCGTTTCTTGTTAAACAGTTCTCACTAATGTTCACCTAGTCAGTGACAAGAGATGCGCTCAGTTTCTCCCTGTAGTTGAAGTTTACCCACTTCAGGGGTGCTGTGTTTTTACCCGTGCTATTAAAGAGATGTGGTTTTCTCTGACTCATCAGGTGGCAGCTCTTGTGAACTAGGAGATCATACTAAAAGGCAAGTTGGTGTGTATGCTGTGAGCAAGTCATCGAATAGTTGGAACTAGCAAACCAGGTCAGCTAATGGCTGGTGTAAGCTTTACCATCGTACAGTCTTAGTCACACATGCATCCAAGGAAAAGCCAAGGTCCCTCATCTCGATACGAGGAGTCAAAATGCATGCTTCCTGAAAGCTATCTGGATATATAACTGAGGAGCATTTTTAGCCCACCACTTCTTTCATGCGCATTGAGGTGTGCTCATTACCTGTGGCTGTTTCAAACTAAGGGCCAAACACAGATGTGCATGCAAATGGAGTGCCTTCCACTTGTGTGGCGACAAAGCTGCCCTGAACAGACCATCAACAACTGCATGGCTGTCAAGATGCAATGCTCACAGTATCAATGTGATCACTCTAAATCTTTGTCGGACGAAAGGATGCTGTGTGTGGCACAAGTTACCATCATGCGAATGTAGCTATACCTAGTGTGAAGACAGAAACAGCTAAGTGTAGCATAAAGAGGTTACGATGTGCTTTTAGATGCGCAATCACAGTTTATTCCTTCTCTCCTGCTTTGCTTTGGCCAGTGTAATGGTTCAGCATATAGCCACTCTTCTCAAGAAAATAGTATAGGGGGTCAGTGAGATCTGTACCGCATGCCAGTGTTGGGCATGCTGCACACGTTTAATACCGTCGATTAAAGGAATGCGGAAGCCGCGCGCGATGCTTATCAGCAGTGCCGTGTAAGTACTGCATTGGAGTTAGGATGTTGATGGTTCATACTTCTGATGGTTTCCGAAGTTTCTCGGTTCCCCAACGAAGTGCAGAATAAGATGCAGCCGGTTCACCAAAGTTAGACGAGATACACACAATTTATTTACATATTTACTAGTCAGAGTCAAGATTGAGGATCAAGATGAGAATCAAGATGCTTAAAGACTTTACAGAGGTTCCATTTTAAGGCTTCCGAATTGCGAGGGGAAATTTTGCTGTGTTTAAAATCAACCAATCACATCCGTTGACGAAAACCTGCCCACGATAAGGCGGTGCCTTCACACTCTCGGTGATCTTCCCACCACGAGGCTGGTCGATTGATGTAACATCACTCCTTGGACTGGAAATCTTCGGAGCCGACGAAGATGATCTATGCCCGTCCGCCGTCAACCTGCTGTCAGCCCATGAACTTGAACGTCCAAAGGGTTGCTTCTCCATCGACTGTCGATGTATGGGCCTCCTGCTCTCTGGTTCTGTCGCCCCCACTTCTTTTGACCAGCCACCGTTTTCCAAGGCAGAGGTAAACATCCCGGAGAGTAAACACGCACACACACTCTGTTTTGCTGCAACAGGCCGCCATCCCCATAATTCAGTCGGTTTGGCCAACTGTCCAAATTCCCGACCAGTCGATCCCAACAATTGGTGTATCAAAGCAGCTGCAACGAGCTGCTTTTGCCTCCTCTCTTGCCTTGTAACTGGCCACTGTGCTCCGCTTTTTGCTCTTCACCACTCCTCCCTCCCCAGTCGCTACGTTCCCTTCTCCATGTAGCTGCTGTGAGGCCTGTGAGTAAACCAACGCTGACAATAGAAAATTTGTTTCGGAAGTGGCGCTTCTAAATGCAGACTGGGCCATGTCACATGGTCTCGTGGTGTTGCAGACCTTGTCGACGAATCAGCGTTTGGCCAAGTCATGTAACCTCGTGGCATACTGGTGAGGTTTCAGGCAATGCAGGGACCTTGTCCCTTGGAAGAATTTTTCAAAGTGAGGCTTCTTGTGCTGAAGCCTACAAAACGCATTTATAAAGTGTAACATCCCAAAGCAATAATGGCTGTCAACACATTTTAGTGGAGGGCTTCTGAAATTGCAACTGCTTGGGACTTTTTAATGTGTGCTAACATTGCTCAGTAAGTGGGTGCTCTCGCTTCCGCCGCGGCCAAGATCGAACCCGCTCATTCGGGAAAGCAGTCGAGCGCCATATTCATTCGGGCAACGAAAAAATTGTGCTCTTATGCTTTGATTCCTCCCCATCGGTGCATATTCGCGGAAGTGCGGGGAAGCAGTCTTGTGAATATGCATTTTCTTGCTGATGGAGGAAGGCAATGACACTTTTGCGCAGGCCTGCTCACATTGCTGCGATCTTGCTCTAATATCTGCATTCCATGCACTTCACATTGCGTGTTTTCCATGCACAGAGTTACCCACGCTGCATCGACGTGGCACATCACAATATGCATATTATCATGGTGCAGAAACTCATGATACACTGTGTGCACAGAAGCGCATGGTGCGCGCACAGCCACGCAAAAAACGAGCATTATGCACCTGCTCGCTTCCTCCTGTAAACCAACTATAATTATATGTCACACTGCAAGGAACGCTGATAAGAGGCAAATGATAGGAGAGAAAGGGTAGGCTATCGCCATTCTCTTAAAAGACCCTCTAATTTTTATTTCATCCGCTAATTTACTGTAATTGACCTTGGTTTCGTAATGCATCTTAATGCTTATTCTTTATTACATAACAGAATAGGGAAGCGTGGGATGCTGTTTTAGTAGAAAACAGACTGAAAAAAAAATTCATATGCAATGTTTTGATGTTCACTTGCGGTTTTACAACAATCATTAAGGGTGAAAGCGCTTGACTGTTCTTCCGATGAGTACCACTAGACCTTGGGAGGACTGTGGGCTGTGGACAAAGGCAGCTTCAACTCAAAGAAATGATCGAGTTTTTGCTTCTCAGGTTTTGCGTGTAAACATGCAGGTGACAGTATTTACAATGCTATTCTTGTTTCCTTTTTTTTCTCGGGCACTTTATGTTTCTTTAATGCTGAGTTATATAACTCATTATCCATAGGTCACATACCCCCTCCCCCCCCCCCCCCCTATATGTGTTTTTCCCCGGAGTGCAATTAATCTCTTCGCAGGTATGTACACTGTTTTAGTGTTAGCTCTACTGCTTTCATTAGTGAATTTAGTCTCGCGATGGCGGGGGGGGGGGGGGGGGGGGGCAGCAAACGTCATCGTGTCCAGGGACCAGAGCACTATGTTATCGCTGTAGCCAATCACGCCTCATGTGAAACTGCAAAACACGCTCGCGCTGTGTAGTATAAACATCGGGGTCTTCAAGTTCCATCTGCGCCACTTTTTCATCTAACCAAGTAATTACGATATACACATACGTCATCTCACTAATGGCAAGATACCTCAGCCTTGCCAGACAGCATGCCGAGACCATCGAACAACGAGAAGCCAGACTAGCTCTTTGCCGATAGAGAAGCTTACCAAGCACGAAGCGAGCCAAGATTGAAACGGCAGCAGTGCCTACGGCGGCGACCAGTGGCTAATGCTTGTGAAATTTGTACCAAGGATAGTTGAAAGTCTTCAATCTTTAGAGCGCTAGTTTTACTGCTACCATTACTGTAGCCCGTTATACCTAGTGGCATGGGCAGAGAAATATTATATTTTTTTTTGTAGCCTCACCATAATATATGCTACCATTACTGAAGGTCAGGTGACGCCTAGGTTGACCTCTAACGAAGGAATGCAGTCGCTAGTCACATATACGCCATCGCCGTGGCCGAGTGCGTCACCATGTGTACAAAATATCGATGCCCAGCCTGATTCGGCCATAGCGAACAAGATGGTAACCTCGAAATTCAGCCCCAATTCACTCTCAATCTTGGCCCGGGCGAGCCCCTAAATTTAGCCTTTGGCAATTTGGACCAAACTCGATGTCCAGCCCGACGAACAGAGTGGTGATTTCCAAATTTGTCTTGGTCCACTCCCAAGTTTCGCCTTGGCCACCCTCAAAATTTGACCTCGACCTACTTGGTCCAGCCAATTTGAGTATGGCGAACACGATAGTGACCTGGAAATTTAGCCTGTGCCAACCTTAATAATGACCTCAGCCGTTTTGGACCAAAATCGATGTTCAGCAATGTCATATTTACTGTCAAGAGCAACATACAGATGCTACTGAGACAACAGAAAATTCTCTGCATTTTTCGACTTCTTCAAAACGTTATATATGACAAAAAAAACACATTTGAAGTTACTGAAAAACAACAACACGAAGAGTTCAGGAAGGCAAGAATATAGACAGCGTAATGAATGTAGCATAGCAAAGTATAAAAAAGTGCTGTGTTGCCTCTTTAATCTGAAAGCTTGGTAAGACTACCTGTAAGTCTCTGTCTAGCGTAGTGGAGCGAAAGCTTCACTCTGCTAGGTAGAGCATTTCTTCGCATGGGCTTAGATTCGACCTTCAATGAGCCGGATAGACTTGCTATGTGGTTGGTTCGGGTTTCCATAGAAAAATGTGACAGATACTGTGGCTTTCTTTTCCAATAAACCAAAAGAGAATATATCTGGGTGGAAGGGGAACACCACAAGGTTCTGTGATGTCGCCGTTCCTCTTCAACATTGCACTGATAACACTGCCCCCCAGATTCGCCGCTATCGAGGGGCTACAGATACGTTTTACGCAGACAACATTACCCTGTGGACGAACAGGGGAAGTGACGCCTAAATAGAAAATGTGCTTCAGGAAGCAGTCGACACCATCGAGATACGCTTTGAGGGCGGGTCTTGAATGTTCACACTCTAAGTCTGAACTCGTTGTACTCCGAGAAGACCCCAATCGAAAGAACAGACCTCCGCCTCCTGCAATCAGGGTACTGCTCGAAGGACTATCAATCAGAAGTAGACACAATCCGAATCCTAGGCATGTTTATTCAGAGTAACCACAGAAATTTAGCAACATTAGATAAACTGACCATAAAAGTCACCCAAACAGCCAGATTATTAAAGCGAATAGTCAAAACGAGGAGGGGCATGAAAGAACGCGACACCGGGCGACTCATTCAGGCTTTCGTCATCACCAGGCTAGTCTACATCCTGCCCTATCAGCACCTTTACCAAGACGAAAAGCGAAAGGTTGAGTCGGCAAGCTTACAAGACAGCACTAGGACTATCGAGAAACACCTCAACCGATGGGCTCCTAGCTCTGGAAATGCACAACACACTTGATGAACCCAAGGAAGCGCATTTAATATCTCTACTCCAGTCTGGCGCGCACCAAAGCCGGGAGGCTTGTCTAGCTGAGGCTGGGCATCAATGCCAAACCTATGCCGGATGATCCCAAGCAAATACCCACAGCAATCGGGAAGGAGTTTATTGTTATCAAGCCCCTCCCTAAGAATATGCACCCCATTCACCACGAAAGCAGGCGACTAGTACGCGCGCCACGTGCACTACACACCAAATACAAAGGAAACCAATCGGTTTCTTACGTAGATGCGGCCGAATATATATGAAGAGACGCACCGAAGTTTCGCTATTTGTGCGGTGACTGGGGCCCATGAGTTCACGGCTTCCAAAACCTTAACTTCAGCTGCTGTACGCACCAGAACCTCCGAGGCTGCAGAGGAAGCAGCCATCGCGCTGGCCGCCGCTTCTATACACTGAAGCAGATATTATATTCAGTGACTCCAAAATAGTCATACGGAAATTCGGGAGGGGTTGTCTGTCGGCTGCCATGAGGAATATCCCTAAAAGTTACCGTCCAGTCCCTGATAGGACGATAGAACTGGTATTGGTTCCGGTTCACTCGGGCAATCCCGGGAACAAGAAGGCTCACCAATATGCCCGAGGTTTCGTCGGCCAGGCGGTGAGTACCCCGTTTCCCGCGAGCGCGATGGAGGGCTTGCTCTCGTTCCATATAACTCGTCATTTTAGCCTAGAAAGGCGCATCTTTCCCCCATCACATAATTAAGCAAGGCCCAGGATATACTCTGGCGCCAGCTATAAACCCGCTCTTTAACCCCTGCCCTAAAGTATATTCGTATATATTCAAAGAGCAGGTTGACCCTAAATGCAAAGAGCGGCGTCGACGTCACTTAAACTAGGTTACATGGGGGTGCGCGGCCAATCCGCCACCCGCCGATGCTTTACCGCCGATTTGCTGCCAGCTCTATCTATGGAGGCGGTCGAGGCCATGCTGCGCTGCTCGGACCCGAACATACAGGCTCGGGTCACTGAGTGTGGCGAAGAAATCGCCGACAGGACGCAACTGCGACCATCTGGCACGGCCAACCATCAAACTGAACGCTCACCTCTTAAAGCCTATGAAAATAAATGTTTTCCCATCCGGCCATCTATGGTTTGATCGATTTATGGGGTTTAACGTCTCAAAGCAACTCGGCCGGGCCATGAGAGATATAGCGGAGGGCTCTGCCAATATCGACCACCTAATGGACTAGCCGCTGACCTTCAAAGAGCCACAGAATTAGTGGCTAAATATACTGTGCCTTCCTTTTACCAACACATCCAACCGGTAATGCGCGTGCCCCGACGCGGTGCTGCAGTGGTAAGATGCCCGACAACTGCGCTGGAGTACCCGGGTTCGATCCCGACCGTGGCGGCTGCATTTCGATGGAGGCGAAAGGAAGAGGCGTCCGTGTGCTGTGCGATGTCAGCGCACGTTAAAGATCCCTGGGTGGTCGAAATTACTCTGTAGACCTCCTTTACGGCTTCTATTTCCTCTTTCTACTTCCACTTCCACCTCCCTCCCGTCACTTATGGCGCAGTTCAGAAACAAGTGTGACAGATACTGCGCCTTCCCTTTCCCTTGAACCAATATTATGGAAGTGTACCGTTGCGGAAAACCTTGTTGTCGCACCACAAGGTCATTAACTTGACCCGTTGACCTTTGGGTACGTGGCCCTAAACCTTTCAAACTTTAGAGCTGAGGAGAGAGTGGAAGAGGGTGGAACATGTGATTAATGGGCACGGAGTAAGATTACGAGCACCGACTCCGCTCTTTGGAAGGGCGAAATTTTGCTACGTCGGAGAAAGCTTGGTGGCGGATCCGATAGATGGCGCTAGTATTTGTCAGTACTGATGGTGCCCGGAGCACCGCTAGCACAGCACAAACGTTATTTTTTTTTTAATATTTTTTTTGGTGTTGTACTTTAATTTTTTATTCTGGTCGGACTCGGTTAGCCCGACGTCCACCCGTTGCAAAGGGCACGACCGTTATATCATCATCATCATCATCATTTGCCACCGGAAACTGACGGACTGGCGACAGCGGGAGCTTCCGAAGCGTCAAACAGATGAGTTCTTTCTTTTATTACCTTATTTCGCTTTCAGCTAGTTAGGTTAGGTGCAGCCTAAAGAATAGATTTTAGCTCTTTGTCCTAGCGACCTGGTTTTTCGTGCCGGCAGCTAGGTTTTCTCGGCGTTCATTTTTTAACTATTGTGTTTAGATAATTTTTTTTTTCTAGGCTATTGGCTTTCGCAGAATTGATTTTAACGCGTGTTTGCTAGTCGTTTCTTGTGTCTTCTTTTGGCAGTTTGTATATTCTGAGATTTCGTAATAGATATAGTTCAGTCGATACATGCTTAAGATGTGCAATCAAAAGAAAGTAAAGTGTACTCAGTGTGAGGCGCAGGTTAATCTCAAGGAAACGCGTTTTGACTCTGTAGGTGAAGCGGAAGGTATGGACTTTTTGTGTCAGTGTTGCGTGCTGAGTGCGCGCTTAGATAGATTTGATCAAGAAAGGGGCAGTTTAGTGTCTCGTGTGGATGATTTAGAAAATGAAGTACGTTTGTTAAGGACAGAAAATCAGAAACTGATTGGACAGCTTCCTCAAATAGAAAAGAAAAAGGCCGACTTCATCATTGGAAACAACGAGGACGAACATTCCAATGCGGGCAACGTGGCTGGGACCAGCACTAGCATGGAAGGCATAAGCAAAGTAGGTCAGGCGCATTCGAATCGACAGAGCTATTTAGAAGCAGCTATACTAGAAGCCGGAAAAAAAAAAGAAAGAAGGAAGAATGACAATACCAGAGAGAAGGGCACAGATAACCGAAAGCTGGAGCCAACAGTTGGGAGAGGGAGAGAGAAGGCCCAGGTGCTTATCGCCGGAGATTCTAACATGAGCAGGTGCAAGCGAGATATCTTGGAACGTGTAAAGGGTGATAAGAGAGTGTTAGTTGGAGCCTTCCCAGGGAGCACAATGAGGGCAGTGCTGAAAGAGAGTAAAAATAGGCTGATGAAAAATTCCGCAGAGCGCAGTATGGTGATAGTAGCCGCGGGGCTAAACGATGTCCTAAATGGTGACGCTGCAGGAGTGGTGGAAAGTTTAGCTAAGGGAGTTGACGATTTCAGGGAGATAGCACAGCAAGCGCAGATAGTTGTATGCACAGTACTGGAGGTGCTAGGACTGAACGGAAAGGTGGAAAAGGACGTGGTGACAGTTAATCAGGACATAAAAAAGTTAAGCCTGGAGAAGCATTTCGAAGTGGTTGAGATAAACAGGGAGGTACATAAAGCAGGTTTTGGTAGGGCTTTTCAGTGAGATGGCATTCATTTTAACAGAATGGTGGGAGCAGAGATCGGCTGGCGCCTGGCAGGCAGGGCTGTAGCTTTTTTAGGGGGTCCGCGAGGACTCCGTGCACAGAGGTAGTTAGAAGTGAAGAAGAAGAAAGTGTAATAACGGAGGCTGAGCCCCCCAAAATGGCAAGGAGGAGGTCGAGAAAGAAAAGTACAGAAAAGAAATTGAAATTTAGCACTAGGATCAGCTACATAAACATGCAAGGAGGTAGAAAAAGAGCGAAATGGCTAGAGATAGAACAGCAGTTGAAGGATGACAAAATAGGTGTGTACGCTCTTTGCGAGAACTCATCTCAGGGATCTAGAAGATCCGCCGCCTAGGCTACGTCTGGGAAGGGTGCAACAGAACGAGAACAGAAAAAAAGGGTGGAGGGGTAGGTATGTTGATACACCAGGGAACAAATTGGCAAATAATTAAATCATCTTGTAAAGAACATATCTGGGTATCAGGAACAATTTCTGGCATAAGGACATGGCTACGGGTAGTTTATTTAGGAACAGGACACCAATGCAGGCAAGAAAACAAGGATCTTGTTGAATGTCTCAGTGACGATATAACCTCCCGAGACCCGGAATGCATTGGGTGCACTGATTTTTCTTTAACTTTCAGAATAAGGCAGTATGGTTATGAAGGTGAAAAGTGTTAAACGTTTTTTGAATAGCCCTGATAGTATCGGCTCAGTGCGATGTCCAATATATTGGACACTGGGATTCTACCCGTTCTTTTTTCACCAAACGCGTATGTATTTACATGCCGCAAATAATGCTCTCAAACTCGTGTGAAATTTTTTTTTATTAACTTCTAAGGTAAAATGGTCAAAAAGAATGTAAAAGCGAGCCTTCGTCTGCTCAAAAAAAAAAAAAAAAAAACTTTCGCTTGCTTCTTCACTTTCTGTGGGCAATTTCAAAACATCTTCTGTCCTTTGTAATGCAGAAGAAGAGCGGGCATTTGGTGCAAAAGAACATTGTTTTATATTACAAAATTATAAAATTTTAAATTTATAATTCATGATGCTATAATTTATAAATTTTAATTTTTAATTAAAATTATAAATTATAAAATTATAAACTTGCGTCAGCTGTCTCATCAGACATGCGAGGCCGGTCTGCTACACAACAAATAGAGGCGATTTTGTCCGCAAGCCGCTAAATAGCAACAATACTCGTCTGCCATTCATAACAAGGTCGTGGCAAAAGCGCGGTCAAAATGACCGGGTTGAGTCCCAGCGTCCAACACAGTGGACACGCGAAATCAAAGGACGCATGAATAAAAGTAAGCGCTTGAACAGTTTAAATTTCTTATTCTGCACATTCGTTGTTGTATTACCTTTAATATAAAATCAAAGATATGCTTTGAAAGCAGGTAGAAATACGAGAAAAAGGACTTACTTCGCCGACAGGTGCCATCAAACGCCGCGCCGCTGAATGTCGCCCTTTTGAAAAGTTTTGGCGGGAATTTGGACAATGCGTTTTCATCTATGTTGCATAGATGGCGCTAGAAGGTGTCCAATATATTGGACTGCAGGGTTTTATGAGGATGAATGCCTTGGCATAGGAGTACTGTCTGATTACTTAGTGTCCAATATATTGGACAAATCCCCATAGCCGGGTCTCAGGAGGATAAGCCAGTTTGGAGACAGGGCCAATATTATTCTGCTGGGGGACATGAACGGCCACATCGACGATCTGGATGGATACACAGATTGTAACGGGAAGCTAATCTATAGATTTCTGTGAGCGACACGATCTAGTTATAGTAAATAGAGAAACAAAATGTGCAGGCCAAATCACGTGGGAATTCCGAAACAGGCAGACGACCATTGACTACTGTCTAATGTCGCAGGAAATCTATATCAAGGTCACAAAAATGGAAATAGACGAAGAAGGGGAGTGTAGTCTGGGAAGTGATCATGAATGTATTAGTCTGCAGATGGGACCCATGATGAAAAGAGAAATGGAACTTAGACAAAAAGTAAACGCGAAATTAAACGACGATCAAATAGCGCAGATAGCAGCAGACATAGAGGAAGCAATAGAGAAAAGCCCCGTGGAAGACTGGGATTATGAACATACAGAACTACTCACAAGGAGGAAAATTAAGGAGGTTAAAGTAGCAAACCGCTGGAATTGAAAGAGGAAGCCACGGAGCTGGTGGAATAAGGAAATCAGGGAAGCTATTGAACAACGACGGGCTGCTTCAAGGGAACACCGAGTGGCAAAGAAAGCACAGGTATCTCAGGGGGAAATCGACCAAAAATGGGAATCATATCGACAAAAGAAACTTGAGGTACAGGCCCTTGTCCAAAGTAAAATAAAACAGTCCACTGATCGCTGGATATACACGATGCCTCTAGAGGCGGAGCAAGAAAATTCTGGAACCATATAAGCTGGCTAGGGAAAAGGAATCAAAGAGGGCAAGATCGGATTCAAGATAACGAGGGAAATTGTTTAAAGGGAGACAACGCAGTGAACTACATTACATCAGTTATAGCCGAGTCATTTAAAAGCGACGATAGGGTAATCTCCGCAAATCAGGAAGCAACACAAGGTAGCAGAATACAAAGCAGCTCAGAACTGACCAATCTACTGGAAAAAGGCAGAAAAAAATATTCCTAAAAACACATCTGCAGGAATAGATGGAATTCCGATCAAGTTGATTAATGAACTTGGTCCAAAAAGTAAGGAAACGTTGGTAAAAGCTCTGGAAACAGTCATAACAAATAAGCAAATTCCGAACAGCTGGCGGCAGAGTAAAATGAATTTGATTTATAAAGGGAAAGGAGAAAAGATGGTCATAAAATCCTACAGGCCGATTACCATAACATCTGTTATGTACAGGTTGGCCATGCAGGCGGTGAAATTAAAGGTGCATTCATGGGTAGAAAGTAATAAGATACTCTGAGAACTTCAGAACGGCTTTAGAAATGGTAGGCGCTTAGATGATAGCCTGTTCGTGCTTACCCAATGCATCGAAATATCTAGAGTGGAAAATAGACCTTTGTATTTGGCCTTCCTGGACATAAACGGGGCGTACGACAACGTAAACAGGGAACTCCTGTGGAACATAATAAAAGGAGAAGGTATCGGTTATGAGATAATAGAGTTCCTACAGGAAATATACCGGGATAACACAGTAGAAATTACATGGGAAGGGATAAGAAGCACGGATGATGTCAAAGTATGCAAAGGATTAAGACAAGGCTGTCCTCTATCACCGCTGCTGTTCATGCTTTATATGATAAACCTGGAACGGAGGATACAAGACAGTAACCTAGGTTTTAACCTGTCATATAGATTAGGTGGAAAGGCGGTAGAGCAGCGCCTCCCCGGTTTGATGTATGCAGACGATATTGTGTTGCTAGCTGAGAGTCTAGAAGAATTGCAAACTCTAGTTAAGTATTGCGGAGACGAAGGGGACGCTCTAGGATTCAGTTTTAGCGCAGTTAAGTCGGATCTGATGATTTTCAACGGCTCAACTGTTCAGGGTCTTAAAATACAAGGCCATGAAATACCCAGAGTAGCAAAATACAAATATCTGGGGGTATGGGTAAACAAATTATGGTGCCCGGACTTACTTTCGGAAATGCGGTTTTGTGCCTAAAATCAGAGGTACAGTCGACATTAGAAATAAATCAGAGAGCCTTTGGACGATTAGCACTAGGTGCCCACGGCAAAAACCACAAATGAGGCAGTACAGGGAAATATGGGCTGGGCATCTTTCGAAGTACGGGAAGCTCAGAGTAAAATATTATATGAGGAACGCCTGAGGAAATTGGACAGTAACAGATGGGCAGCTAAGGTATTTAAATACCTGTACTTAAAAAACATTGACTCACAATGGAGGAAAAGAACTACGAAACTAACTCATTAAGCAACAGGTAAAAAACACAGAAGGTAAAAATTGGATAAATTCGATGGAGAAGAAACAGAGTGTGGAATTATACCGAAAGTGGAAAATGCAATCGGGAAGCTTTCTTTGATAACTCAAGAGGCAGTGCCCTACTTTTTGAAGCTAGATCAGGATGCCTTAGAACACGCAGCTACAAAAAGAAATTTAACAATGAAGATGACGCATGTGTTGTATGTGGTAACTCCAGTGAAACAATTGACCATATTATACTCGAATGTAATGGTATCCACCCGGTAGTTGATGCAGGCGCAGTAACTGTTCCTGAAGCTCTGGGGTCTAGAGATTACAGTGGCAGGGTGAATAAACCGGCGGTGGAAACTAGCAAAAAACGACTGGAAGATTGGCAGCTTAAAAGCAGAGAAGTGACGTAATGTTAGTAATGTAGCAACAAAAAAATTTAAGAAATAGAATGATGATTTAGTTAACCAATCTAAATCAATAATTAAGATATAGGGAGAATAATGAGCATGATAGCTACTGCTACCACCCCGTTTCAAAGGGGACGCTCCTATATTCCATCCACCCATCCATCCACTGTGGTGTGGGTAGGCGCGGTCGTGGGGTGTGTCCAGGTGAAGTGCTGCGTGTGATCTTCTTAGTTGATGTCTCTTTCGACAATTGTGTGTGTGTGTATTTGTTTTTTTCTATTAGAGACACCAATCTGGGTGTCCATCTGTTACAAAGGGACTAGCTAACACTATCATCATCATCATACGCTGCTGAAGCGTGCCGCCGCCGCGCCTCCGCTCCGGCGGTTCCATAGAGTTTCTATGGGCGGTTCCGTGCTGGCGCTGCGTCTGTCGTCTGCTTCTTGTCGCTGGACTTGCGTATCGCCTGCATCGCTGTGGGAATATGTATCGCCTGCATCACCGCGGGGAATATATCCCTTGAAATCGTGTTGTCTGCATCTTCGAGGTGCACTGAGGTGTCACCTGTTGCTTGCCTTATCGCTGGCATATATCTCTTTCAGTCCCGTTGCGCTCATCTGCTTCATACCGCTCACCGGCCGCGTCGTGCTGACTCCTTCCTATTTGCGAAGATCCCCACGCAGACAGCGTATTTCACCTCCCTGTGTTTTCTCTTTTGTCCTGTGATCCTGTGGATGAGAGTGAGTATTACGATTAGAAATACGGTACGCGATGTTAAGTTCAGTCTCCGGCCCCTACGCATAGACGAACAGAGGCCGAAGTGGATTGTTCTGGATAATTTGGGCCACCTAGAGCTCTTGAGTATGCGCTGACATTGCACAGCGAGCGCATAATCTGCGTGTTTATTACATTTCCGTAGCTCAACGTTGTAGATGCTGCATAGGTGGCAGAATTATGTTCTGCTTCCCCTGCTCGAAAAGAAGCTTTGAATCAGTTGGCGGCCGAAACACCGGGACTTTTATGGCGAAAGCAATACTACTTGCACTTTCAAGCCTTTGCCGTACCGTGGCGGTGCCACCGTTGACCTTTCGCGTGACCTCTGTATGATGTCACGCCGAAGAGCTGGGCGACCATCTCGCGCCGTCTGCGAGCAGTGGTGGTGCCACCACCGGCGGCCTAACTGCCGCGCTGTCTGCCAGGAGTGCAACAGGTGTTGTGACGTCACGCCGGTCGCCAGGAAGCGGCGCGCGCTATCAGCATATAGGGTAGAGTGTATATTTTGGCAGCGTAAAATTAAAGACAGGACTAAAGGAGAAAGACAAGGGACAAACGCTGAACTTCAACTGATAGTTTAATGAACGTAACATCAATATATACAAAAATTTTTTCAACGCCATCACTTGAGCGCATGCTCCCAAACCTTCGCCTCTGCGATATCGAACAGATTAGAGCCTCATCACCTATGGCCACGTGTCATTCTCCTCTTTAAAAATTCCAGCTCTTTGGGTGACAGCACAACCGAGCTACTGCTAACACAATTATCACCTTGATTGTGAATCTCAAGGGCCTCAAATATCTCCCTGCTCAACTGCTGCTTGAAGCTGCGCAGCACATGTGTGTCGCTCAACGCAGGGGTGCATGATGGACTGGTGGGGCTAGGGCAGCGGCTGCATGCTGCTTACAACAACTCAAACCTTCTGCCAAAACATTCGCCCGCTCTTTTTCTGCTACAGAGTTGTTGTAAGCAGCATGAGGTGGCGCCACCAGTACCATCGCTGGGGCAGCGGTTCGTCGTCGTCGTCGCCGCCGCATAAGATGGAAACATCTGACTTCTTTTGATCGAATCAGGCAAGTTCCCCGAACAAATTTGGTATTAAAAAATACTAGCGACAAAATTCCCTTTCTGTGCAAAATTTGAACGGTGAGGATTCCACGGTTTAGCTGGGAGAAGCATTCTACATCGTGCCTCTAATTGTGCAACGCGCTGTACATTTTTCTGCAGCGTAGCGGTGGTCACTTTCGGCGGCTGGAACGGATGTTTGTTGCTTTTCACATGCGATGCCACGAATTTTTCTGGCGCTACCTGCGACGTGTCTGAAGAGCGATGCACGCCGTTTTGAAAAATCGGCAACTGGCGTGTATGGCCATGGGCATATTACCTGGCAGCGAGCACTGCCACGACTGTCTACGTCCGAGGGCGCACGCGCGAGCTGCCGACTATTTCCAAACGGCGCGAATCAGTCTTTAGACACGTCGCAGGCAGCGCCCATCCCTTGCCAAGCTCCCTCTTCACCATGCTCACTGTCAAGCCCATCCCCAAGAACATGCACCCTGAGCATCATGCCGCTCGCCGATCTGCCCGCACCTCCACCCTCTGGTGCCAGTACGGTCCATGGTCTGACGCCATGTATGTTGATGCGGCACCCTACCCCTCGCATCCCGCCTATGCCCTGGCCACTGTTTATAATACACGAACCCCCCTCTCCGTCGCCACTATCCATGCTCTCATTTCCACTGCCGCAGAGGAAGCAGCCATCGCCCTCGCCATTACCAGCACACCAGCCCTTTTCAAATTTGGCGACTCTAAGATCGCAGTCCACAACTTTGCAAAGGGTAGAATCTCCTCCTCTGCGCTCAATATCCTTAAGCACTCCTCCCCCCCTTCCCGATCTATCCAACTCTTTTGGGTTCCGGCTCACGCGGGGCACCCTGGAAATGAGGCGGCAAATTCTATCGCTCGCGAGATGACCGAGCGAGCTGGCCCCCTCCACCCCGGGATGGACACGCGTGATTCCCTCCTCACCTTCCATGACGTCACCCTCCACTACCGCAACTCCCGATTATCCCTCCCTCCCCCTCACAAGTCCCTATCTAAAATCGAACAGAATACGTGGCGCCATTTACAGGCCCACGCTTTCCTCTCCCCTGCACGCCTTGCCCTTATTCACCCCGGTGCCTTCTCGCCCCAATGCGCGCTTTGCAGCTCTCCCCGAGCACACTATGCTCACATTCTTTACTCTTGTCCGGCGCACTTCCCCCCCGTCCCCTGGCAAATAAACAGCCCGCAGCTGTGGGTGGCTGCTTTGGCCAGCTCGGAGTCGCATATTCAACAGCGGCTTACGACCTGGGCAGCGGAAGTCGCCGCCAGGCGTGACCTGGAGTCCACGACCAGCAGCCGGAAGGCCACCCACGGAACGGCGGCAACATAATTTTTTTTTGACCTTCACTGAATAAAGTTTGTACCACCACCAGGCAGCGCCAGAAAAATCCGTGGCGTCACATGTGAAAAGCAACATGCACCCGTCCCAACCGCCGAAAGTGACCACCGTTACGCTGCAGATAAAGGTCTGCTGATAGCGCGCGCCGCTTCCTGGCTACCGGGCTAATCAAAGCCGGCGTTAGAAAGCGCTGCGACACGGTTTGCCACGCTGTCGGACCTTCCATTTACTTTTGACTGCACCGTACGTACTAGCAGAATTGCGTATGTGTTGAACATATATAGTCGACCGAAGAACAGAGGGGCGTCTTTCGATGAAATTTTCCAAAAGGCAGCGCAATAGGCAAATAGTGCACCTCTCATCATAGTGGGGGATTTTAATGCATCTAGCTTCTTGTGGGGTTATAGTAAGGAGGATATTAAGGGCAGAAAACTCGCTGCAGCCATCTGAACCTAGCATTGACGATTCTTACTGACCCGCAGCATCCTACGAGGATTGGCAGCAGTGTCTCGAGAGATACGTGTCCAGATCTTTCTTTGATTAAGTAAGCTGGAAACTATGATTGGCACAACACACAGGAAACCTTGGGGAGTGACCACTGCATTCTCAAGATCTGCCTGGACTACAATAATCATCGCAAACCGAGAGGACACGTCTGGCTCACGGACTGGTCGTTGTTCCGAAAGGCGGAAGACTCTACGCCTAATGCGCCCATTGAAAAGCACGAGGAGTGGGCAGAGTCATTGCTGGGAGTCAGGGACCGCTTTACACGTATGCTTCAGACCTCTGAAGAAGTTCAGGCCATTGACAACCACCTACTACATCTATGGGAGGCCAGAAGAAGTCTCATACGGCGGTAGAAAAAGCAAGAACCATAACTGCAAGCTGAATATCAAGATCGCGCAATTAACATTGCAAGCAGAAGCGTATGCACGCACCCTGGCCGAAAACTACTGGTTGGCTAAATGCAACTCGCTGAAAGGAAACCTTAGCACCAAGGCGGCTTGGAGTCTTCTTAGATGTTTGACAGAGCCTTCCAACTCGCGTGGGGATCAGCAACGTAATCTCAAGAGAGCCCTAATGGCTTCGCAGGCACAGACCAGCACCTGGTTGCAGCCCTCACCAGTAGGTACCAATGTACAATGAAATACAACGAGCCAATAAGAGGTTATGAGGGCTTGGAGAATCCGGATCTGGATCGAGAGTTCGATGTCGAGGAAATACAGGCGGCGCTTATGGCCATGAGGAGGGGCATGTAGCACCAGGGAACGAAAGGGTGACAGTAAGATTGCTTGTCAATCTCAATTGGCAAGTGCTTGAACATCTTACGCAGTACATCAACGAGTGTTGGAAAAGTGGACAGTTACCCGACGCGTGGAAGACGGCTGATGTCACCTTTATTCCCAAGCCTGGAAAAGAGGGGAACATCAATAACCTGAGGCCAATTTCGCTTGAGTCGTGCACAGGTAATCTTATAGAGAAGGCGGTACAAATGCGGCTTTCGACGTATATAGAAGACCAAGATATTATGCGTCACGCGATGTTTGGGTTTAGGGCACACTTGTCAACCCAGGACGTGTTACTGCAGCTGAAGATGAATGCTATCGATACCCCGTGCAAACGCAACAGTAGAGCCATACTTGCGCTGGATTTTAAGGGAGCTTTCGACAACGTTAAGCACTCCGGAAAACTTACAGGGTACTCACTGCAGAAAGCGTACCTTTAATTACATCAAGGCTTTCTTCCAAGATAGGCAAGCACACAGCAAGATTGGCGACAGAACGTCCGAGCCGATATCCATGGGCACCAGGGGGATACCTCAGGGAGTGGTCCTTTCTCTACTGCTCTTCAACGTTGCCCTCATGCACCTGCCAGAACAACTTGATGCCACAAAGGGAATCCGCCACCCCCTCTACGCGGTTACATAACCATATGGACAACGGAGGGCAATTTGGGACAGATGGAGGAGGCTCTCCAAGAGGCTGCCACTATGGTCCAAAAGTGGGCAGAAGGATGCGGACTGCGCTGTTCCCCGGACAAGTCGGAGCTCTTCGTCCTGCGCGGGAAGGGGGATTCTGTACCGCTGGATATCTTTGTACATGATACACGTATTTCCGAGGTGTACAATGCGGTTTTTGAGGCTGCTTATTAACAACAAGGGTGTAAACGCAGCAGTGATCACCAAGCTGCGAACGGTGTGCGAACAGGTCATCCGTATGCTATCTCGGATCGCAACCAAGAAGAACCGTATGCAAGAAGAAGATACCCTTAGGCTAATACAGGCCTTTATCATCTGCAGGATAGTGCGCGTGGCCCTATACCTTCGTATGAAAAAAACCGATCTAAACCACCTGGACGATATCATTCTAACTGCTTATAAGAAGGCGCTTGGGTTACCCATGAAAGCATCTACGCAGCGTCTGCTACATCTGGGGGTAGACAATACGGCTGATGAACTGATTAGCGCCCATCTTACGAGCCAGGTAATGCGACTGGCCACAACCAAGACTGTTCGCAGGGTCTTAGAAAATTTGAACATTTGATTTCCACAACAAGTGGCTGGGAGACAAGATATAACTCAAGGAGGAAGAGCAAGCTCCTTACGCTTTCGCTCCCCTAAAACATGCACCCGGAGCATCATCATACTAGACGAGTGGGGAGAAGCAAGAAGATGAAATAATCTTATTCAAGAGAAGAAGGCGCCTTCTTCGTGGACGCCGCGGGTCCTGTAGCGGGGATATCAACAATATCAGTGGGGCACCAAATGCAGGTTGTGAACGGGATTTCAGTTCGTAACGGGGATACGCAGGCAATGGAGGAAGTGGCGATAGTAACACACTTCGCATCGAAATACATAGTTACAGATTCTCAGGCAGCTTATAGAAACTATATGCGTGGCAGAATCACGCCTCTAGCCTGTAAAATTCTGAGTCAGCTGCACATAACGAGCTAATATGGGTACACCAGGGAGCTGAAGCAAACGAGCACGCACACGCTTCGGCCCGAGCTTTTCTTCACCGGAATCCTTTTACGTCCTCCCCTGTAGATTTGAGCTCCCCCTTTCCGTTAACAACATATTCAGAGATAATACAGCCTTTGTGCCTTTAAAGGCACACATTCCCGAAGCCCGCTAAGGGTCTCAGTAAATCAGAAGAGTGTCACCTTCGAAGGTTACAAACTATGTCATTTAATAATCCAGCAAAACTTCACGCCATTGATCCCGAGTCCTTTTCGGCGCAATGCAAATTTTGTGGCCAGAAGGCAAACTTATACCATATGTTATGGGCTTGTCAACAAAATACCAGTATTGACATAATAAAACAGCCAACGTGTGAAGGCTGGGAGGCGGCCCTGTCCAGCTCGAATCTCAAGGCACAACGAGCCCTTGTCTAAAGAGCACAGGCAGCGGCTTTCACCAATGGTGTCCCGGACTAGGGACCCGATCAGCCGTCCCTTAATCTAAGCCAATGTGGCTTTCAATGAACGTTTTCATCATCATCATAATCTTACTGAAAGGGGTCTGTGAATGCAACCTTAAGTTAAAATACACTCACTCGATTATGGTGAAGGTAATTTCTTAGTAGCGCAACGATGGCGTAGCGGTAGAACATCCGCCTCGCATGCAAGAGGACCGGGGTTCAAATCTTGGTGCCGCGCAATTCTCCACCGGATTAAAGAAAAAAAAAAAAGTCAGCGTTGCGACCTGATGCCGGTGAACACCTCCGGCAACGCACTCCCTCACCAGAACAGGAGTTGGCTACCCTGGTGCAGTAATTGGCCGCAACCTCTCATGATAAGCTCAAAGTCACCAGCAGCTACGGAACAACTGACCACGGCGGCGGTCAGATCTGTGACGCAGCAGGGGGTGCTAAGAATTCCTGGCTCCGCTGGACAGGGCGCCATTGGAAACTGACCCTGGTAACGTTTAACGCTAGAACCCTAGCTAGTGAAGCTAGTTTAGCAGTGCTGTTAGAGGAACTAGAGGATATGAAATGGGATGTCATAGGGCTTAGTGAGGTTAGGAGCCCGAACGAGGCATGTACTGTACTGAAGGATGGGCATGTACTGTGTTATCGAGGTTTACCAGAGAGGAGACAACTAGGAGAAGGTTTCCTTGTCAATAAGTATATAGCGAGCAATATAGATAAATTCTATAGTATTAATAAGAGGGTGGCAGGCAGCGTAATTAGGCTTAATAAGCGGTATAAACTGATGGTTGTGCAGGCCTATGCACCTACATGTAGCTATGATGACCAGGCAGTTGAACGCTTCTATGAAGATGTAGAATCAGCAATGCGAAAAATAAAGACGCAGTATGGGCGACTTCAATGCCAAAGTAGGAAAAAAACAGGCAGGAGACCAGACAGTAGGTGACTGTGACATTAGTTCTAGGAATAGCAGGGGGGAGTTACTAGTTGAGTTTGCAGAGCGCAATAACTTAAGAGTCATGAATACCTTCTTCAGCAAACGAAAGAACCGGAAATGGACATGGAAAAGTCCTAACGGGGAGACTAAAAATTAAATTGACTTCATAATGTGTTCAACCCCCGCCATTGTGCAAGATGTAGAGGTAATCGGGAAATTGCGATGCAGTAACCACATGTTGGCGGGGTCCCGAATTAGCCTAAATCTGAAGAAGGAACGCAACAGATTAGTAAGAAAGAAACCCATCAACGAATTAGCGGTGAGGGGGACGGCAGAAGAGATTCAGCTCTAACCAAGGATGGCGACATTACCCTGGAAGCAATGAACAATAATTTCAGAGATATCATTACTGAGTGCGCGGTAGAAGTAGGCGGTAGGATAGTTAGAGAGGATACCGGTAGGCTGTCTAAGGAGACGACAGATTTGATTAAAAAACGCCAGAGTATGAAAGCTTCCAATCCAACAGATCAGATCGAATTGGCCGATATATCAAAGCTAGTCAATAAGCGCAAGGTGGCCGATATAAAAAGTATAACATGGAGAATATTGAGCATGCTGTAGAGAACGGGGGAAGCCTTAAAGCGGTAAAGAAAAAATTGGGCATAGGCAAAAACGAGATGTATGCGATAAGGGAAAAGGCGGGCAACGTCATCACAAATATGGACAAGATAGTCAAAGTAGCAGAGGAGTTCTATACAGATCTCTACAGTGCCAAAGCAGTCAGGACCGTGATGAGATTGGCGGTAAGGAAAGACAGTTAGACGTTCCACTAGTGACGAAGGACGAGGTCAAGAAAGCATTAGAAACTATGAAAAGGGGGAAATCAGCTGGAGAGGATCAGATAACTACAGATTTGCTGAAGGACGGGGGGGGGGATATCTTGCTAGAAAAACCGGCCCCCCAGTAAACTCAGTTCCTGGTGTCATCGACGGTACCGGAACTTTGGAAGAACGCAAACATTATCCTCATTCATAAGAAAGGGGACTCTAAAGACCTTAAAAATTACAGAACAATCACCTTACTGTCTGTTACGTAAGGTGATCGCTAATAGAATCAGGACAACAGTAGACTGCAATCAAGCAAAGGATCAAGCAGGTTTTCGGAAACGGCACTCTACTATCGATCATATCCACACCATCCATCAGGTGATAGAAAAATGCTCGGAATTCAACCAGCCCTTATACATAGCATTCATTGATTACGAAAAAGCGTTTGACTCAGTTGAAATCTCGGGGGTTATGCAGGCATTGCGAAATCAGGGGCTGGACGAGCCGTACGTGAAAGTGCTGGAAGATATATATAGTGGCTGCACAGCAACGATTGTTCTGCATAAATAAAGTAACAAAATTCCCATAAAGAAAGGTGTTAGGCAAGGAGACACAATCTCCCCAGTACTATTCACAGCTTGCTTAGAGGAAGTATTCAGAGAATTGGAATGGGAACAGTTAGGGATAAGGGTAGATGGAGAATACCTATGTAATCTGCGATTTGCTGATGACATTGCCTTGCTAAGCAACTCGGGGGATGAACTGCAAATAATGATTGATGACCTAGGCAGGAAAAGTAGAAGGGTAGGCTTGAAAATCAATATGCAGAAGACTAAGGTAATGTTCAACAGCCTCGAGAAGGAACAGCAGTTTACATTAGGTAGCGAAGTACTGGAAGTAGTAGGCGAATATGTCTACTTAGGACAGGTAATAACCGCAGATCCGGACCATGAAAAGGAAATAACAAGAAGAATAAGATTGGGATGGAGCGCATTTGGCAAGCACTCGCAGATTATGACTAGCAGCTTACCGGTATCGCTCAAAAGGAAAGTATACAACAGTTGCATCTTACCGGTACTCACCTATGGGGCTGAAACGTGGAGGCTAACCAAGAGAGTTCTACTTAAGTTGAGGACAACCCAGAGGGCTATGGAACGAAAAATGGTAGGGGTAACATTAAGAGATAGGAAGCGTGCAGAGTGGGTCAGAGAAATAACTCAAGTTACCGACATTGTAGTAGAAATTATGAAGAAATGGGCATGGGCAGGACATGTAGTGCGAAGAGAGGATAACCGATGGTCGCTTAGGGTAACAAACTGGATTCCAAGGGAAGGAAAGCGTAGCAGGGGGCGGCAGAAAGTTAGATGGGCGGGTGAGGTTAAGAAGTTCACAGGGGTCAAGTGGATGCAGCTAGCACAGAACCGAGTTAAGTGGAGAAATATGGGAGAGGCCTTCGCCCTGCAGTGAGTATAGTCAGGTTGATGATGATGATGATAAATTTCGTAGTGTAACCTTTTTCATACCTATTGTTTCTGAAAGATGTCTCTAAACGCAACATAAAGGTATCATACACTCGCTGAAAACGACGATTCTTGCTGAAAGGGGTCTGTGAACACAACCTAAAGGTAACATACACTCACTTAATTATGGGGATGGTTATTCCTTAGTCTAACCCTTGTCATACATATTGTTGCTGAAAGATGTCTCTGAACGCAACCCCAAAGGTAACATACACTCACTTCCAGCTTCAAGACCGCGGTAACACTATCCGCATCAAGTTGTTCCCGGCGCACGCGGGAGATTGTGCATCCTCACCGAATCACAACGAAGGTAAGCGCTCGCGCCGTCATTCGGCGGCGCGAGCGCTTACCTTCCGCGTCCCCGAGAGGGACCGTTCCGAATGGTGGTGACTAAATATTACCGCCTAGCTGGACGGACAATGCTGCCGCCTCACCCGGCACTTAGTCGGGAGGAAGCGGTCATCCTAAGGCAAATGCAAATCGGGTCACTCATAGCCCCGGCAGTGCTACACGTCCTCCACCCAGACACCTACACGAGTGATATGTGCAGTGTATGTCAAGTGGGTCCGGCGGACCAATGGCACATCATGTGGGACTGTGCCAGGTTCCCGACCGAAGCTGCATCAAGGACATACCCGCCGGAACTTCAAAGTGCTGTGCAGAATACAGACAAAGACATTCAGCTATGGGCCGTCCAGCAGGCCCGGGGTGCGCTTGAAAAGCACAAGCCTCACAACCCACCACAAACGGGCTAAATGAGGTAGTGCAGAGTAGGGCTTAACCCCGGGTAGACGCGTGGCCAGCGTCACGACGCTTTAACTCGTCGTTTGCCGGCTCCCTAATGAAGTTATACATGTATACATACATACACTCACTGAAAACAGCGATTATTGCTGAAAAAGGTCTGTGAACGCAACCTAAAGGTAACACACTCAGTTGTTTATGGTGAAGGTCATTTAACTCTTGTCATACCTATTGTTTCTGAAAGATGTCTTTGAACGCAACCAAAAGGTAAAATACACTCATTTGATTATGGTGAAGGTAATTTACCTCTTGTCATACTTACGAAAAGGTAAAATACACTTAGTTGTTTATGGTGAAGGTAATTTAACTCTTGTCATATCTATTGTTTCTGAAAGATGTCTCTGAGCGAACCTAAAGTTAAATACACTCAGTTCATTATGGAGAAGCTAATTCAACCCTTGCCATACCTATTGTTGCTGAAAGATGTCTCTGAGCGAACCTAAAGTTAAATACACTCAGTTCATTATGGAGAAGCTAATTCAACCCTTGCCATACCTATTGTTGCTGAAAGATGTCTCTGAACGCAACGAAAAGGTAAAATACACACAGGTCATTATGGTGAAGGTAATTCAACCCTTGTCATACCTATTGTTGCTGAAAGATGTCTTTGAACGCAACCTAAAGGTAATATACACTCACTGAAGGAAGGAAATGATTACGGTTAAGGCAGTTGCTTAGTGTAACCGTTGTCATACCGTCACCTCGTGTCGCTGTTCACGGCTGGTTTTTCTACTATTATGAACAAAAAAAAAACCCAAACAATGCAACCTAAAGGAAAGCACACCCCGGGAAAGTTGTTGATAACTTATTTTAACGTTGTGAATTAAAAAAATATATTCAGAAAAAGATGGGTATACAGGATTCGAACAGGTGTTTCAGTTGCATAAGTGCTAAAATTAGTAGTGTTAATCCACTGCGGCACGGAAACGATGGACCCAGCGGCCTTTAAATGCGCTCTTATTCGGTTTGACAATTTTTTCACTATTTGTCGCCAGGGCACGCTGCTCAGAGGAATCACGCGAAAAAGAAATTTAACCAGAAAGATGACACATGTGTAGTATGTGGTAAATCGACAGTGTTGTGAACTACGAGACGATATCACTAAGACGACGGAGAGAATGACGAAGTGCCGCTGCGCTGCTTGAGCTCGCTGGTGTATGCCTAGACGGACTTCGTCGTTGTGTTGTGCTATCATTGAAGCGTCCACGCGCTTGCGCAGGTCTACAACATCTTCAATATAACTTGTAAAATTCTCGCCAGGAAGCTGTGCACGGCCGCGCAGGCGCTGCTCAGCGCGCAGCTTGCGCACTGCAGGCAGGCCGAAGATATCGGCAAAACTAGTCTTGAAAGCAGACCACGATGAGATATCGGCCTCGTGGTTGCGGAACCACAGGTTGGTAACGTTCGTTAGGTACGTAGAATGACATTATTTAATTTGAGGTCATCGTCCTATTTGTTGTGAGTACTGACGCGCTCATATGAGGACAGCGAGTTTTCCACGTCGTGGTCGCCGGTTCCGCTGTTCGCGTTGGCGCAAACCTTCAGCTCAGAAGACGGGGTACGAGGAACCAGTGGAACTGGTGGTGGCAGCGTCGGTCATGGCTGCTGTAGGTAGTGTGGGGCTGCGGAGCTCCATGGCGGAAGGAAATCCTCACCTCCACCAAGGATCCCTCATTTGGCTCTCGGTTCCTGGCACCCCACTAGGATTGTTATCAAAATTTCGAACTGAGTACCACTGCCCCTACCCCGTCGTTCCCCAAATCTCAACCGCAAATTACATCGTGGAGCCACTCACTCCATCTTCGGACATGCGTCATCGCGACCGCAAAACTGTACACGTGAGCTGCTTCAAAACGTACTACGACCCGCTCGTCTTGCCCTCGCTATAGGTCCCCAGGGCGGCTAATCTTCGCTCCCGGGGAAGTTGTAGTGAACTACGAGAGGATATCACTAAGACGAGGAAGAGAACGACGAAGTGCCGCTATGTTCTCGTGCTGTTCACCGTGCTGCTTACAGAGGGCTATATTCCCTGTTGAACTCTCATTAAAACCCCTTTCAACAGAAGCAATTACCCATCTTATACTCAAAAGGGATGATATCAATCCGGAAGTCGATGCAGGAGAAGTCACTCTTCCTGAAGCCCTGGGGTTTAGAGATAACACTGACCGGGTGAATGAACCTGCGCTGGTAGGTAGCAAAAAACGATTGGAAGATTTTTTCATAAAAGCAGAAAAGTAACATGTTAGTAATGTAGAAACAAAAATTCACAAAATAGAATGATGGTATATAGTTAACTGAGCTAAAATAATAATTGAGATATAGGGAGAAATAAACGAGCATGATAGCACCTGCTACCACCCCGTTTTAAAGGGGACGCTCATATATAGTCTATCCACCCATCCATCCACGCTCCAGAGCAGTGTCTGCTCGAGTGCTCCTATGGGATATGGTTTGGCAATATGCGACCCGGCTCCGTCCGCCACTTCACACATTCCGTGCGGGACGCCGGAGGCGCTGTTGTTGTTCTCCTCTAATTTGATGGAACATACCCACACAGGGGGATCGGCCAAGAATTGGGGTGCAGAGATATTAGATTTTGAGATGTATAACTACATCGCAAAAATAAATAGAAATAAATAGAAATAAAGTAGGAGAATACTAAGATTTATATGTACAGATTAAAAATTCAAAGCATATTAGCAAGGTAGACGTTTTGTTTCTATTAAGAAGTTTTGAATGGCGTTAAAAACAGGCCTGTGACTGTACCCAAGCATGGTGGCACCGAACGATAATAAAATCTGGCTGCTCAAATTAAGACCCAGCTGTTGTAACGGCTTCTCTAAATACCGTTTTCTCATTTTTTTTTATTTATTTATTTATTTCAACCTCAAAGGCCCCATTGAAGGGGTATTACATGAGGGAGTGGGCTACAGGGCATATTATTGCTTCGAGTGATGCTTTGAACATTGATGGGTCTGTATGGAGCACGACGTCGGCAGGCAAGTCATTCCAGTCTTTTGCTGTGCGAACGAAAAACGAATATAGATGCGCAGATGTGCGGGCTTGCGGAGGATGGGTTGTCTTTTCGTGGTTCGTGCGGCTGGAGATGCGGTATGCAGGGATGATAGCAGATTCGTGCGAAATATGATAATAGAATTTATGAAAAAGAGATAGTCTTGCGATGCTACGCCGGTTAGCTAAATTTGATAAATGAGCATTGCATTTTAGTTTCGTTACGCTTTCATGATAAGAATATGCAGAGAAGATGAATCTAGCGGCGCGGTTTTGTATTGCTTCTAGCGTGTTAGAAAGATTAAGTTGATTATGTCCCAAATAGCGCATGCATATTCTAGTTTGCGCCGTACAAATGTTACATAGGCTAGTGATTTTAACGATGGTGGTGCTAGACGTTGTGTTCGCCGAAAATACCCCAGAACTCGATTTGCTTCTTTAGAAATTTGAGTTACGTGGTATGTCCACTCAAGATCGTGTGTTAAGTGAAGGCCAAGGTATTTATATGTGGTTACTGCTGCAATTTCTGAATTAGCTATTGGGTGCTTATGGCTCAGAGGGACGCCTGTGAAAAGAAAGTAAAGTTTTTTTTCACGTTAAGAGACATGAGCCATTTACTGCACCAAGTTAAAATGCGATCAGTGTCAGATTTAAGAAGTTGGCGATCACTGTGAGTGATTATGGGACGGTACACAACACAATCGTCAGCAAATAGGCGTATGTTAGAGCATATGTCAGTTGGCAGGTCGTTTATATAGATAAGAAAAAGCAGGGGCCCCAGGACTGTGCCCTGGGGTACCCCAGATATAACAGAGGAGTGAGAAGAGCATTTATTAGCGAGAACAAACTGTTGCCGGTTAGTTAGAAAGTTACGAAGCCAGTCAAGTACCAAGGAATTGAGATTAAGCCGTGAAAGTTTCAAAAAAAGCCGCCGGTGGGGAACTTTGTCAAACGCCTTTTCGAAATCTAAGAAGAGGGCGTCCTCTAGAATGTTGTGATCAAGGTTGGAGCTTAGGTCATTAATAAATAGAGCTAACTGTGTGTCGCAAGAAAAGACCTTTATAAAACCATAGTAAAACGGCGGCAAAATATCAAGAAATGATCTATTGTTTCCGGTTCCCCGCAGAATGCGCAGACAGGAGAAAGCGGTAAACCAGACCTGTGCATATATAAATTTAGGGGCGGAATACGACAGCGTAGCCTGGTTAGAGAGACTGAGGTCTCTCTAACCAGTCAGTCAGGAGGCGCTGACGTCCTGTACTACTGCTTCACTTTTTCTACTTCTTTTTCTACTACTTTTTCTACTACTGCTACTGCTTCACACACTTGACAAATTTTATCCGTACAGTCCCGGGATGCAATTGGGTTCTGAAAATTTTCTTCAATCTTCAAGTCATTGCGTTTATGAGGCTGAAAGGATTTTTTTTCGATAGCATTCCTTGGTATGACTCAGCGATATGTCAAATATATTGGACAACGGGACTCTACCCGGTCAGCTCTCACCCAGAGTGCATGTATAATGACGTACTTCAAATATTGTGGTAAACTCGTATTTAAAAAATATTTCATTAGCTTGAAAGCAAAAATAGCGAATAAAGGACATAAAAATAAGCCTTCTGCTCAACCAATATTTCGCCCTTTGGTTCATTTCCTGTGGCCAATTTCAAACAGCCCCTGCTGTCCACCTGGCTCGTCTCCTGTGACCTCCCGCTTCAATTGCCTCGACACCTTCGTGTCGTATAGACCCGGCTTGGTGTCTTCGAGGTTCGCAGATAGCAGTGAAGGAGTTAAGAAATTGCAAACCGTGTCTGACCATGCTTAATAAAGCTTTCGCACTGTAAATTACCTTCAGCTATCTTCAATTAACAACACAGCGTAAACAAGCGCAACTCACCTTTCGCTAGCATAACTGAGCTTAGCTAGCCATTTTTTGTTTTCTTCTTTCATGCTATGCCCTGCCAGGCACTAGCTGTCCTACTGGATACGCTATAACGTCCTAATTAACATGTGAATTTATAAGGCCTTATATCGTGTACATTGCTAATCAAGGCTGCGGCTTCGAAGGTTGCTCAATCCGAGGTACCTCATATTGATGTACGACGTTATAGAACGGGTTTAAAAAACACATTGTCCAGAGCTTAGGACTGTCACAAGACATACAAAAAGCAATTAGCGAAGTCGAAGTTTTTTTTCATCAAAGGGTGCACTTGAAGCATTTATGACAGCATATCTCTCAAATTTTCCCTTCACCTTCCCACAATTAACGATTCTGGCTCCCTCGCTTTCTTTTTAAAGTCATATACCTATTCCGTTTACTTGTGAATACGCGCGTTACACTTTTAGCTTGTATATTCAAAGGCAACTACATAATCACTAAAGAACTCGCAATTTGGAAGTAGACGGGATGCTACGAGCAGGGGCTCCGGCATCCAGACCTCATCGGCTAGCTCGCTTAAGAAACAGCGCACATATCGGAACCGTCGGCCCTCTACTACTAACAATATGTTAGAAAGATTATCATTCATTTATACCTTACACTTTATGGACTTCTTAAATAAGCATAGTTTAATGTGCTATTCGAAAAGGAGCATTACTGGCATAATAAAAATAAAAGCGGGACAGCCAGCATATTCGGCGAGCACAGTCCTCAAAAAAGTAAGTCTAGTAGTACAAACACACACAGCAGCAACATGTTGCGCAACAAACATTAACCATGGCATCACTTTCATGTCTGGCACGGTTTGGTTGATGTCTGTGGAAGCGCACAAGGCTGGTATTTTGTAGGCCGCCCGAGCCTTTGAAGTTTCTCTGGTTTACAGACATCTGCTGCTGTTGTCATCTCTGTGTGCTGGGCTCACAATCTCATGGCAGCCGATCAGAAACGACGCCACCATTGTCAGGCACGTAGAAACTCGTACGATGTGCAGACATCACAACACCGCAAATTGAGGGGAGAAAACAGTTCTGTAGCTTGTGATTGCAGCTAATTATGGAACATTTTTCAATCTCAGTCGGGGACTGAAGAGCGTATTCGCAACTTTTCGTGTACACCCCGTCACTGACCCAATCCATGTTCATGCTCCAAACTGTGCAGAGCAACCAGCGGAGTTAAATATATTTGTAGGATGAGTGGTTAGCAGTGCGCTCAAAGAAAAATTATGAATTGATAACACGGGATGATTTGCTGTGTATATTAGCTGTACATTTTTTCGTGTCAGCAGTCGTATACGCACGGAGATAGGGTACTTTTAGTTGATGCTTCAACAGCCTTCAAGAAAGAACAGTATGCGCAAGAGCGGAAAAACTGCCGAATAAACAGTGCTTTTTGGCGCCACTAACGGCGTTACTAGAGATCACTTCGTTAATCAATCAACCAATGTAAATTCTTGCACATAGCTGAAATTGTGTGAACACGGGACATTATAAGCAGCTTTGAACAGTACAAATATACAAAACTGAAGTATCGCGCGGACAAAAACTTTAAGCCGGCGTCCAAAGCGCGCCAACATTCTGTAAGCGCCTTTGAGAAAATAGTTCTGTCATTGGTTGCGGATTACGGGACAACACCTACTATAAACATGAAAAAAGAAAAAAAAAGCTGCTTAAACAAAGCCCGCATCGCGGATTGTTAAAAAAAGGTAATTTTGAAAAATACGGTAAAAATTATTTCTTCCATAAGGGATCCCGCCGCTCTCCACAAATATCTTGGTGTGCCTCACGCAACAACAAGCTGCGCCGTCACAGAAAGTCGCACTTTTGCTCGGGATTCATTGATGACCCGGAGGGGCAGGAGAAGGCCTTTGCGAACGGTTCATAGTTACGCACAGCTTCCGTGAATTCGGGCGACACGCGGCGACGGTCACTCCTCTCCCTGCAGGTCACGTGGCAGGCTGTGATGAAGAAGACCTGCTCAGCGCTGTACTCCTCCATTCCCGGGAGGCGCAGGTCCCGATCGTTGCTACGGAACCGGAGGTAGGCAGCGTGCGCGATCTTCAGCGCCGGAAGGAGAGGGAAGAGAGCCGTCACGTTGCTACTGGAAGTGACGTTGGACGAGCAGCGGGCTAGCTCCCACAGGGCTCGCCCGGGAGATCCGATGTTTCGGGTGCTCTCTTCGTCAGTGTTAACGGTGTCAAAAGACGGTGTCCATGGGGTCTGAGACATATCATCGCTGAGCAGAATTGTGAGCGCGTTGATAGTTCGGGCGAGCTGGGAGGGTCCATGCGACGGATACGGAATAAAGCATTGTATTACTGCAGGTTAACATTACTATCTTATAAAAAAACAAAACAAAACAAAAAAAAAAAAAACAGCGCGAATAAACGGGGACGAAAGGAAGAAACCACAGGAACAAGCGCTGTTTTTTTTTCCTGGTTGCTGCGAGGTCCCCTTCCTTGACGGGAGATTCGGTCGAACCCTTGTTCCTGTGGTTTCTTCCTTTCGTCCCCGTTTTTTCGCGCTGTTTTTTGGATAATGTGTCACCAACTCGCCCGCTTAACTATCCTGTTGAATATTACTATCGTAGCTTCACTTCAGAGTTCTGCCTCTAAGCGATACTTAAATACGTCATCTCAAGTATAGGTGGCTTAAAAACGAACGCGATCACAAAGTTCTTTTATTTGCATTCAGAATCTTCCCAGGGGTCGTGATAGCACTGCTAACGTAGCAAGGGCCAGACTAACATTTGTTTTTCTCATTACGAGCGTCAATGCCGCACAGACATATCTACATCCTCTGTCAAAACTATACTGCCCAGAGTGTTTCTGGAGCTCTCTCTGAGGCGCATAATGCATCGCCAAGGTTTCAAATCTACCTTTTAAGCGAAGGAGCCCAGTGTTTCGATGAGGTACCGGAGATAGTCTCTGCAAAATGCTACAGTGACACGCGTGCCGCAAAGCAACGAAAATACAAATCAAAGCTCTCTCATGCTCTCCTTCGGGAAGCCAGCTTTCCCGTTCCCTGCTCTGGCCCGTCGAGCCGCAGCTATGACGTATTTGTCGAGAACGACATCCATTGGTTCGTCTCGCTGTCTGAGGGTGAAGGATGGGTGTCTACCGCTCGCTGCGCGCTTTTCCCTCGCCACGGCCAGACTGAATCCAGCGAAGCGCGCTCCCTCGCCCATTTTTTTTTTTCGCGCATGCGGAGTGCCACGCCCCACCTCCCGCCAAACGCGGAGGAGGAAGGGGAATTTGTCTTGCGGAGGCAAGACGACCTCAGGCAGGAGAGTGAAAAACATTTGCAAGGGAACGGAAATGGAGAGAAGCACAACAGAATCGGGTGATTGCGGTGGCTGTAACTGCGTTATTAGTTACTCTTTTCAAAAACATTTTGCGGCCTTGCGTTCTGGGGGCGAAGTGTCACAGTCATCGGGAAAGAAAATATTTTCGACCAGAGGGTGGACAGTGGGCTTTTAAGCTCATCCCTGCGAGAATTTGGGCTTCCATGAATATTTTACGAGAGCAATTACACAGCTTGGAAGCAAAAATCTTGCGCGCTGTAATTTTTACAACGGCTCTACACATCACACCACCTATTTTCGCAACATTATGATGCACACGGCGTCGGTACGCTGGAAGGAGGATTAATCACGCATTTCTGTGCCTGTTTCTATTCCACTTACAAATACACACCAAGGGTAGCGCTCTGATGAGTTTAAAATACCAGTTCATTCACTTTCAGCAATGTTCTCGGGGCTGCTGTGAAACTGATCAATGCCAATGAACAGTGCCTTCATCACTGTCTCAGTATGCACATATAATGAAAAATATTAACGTGTTCGAAAAATCATGATACAAATACAGCAGTCCTAAAACAGGAAAGAACCAGTTTAGGAATATTTCGCTCAGACTAGATGATAAAAACATTACACGATACGCATTGCGCATAGTACTATAGTCATTAGTATAGTCGAAAGAACAGTACCATGAAACGATATAGTTTCAGCGCACCGAATACTGCTCTAAAGGTGCTCCTGAATTGCCAAACGGCTTAGGTGTGATTACGCTTGCATGTCATTTCAACGATGAGCTGAAGGAGTAGGGAGGACAGGGTACACATACAAGGCACGGAACAGTCCTGTTCGCTGTTTCTCTTTAAGCTTACATTTTAACTCCTTGATTTAGTAAACAGCCAAGCCCTCCCGTTTTGAGAATGCAAACCTGGTATTAAGGTTTCGCTCCTTCACGTTACCTGCATGGCGTACATGAATCCCAGTCCTCCGTAAGCCATGGCGTCGGTGCCTTCATCGGAGTAGTACGGGGCTGCGAGAACTGCCACGGCGATGGAAATCACGTTCGTCACGGGGTTGTATGAAGCCATGTGTGCCGACTGCAATTGAAACAACCGCAGGCTTGCCTGGTACTCTTCACTCCCAGGTGACTTTTGTAGCTGCTCACGACTCTTGCGCCAGTGCTCGAAGAAACTCTGTGCCGTTCCGTGGTCGTGTCCGTACAGGACTTCAAGGCTCCTGTTGGTCATGTATTCTTGGGGTGGCCATATCATAGTGCTGGTGTTCTGAAGTCGCAAGGAGACAGCACGGACTGCTTTCGTGTCCAGGGTGGACCAGGAGCTGACTTCAGCCAGCGCAGTCATATGCAGATTGCTCAAAATTTTATTAACTATAAGCCTGTGATCTTTGGGGAATACGCGGTCGTCGATGCCAGAGAAAAGGAGCATGTACACGGTGGCAGCGTTTATACCGCAAGCCATCGGGTAGTAGTAATCAGACAGCGGGTGCTTCGAGAAGAGGCCTCGTACTGAGCTACTTGCGATGGGTCTGAGAAGCTGAATGAACCACCATGCTGTGTGGAAGGTCACCTCGCGGGCCGAGTACGATTCGAAAAGGACGCGCATCACGTCGAACAGATTGCCGTTGGTGGCGACCAGTGTGTCCTCTTCGGTTAGCCCTGGTTTCACGTTAAATGCGGATTGGAAGGCATCGACCCAGTCACGGGCTTGGAGTTTAGGCACTAATGCTGGTAACTGGCGAATGACCAGAAACCGAGGTTTTGGATGTGTGTCAATGAACGTGAGCGAGAGGTTTCCGAAGATACAGCTCTGAATTTCAACGCTTGCCATTGCGAACTCAATGAATGCGGGCAAGGCTTTTTCTCGAAAGGTGCCGGATAAAAATAGGGCGACGACGGATTCATAGAAGTTGTACTTATTAACCTCTCTGTTGATCACTTTGGAAATGTATGGTGCGAAAGATGGGCTCATGGACACTGACCTTCGTTGGGCGGTGCCATGCCAGGGCTCGACGAGCTCAACGAAGAACCACAATGGCGTGACCCACAGGGCGGCCAGGTTGACCAAAGCCCTCAGCGGTACTGAATAATCGTCTGGGTCACCAAGCCGAGCATCCGTGGAGTCTAGCAGCCATGGGAACAATTCCTTGCTCATGAATTCAATTATGTTTTCCGAATCGTCGATGTCTGCCGTGGTGCCTTCGAGGCGAAGACAAGCGTCCATCATCAGTCTCACGCCTTTCGTTACGGGACGACTGGGGTCTTCGCGAAGGTGTTTCCGTTCCCGTAGCCACTGCGCTAAGCGAAAAAGTGCCGTGGAGACACTAGGCCGAGTGTCGTTATGCAGCCATCCGGAGCACACGAACTGGCCAAAATCTTCGCAGGCTTTTCGGCTGTTGTCTTGTTTTATGCCTAGCCCAAGTGAGTGATCCAAGCAGGCTCTAGTGGCGCAAATTTCAGGAACGGCGCGATGTTTAGTCTTGTTATGGACAAGGTAGAAGAGGATCGTGGCGACCATGGCGGTGACGAAGAGGAAGAATACGATAGCTGCCGTACTTTTGAGCGTGCCGTGTTTTGGCTTACTTGGTCCAGGGGGCGGCGATTTTGCCTGCAGAAGAAAACATTCTTTGTGTGAGCTTTTTTTCAGTTAGTCGCTGATACATTTCGAGAAACAAACGGTTTGTTAAGAGCTGCTGGTCTATGACGCTATGAGAAAACGACTAATCGAGTACGATTTAGAAATTACTGTACGCTCATCTTCTCATTGGGGTATTGTTCTTGATTACCTATTGATTGCAAAAATTATGTTGATCACTGCCGCTGCAATATATTTCGCTTCCTCGACAATCGATGCGATGGTGGAAAGAGTACGCCATAGTCAAAATAATGGTCCGAAGTTTATGAACTGGTATTTCATTATTCCGTTATTATGAAGCTAGTAACAAGAACAGCATTTATAACTAAGTCTGAACAAGCCGAACTGTCCAAAGCTATTGTGGCGGAATCCAATTATTTATGTCCTTCGAGTAGACTCGAAGTGAACTTAGGTTGATTGTAATGCTGTACTCTCGACTTACCCAGCCTGCCTGGCTAGCACGAAGCCAGAAAACGTCTATTCGCTGGAGATTGCGTCTTAAAGGACCATATCTGTATGACTTAAGGCATCAGTGCTCAACGACATGAATGTAATAAGCCACGTAGGCAAAACACGTTTCACAATGCTGTCGCAATATATAGAAGTTTTGTCTGTAACAAATCAACAAGCGACTCAAGGGAAGCATCAATACGCTAGTCAACGCTTCGGCAAGGCGACCAGCTGCATGTCAGACCAAGGTGCCCGAACCGTTTTCGAGCAGACTGGGCCTCCCCTAACTGCACTCTGATAATTTTACGCAGTCATATGAGGCGTCAGAAATCATGTGGCCTGAAATGACACCGTCGACCGCTGACACGTTTATGACGACGGGGTCTGAGAAATCTACTACGTTAAAAGGCTCGTCTGCTCGCTCCTTGAGCGCATGTGCTGACGTTCCAAGCAGTAGTGTGAGGTCATATAATTGCTGTCTACAATCCGATCTTCAAACTGAGAAGACCGATTTTTTCGGAAGTGGTTCTAGGTTTGGGTTTTATCCGCTGGAGAGGAACAGCCATTCATGGTACGCGTCCTTATTGAGCAGCAGAGACGAGACGCTGACAAAAGCTGCGCAGAGGCAGCGTTGGTTGGTAATGCCGCCGTACTAACAGTTTGTGGACAAACGTTCGCAACAATCGCCATTATTCTGTGCATTGATCTAGTTATGAGGTTCATATTGGTTATACGAGGAACATTACCTGCAGGCTTAGTTCCTACGGCTGCACCGACTAGCAGTCGCCGTCCACTTCGCACTTTCCAACACAGCGTTTTTTGGCTGCTCCGGCACATCAGGATGTTAGTTTCGATAGCTGCTTGTCAGTTTCTCTCTTTTGGTTCAGCAAATAGATATCTCAGGATTTACGCTCGAACCCGATATGCCTCCGACGAATAAGCCGAGCGACAACCACTACTCCACTCTTTATTTAGATGTTGGTGCGAGCAGCCACAGCTTGTTCGCTTTGACAAGGAACGCGTTGCTATTGCACAACATGAAGTTAGCGCCATAGAAGTTGCTATCTGGTTTTTGTATTAAAATTAGCGGCATCGATTGTTGAAATAGATTATGCATTGTTATGTACATATTACAATATTTGTCCAAGAATTGTGTGGATAAATAACCTATTTACGAAAGAGTGTCATCTCTCATTCTCAATCACCTCATTAGAATATAAGACCGCATATGACTTTCATGACTGCGTTACACGTGATACCTTACACCTGCAAATCCAAATCCCAGATCATTACGTGAAAGGTCACTCAACTATTCCTTGCCTGGATCCTCCGACTATTCCAATATCACGCATGGCCAGATTACTAGACCGGGTTACTCGAAGCTCTATGTTCTGAATTTCTCGACTTCTCACAATAATCTGGCCCCGCTGTGAGGGCTTCAGTGGTTAGGGCATTTAGCTACTAAACCCAGAAGACGGGTTATAAACCTGGCCACTGCAGTCGCTGTTCAGTGCAGGCGTAGAGTGCGATGCCAGCGGAGGTTGATGAATCCCAGGTCGCCAAGCTTTCCAAATCCTTCCACAACACTCCTTTACGGCATCCCCCATGGCGTTGTACCGTGAAGTATATATACGGCAGGCCAAATGAAATCACATAACCTGATTACAATAACAACAATAGTTGTTTCAAAGGAAGGGACAGGAACAGTATCTGTCACATGTGTTTCTGTGAAAACCTGAAACGCTTCGTAAAGAAAGGAAGGAAGGTGGGCATGAAAGCGGGAAGAAAAAGGGGCCGTATTAGAGGATTGAGGAGTAATTTCGACCTCCTGGGGATCTTTAACATGCACTGACTTCACAGAGCACATGAATGCCTCTGCATTTCAGTGCCGGGGGCGGGGTGTTCGGTTCTTTATGATGGCAAATAAAGTTTAATCAATCAATCAATCAATCAATCAATCAATCAGTTAATCAATCAATCAGTCAATCAATCAATCGCCTACATCGGTACGAGTCGCCGACGGTCGGGTTCGAAAGTAAATCATTGTGTACCATTGCCTGGAGTCTGTTGAGGGCTGCCGCTTGATCCACAGAGCTAGGTTTGGACGGTCTCTTGTATAATCCTACAGGAGAAGGAGAGGAATATAATTTTGCAAAAATGTTTCGGCGTCCAAAAGGACCACGTTACATGGCTTAAAAGGTTGCTGTGCTGTGTTGATTTCATGACGCATTAGGAACCAAGGCTATCATGTGCAAGTGCAAAAATATCTTTGATGCTTCTTTGATTATGAAGGCATGAACAAGATTTTTATTAGCCTGCGAAAAGCTCAGCATGCACTTCTCGGGGAACTTGAGCAATGTGCCTCAACGGAGGCATGAAAAATGAGGACGACGGACTTAAGTTCCGCCTCAAGTGATGACGCAAAAGCGTGCGTTCTTTTGTTTCTTCTACTCTTTAGCTACAACAGACCACGAAGCAAGGAGTCAGCAGCCTCAGTAATGCAGATTACAGCACAATGAGTAAAAATACCAATATTCCGGTTATGACGGACTACAACGCGACGAATCACAATCTTTTTTCTTTTTGTAGCTATGACGATTATGACTCAGATTTGCCGCAAATTTTCACCGTATATTACCCACGAGTTTCTGTTCATTTGAACCAAATTTGAATGCGGCGCGCTGCTGTGTTGCAACACAAATTATTATAGAAATATTCCATATACGGCCTCAATCGGGCAGATTTATGCGGGCCACCTTGCCTGTGTGATGACACTGAACACCCGACCATCGATATTTGCTTTGCTTTTGCTGGAGGACAAACCTTTCAGCCTGAGAAAAACCATTACAAAGCTTTCGTCAGCGGTCGCATGATCATGGACACAGGTGGATACAGCAGAATTTTGACAGTACAATTAACGTCACGTGTATATACTCTCTGTCTAGAGGAAGATTGAGAGGGAGCGCATTTGGCAAGTACTCGCGAATTATGTCTAGCAGCATACCAGTATTGCTCAAGAGGAAAGTATACAGAAGTTGGATCTTACCTGTACGAACCTATGGGGCTGAAAGGTGGATGCTAATGAAAAGCGTTCTACTTAAGTTGACGACAACGCAGGGGGCTATGGAATGAGAAATGGTTGGTGTAAGGTGTAAGGAAGCACGCAGAGTAGGTGATATAAATAACTCAAGTTACTGACATTCAGTGGAAATCAAGAAGAAGAAATGGGCATGGGCAGGACATGTAGTGCGAAGAGAGGAATAGCGATGGTCGCTTAGAGTAACAAATTGGATTCCGAGGAAGGAAAGCACAACATGGGGCAGCAGAAAATTAGGTGGGCGGATGAGGCTAAAAAGTTCCCAGGGGTCAAGTGGATGAAGCTAGCACAGCACCAGTTAGTTGGAGGAAAATGGGAGAGGCCTTAGCCTTGCAGTGGGTATAAACCGGCAATGATTATGACGATTGTCTGTCATGTCATCATCGCCTGGTCGGAATCCAAAATATAATTCGGTTTCCTGCTCTATTCTCTTTCAAAATACTCTAGCGTGGTGCCAAAACTAAAAAAAAAACAACAACAGCGGTTTTTTGCTAAGTGCCCGTAAATTTTCTTATCTTCATTGTGTGTCCTCCACGAGTCCATTTCTCCTTCATCCCACCTAAATAGCAACTTGCGTTCTTTGTATCTCTGACTGTGGTCTTATTGTGTCCATTAACCTAATATCTGTAATTCACCTTACTTCTATAACACTGCATACAGGCACTGCGGTGACTGGACGCAGGCCACCCAAGGCCATATACTATGGCAACGAGCCAGCAATACCCCTCCAAAGACACTATTGCTAGCTCCCTCAGTGGAGGAATGGGACAAGCTGTTGTCCATCCAAAAAAAAAAAATCTACGCAACTGGCCCTCGTTACGCGAGCTCAAGAGGTCGCCTCCGACTGGAATCACCCTGGACTCGCACCAGCCCGAAATATTTCCTTGGATTTTGTGGCAATAAAAGTTGTTACCACCAACCCTAGCCGACAACACTGTTCCCAACATATTTTAAAACCGCTTCGTTGCTTCCCAATGTCTTCCTCACATGGTGGTAGCGAAATTTTACACTTTTTACAAATTTCCTCTTGGGGGATACTGGTAAACTGGTAATCATGAGTTACAATGCGCTGAAATTTTAGATATTTTATCCTAGTGTTATGACCCAATGGTCACTATCAGGACTATTTAAATGTACTCGCTTGCAGTATTCCCATGCTTGGCTGCCTATCGTAAACTGCTGTTCCATTACCCCACATTTTGGCATTGCTTTAAATGTCTTCATAATATTTTGTAATCCGCAGTTTTGCATTGCTTGTTTTGCGTCCTCAATCACGCTTTTCAGTTTTTCTTGAAATGTTCAGCACACTATTATAAGAAATTAAACACTACTATACCTTCTAAAAAATATTACCTCCAATCCTTCCAAATTCAGGTGGCTGAAGCTTTCAGTAAGGAAGCGATTAATGCTACTGGAGACATCGCGTCGATATAGAGACCGGTTTTTAAAGATGCGTACGAATTCGTACGTGCGACCCAAATCTATGTTGTCAGACACGGGATCCAAGAGCGCCATCTCTCAGGAGCTGCCCCAGTAAGCAGGCCCTGTCAACTCGGGCATGTGATGTGCTCTCAGACGTCACAGAACCCACCGACCAATCAGCGGCCGACTATATTCACACGCCAACTACAATCTGCAAGAGGCTTGCAAGTGATCTTTCTCTCACAACGCAGAATACTACAACGCCGGCGGCTGGGTTTCTGCTGAACAGAGCACTTAACGCGCTCGCGTTAATAGACGATGCCCACTTAGGTAGATGAGTGAGTTCCGAAAGAACAGAAGCGAGCAGGAAGGAGGCAGCCAGCGTTACTAGAGCAAGGTTTCTTCGAGTACGGCTGCTCAATGAAAACGCGCACATAAGGGAGACGTTTGTTTAGCACCGGACAAAGTTAGGCTTATGATAATGATGACAACAATGACGATGATCATGATATACTTTGCTATGCGTAAACCCCCTGAGGAGCACTTACTGGTAGCGCCATGACCCGGTGCCGGTCTTGCACTGGACTTCAACGGAACAGAGGTAGAAGCAGCGTTCTCGTCCGAAACCCCCGTGTTGGAAATGACCTTAAACTGGAAGTCGATGTCGCTTTCGTGCGGACTGGCGCACAGCAACGTGGACAGCATGTCATAGGTGGTCGACCTGTCCAAGAAAGGAGTTGACCAACAAAAGACATGCGCTGTTGCGGAGTGTGGAATGTCGGCGTGTTGCGCGATCTTAAATCTCTTTTGGGGTAGTTGGCCTAACTCCTACTATCTCTGCGACGGTCTATCAAGAGGCTGCGCGAATTATTAAGTATTAGCTCCTAACCAGCCGTCCCCGCTGCGAGTCATAGCTGCCGTTCTCATTGACAATATGGCCTCCAGTAAGGACGGCAATGATCAAAACTGAGATTCAAAAGAATATCAAAGATAAAAGGCCGCGTGGTTTTAAAATGTTACGCTCATCTAATTGTCAGTATTAGTAAAATGTGACCTGAGTTGCTCGCCAGGAACTTCCTGCTGTTGCCAAAAGGCGGTATACAACTTGTTTAATTAATTTTTAAACCAGCTGATGAACGTATATAAAATTAATGGACGATTTGTTTGGCTTTGCTTTTCTAAGAACTCACTTTGTGCGCTTTCAACACAAGGAAAATATTTGCCAGCAGGTCGGATACGCCTCCCGTACGGACTCCTCCTGCAATAATCTAAGGGTCGAGCAGTCACCAGGCCAGCGCTGTGTGTCAAGTTCATGTGCCCTCCATGCCAATTTGCCGCATTGTTAAGGAAGTTATTGAAAATTACGAACACGGTTAATATGCACTTTAGCGGCCATGCTGGTTGTGCGATGCTTAACGAAAAAAAAAGCCGACGTTTATGTTACTTCCTAATGCCAAATTTGAGCGCCGCTCATGAGCTGTTTCACCTTTTCAATAAATTTAGGCAAATATTTCGAGAAAGACACGTATGTACAATTACAGACAATCTTTTTATTGTTCACGCGTATTCCTTCAAGAAACACTCTACTAACTGTTTTTGGTTGTCATGAAAAAAGTTTTGTGGTCGGAGAAATGAAAAGAGCAATTAAGTTATCGGGAGGTTGCGGGAGGTAGCGTGTGGGCCCATAGGAACGTTACACGAAGAACAGATAGCAGCGACTGACTGATGCCGCTCAAGCCGCTAGCGAGTGAAGAGAACGCGACTGCGTTTCGACTTGGGATGCACGCTCCGTGATCCGCTGATAGCGAGCCGGTGTTTCGGCAACCGGAGAGCACTTCGCCGCCACGCAGGAAGAATGGGGAGGGGGGTATAAGCAGCGACGGAAGGGGGAGCGTGCGCAGCAATCGGAAAACACGCGCGGTCGGCGCCACGCAGGAAGAGGGGGCCGAGCTGTTTACGCGAAACCTAGGAACGAGCGCCAAAGAGCTGCGCTCTAAAAGCAATTTGTAGAGGATCGGTGTGATTAATGCGACGTGCTCGAGTTTGCATTAAGTGCCTACCGTTTGATCTTCTGTACATTTCGTGAGCTTAGCGTCTAGATGACCCATTGTTTTCACCACGGGTGTTGTGTTACCGGAAACTTGTTCACGCACCTGGTTGGTGAATCTTCTGGGAGCTTGGTAGTAGCCTCTCTTGTTTTTGTAGTGCTAGATATATTACGGTACCCAGCCGAGCATTATTATTGTTGTGCTCTGCATCTTTGCTTCTTCGCTTGGCAAGACGTTCTTCTCTTTGTTCGAGCGTCTCTGTTGCGTCGGCAGTAGACGCAGCAAGCGGTGGGAAGCTCTATGTCATGCAGAACGCACCGTTTGCTCCTCTCCGGTGTCCGCGCATACGCATGACAGAGTTCACGGCCATGTGCCGAGTCCACTGCCGACGCAACAGATATGCTCGAACAAAGAGGTGGTGGTAGAAACATTTTATTGCCATTGGAACAAATAGTGGGGGCATAATCCCCTGCATGGTACATGGGTGCTCCCTTACTACATGGGAGACACCTCTATAAGGCAAAAGAAAGTCCTTGAAGAGCATTCCTCCTCATAGCACTGGAAATAATTTTCCGTTGGTCTTGACTTGAAGTGCTCTTCATGATAGACTCCCAGTAGGAATCTGCGGCGTTCGCTGATGGGGGATGACGTAAGATGATGCATGTAAGAAGGATGTGTAGGGAGTGTCCTGGTCTGCAGCAGAGTCCGCGTGATGAAGAAAACTGGTCTGGGTATCGGGCATGTCCGAGTCTGCAATCTTCGCCAGTGTAAGACCGACGCTATGGTGAGAGCGGAGGCTGGGGTGTACATTCCCTTCGTTTGTCCTGGTAGTACAAGAGAATATCACGGAAGAAGAGAAGGCGCTCCCCTGCCTGTAGAGGGGGCTCCATTCCTCTAGCCTGGAATGTAAATCCTTGGGCTAGGGAATTAGCATCATTGCCAGGGAGGCCGGCATAGGCTGGCGTCCAGATGAGACTTATGGGATGCCAGGGCTTCCAGACGCGTAATATGCGAGCAGCGGTGCGGGATATATAGCCGTTGGCATAGTTTAGAATCGCTGATTTAGAGTCAGAGATAATTTTTGTGGCAGATGTAGAGATACGAGCAAGTGCGATGGCTGCCTTTTCTGCCTCTGTGATGGAATTGGTGATTATAGAGCTGGAAGTAAGCAGCTTTGCTTGATTGTCGGCTACAGCCTGACCATACGGGTGCCTGACGTACATTCCGCTGCGTCCACGTAGATTACCTCTTGGCTCTCGCTATATTGTCTATGAAGGGCGTGAGTCCTGGCTATTTTGCGGCCGCCCTGGTTTCGCTCAGGGTGCATATATTTAGGGATGGGAGGTATGATGACATTGGAGGGGAGTTAAGGAGAAAGGGGGATACTGTCAATGGGGTGTGTAACTGGGCTTATGTTTAAGTGGGATAATAAATTGCGGCCAGCATCCTAGTTGCATAGGCGAAATATATGGGCCATTAATGCAGCCTCTCTAATTTCCTCGAAAGTGTTGTGTACACAGAGTTTATGGTGACGGGCATTAGATGTGCTGGGGGAAGTCGTAGAGCCGTTTTCGTGCAGCTTCGTAGGAGCGCGTTCGCCTGGTCTCTCACCTTTTGTTTGAGGGGGAGGTATGGGAAGGCATACGCGGTGAGGCTTATAATGTAGGCCTGGGTGAGGCGCCAGTTCGGTGGTTGGCTATGCGGGTAATCAGTCGGGTAGTCTCTAGAGTTTGTGTATGGATAGTCTTTATGACTTTTCCGTGCGCACCATGGGAGTGAAGAACTAGACCGAACATACGGATTTTGAATACTAGCGGGGTCGAATGGGCATTTAGCTTGAGGGAAATAGGCGGACTGCCAGAATCGTATTGCTTGGGTTGGTAGAGAAAGAGTTCCGATTTTGAAGGGGAACAAGTTAGGCCACGTTCCCTTACATTGGTGTCGATGGTGTTCAGTGCCTCTCCATTTCGGCATCACTGCCGCGGTTAACCAAGACAGTAATGTCGTCGGCATAGACGCTGAAACGAATGTCGGGGATTTGAGCTAATATTTCGGGTAGGTGAAGAAGTGCTATGCTGAATAGTATGGCGGAGAGGACGGCGCCTTGGGGCATACGTCGTGCACCTAGCGTGATCTCTGGAAGGCAGTGCTCGCCAAAGTATGGCTGTTCGCTGGCTGAGGAAGTCTCGGACGTAATTATACAACCTGGCGCCGACTCTCATGGTTGTACGATTCTGAGGGATTGCTGAACGTGTAACATTATCAAATGCTTTGCTAAGATCCACACTTAGGATGGCTGTGTTGTCATAGGTTTGACAGTCGAGAACGTGATGTTTTAGCTGTAAGAAGACATCCTGTGTAGAAAGGCTAGGACGAAATTCAAACATGCAGGTGGGTATGAGATTTTTGCCTTCTAGATATTGACAAATTCTGGTCTGAGTACATGCTTCATTAGTTTGCCGATAGAAGAGGTGAGAGAGATGGGCCTAAGGTTTGAACTTACAAGAGGTTTCCAAGGGTTCGGTATAAACACTACTTTGGCCTCTTTCCATTGCGATGGGAAGGTTCCCCGTTGCCAGCACTCGTTAAAGTATTCGGTAAGGGCGACAATAGATGGGAATCGAGATTCCGGAGTGGCTCATTATCTACTCCATCTGGACCGGGAGATGAAGTTGTGTTAAGCCTCTGAAGCTCAGTCTGCACCTCTGATACCGTGATGGGATGGTCGAGGAAGTCGTTACGGGGCCCTGAATAGTAGATGTGTACTATAGAAGGGTACTCGGGAAAGTAGTGATCTCGCAGTTCTTGGAGAAGTTCCGCTGGAAGTGTATCGAAAAGATGTATTACTCTAGTAAGATTGTCTCGTTGTGTAGTCCTAGTCTCACTAGTCTAATAAGTGCCTAAAAAGTTCCAAGTCTGAGAAATACTCATATTTCCACATAACTTGTTGCATAGCGATTCCCAATTCTGTCGTGAAAGAGTCGTTGCATGCGTCTTTATCTCTCTGTTAAGACGGGAGAGGGGGCGTCTAAGCATCCCGTTCCAACACTGCCGTTTCCAGCATCGTTCTAGGTCGCCTTTCATCATCATCATCAGCCTGACTATGCCCACTGCAGGGCGAAGGCCTCTCCCATATTTCTCCACTTAACCCGGTTCTGTGCTAGCTGCATCCACTTGACCCCCGCGAACTTCTTAACCTCATCCGCCCATCTATCTTTCTGCCGCCCCCTGCTACGCTTTCCTTCTCGTGGAATCCAGTTTGTTACCCTAAGCGACCATCGCTTATCCTCTCTTCACACTACATGTCCTGCCCATGCCCATTCCTTCTTAATTTCCTCTAGAATGTCGGTAACTTGAATTATTTCTCTGACCCACTCTGCACGCTTCTTGTCTCTTAATGTTACCCCTACCATTTTTCGTTCCATAGCCCTTTGGGTTGTCCTCAACTTCAGTAGAACCCTCTTGGTTAGCCTCCACGTTTCAGCCCCATAGGTAAGTACAGGTAAGATGCAACTGTTGTACACTTACCTCTTGAGCGATGCCGGTAAGCTGCTAGTCATAATCTGCGAGTGCTTGCCAAATGCTTTCCATCCCAATCTTATTCTTCTTGTTATTTCTTTTTCATGGTCCGGATCTGCGGTTACTACCTGTCCTAAGTAGACATAATCGCCTACTACTTCCAGTACCTCGCTACCTAATGTAAACTGCTGTTCCTTCCCGAGGCTGTTGAACATTACCTTAGTCTTCTGCATATTGATTTTCAAGCCTATCTTTCTACTTTTACTGTCTAGGTCATCAATCATAATTTGCAGTTCATCCCCCGAGTTGCTTAGCAAGGCAATGTCATCAGAAAATCGCAGATTACTGAGGTATTCTCCATCTACCCTTATTCCTAACTGCTCCCATTCCAAGTCTCTGAGTACTTCCTCTAAGCAAGCTGTGAATAGTACTGGGGAGATTGTGTCTCCTTGCCTAACACCTTCCCTTATGGGAATTTCGTTACTTTCTTTATGCAGAACTATGGTTGCTGTGCAGCCACTATATATATATTCCAGCACTTGCACGTACGCCTCTTCTACCCCTTGATTTTGCAATGCCTGCATCACCGCCGATGCTTCAGCTGAGTCAAATGCTTTTTCGTAAACAATGAATGCTATGTATAAGGGCTGGTCATATTGCGAGCATTTGTCTATCACCTGATTGATGGTATGGATATGATCAATAGTAGAGTACCGTTTCCGAAACTCTGGTCGATCCTTTGCTTGATTGAAGTCTAAGGTTGTCCTGATTCTATTGGCGATTACCTTAGTAAATACCTTATACGTAACAGATAGTCAGCTGATTGGTCTAGAATTTTTAAGGTCCCTAGAGTCCCCTTTCTTATGAATGAGGATAATGTTTGCATTCTTCCATGGTTCCGGCACCGTCGATGACACCAGGCACTGCGTATACAGGGTGGCCAGTTTTTCTAGCACGATATCCCCCCCGTACTTTAGCAAATCTGTAGTTATCTGATCCTCTCCAGCTGAGTTCCCCCTTTTCATAGATTCTAATGCTTTCTTGACCTCGTCCTTCGTCACTGGTGGAACGTCTGACCGTTTTTCCCTGCCGCCAATCTCGTTACGGTCCTGGCTACTTTGGCTGCTGTAGAGATCAGTATAGAAATCGGCTACATTTACTATCTTGTCCATATTGGTGATGACGTTGCCCGCCTTGTCCCTTATCGCATACATCTGGTTTTTGCCTATGCCTAATTTATTCTTTACCGCTTTAAGGCTTCCCTCGTTCTTTACAGCTTGCTCAATTTTCTCCATATTATACTTCCTTATATCAGCCACCTTGCGCTTATTGATTAGCTTTGATATCTCGGCCAATTCGATCTGGTCTGTTGGATTGGAAACTTTCATACCCTGGCGTCTTTTAATCAAATATTTCGTCTCCTTAGACAGCATACCGGTATCCTCTCTAACTATCCTACCGCCTACTTCTACCGCACACTCAGTAATGATATCTCTGAAATTATTGTTCATTGCTTTTAGGGTAATGTCGCCATCCTCGGTTAGAGCCGAATATCTATTATGTAGCGAGATCCTGCATTCTTCTGCCCTCCCCCTCACCGCTAATTCGTTGATGGGTTTCTTTCTTACTAATCTGTTGCGTTCCTTCTTCAGATCTAGGCTAATTCGGGACCTCACCATCCTGTGGTCACTGCATCGCACTTTCCCAATTACCTCTACATCTTGCACAATGGCGGGGGTTGAACACATTATGAAGTCAATTTGATTTTTAGCCTCCCCGTTAGGACTTTTCCATGTCCATTTCCGGTTCTTCCGTTTGCTGAAGAAGGTATTCATGATTCGTAAGTGATCGCGCTCTGCAAACTCAACTAGTAACTCCCCCCTGCTATTCCTAGAACCAATGCCATAGTCACCTACTGCCTGGTCTCCTGCCTGCCTTTTCCCCACCTTGGCAGTGAAGTCGCCCATTAGTACAGTATACTGCGTCTTTAATTTTCGCATTGCCGATTCTATATCTTCGTAAAAGCTTTCAACTGCCTGGTCATCATAACTACATGTAGGTGCATAGGCCTGTGCTACCTTCAGTTTACACCGCTTATTAAGCCTAATTACGATGACTGCCACCCTCTCCTTAATACTATAGAATCCATCTATATTACCCGCTATATACTTATTGACAAGGAACCTACTCCTAGTTGTCGCCTCTCTGGTAAACCTCGATAACACAGTACATGCCCATCCTTCAGTACAGTATATGCCTCCTTCGGTCTCCTAACCTCACTAAGCCCTATGACATCCCATTTCATACCCTCTAGTTTCTCTAACAGCACTGCTAAACTAGCTTTACTAGCTAGAGTTCTAACGTTTGACGTTGTAGGGTCAGTTTCCAATGGCGGCCTGTCCAGCGGAGCCAGAACTTCTTAGCACCCCCTGCTGCGTCACAGGTCTGACCGCCGCCGTGGTCAGTTGTTCCGCAGCCGCTGGTGACTGAGGGCCGGGGTTTTATGGAGCTTATCATGAGAGGTTATGGCGAATTATTGCACCAGGGTGGCCAACTCCTGTTGTGGTGAGGGAGTGCGTTGCCGTAGGTGTTCACCGGCATCAGGTCGCACCTCAAACCGTTTTATGCAATTCCATCGACACGCGTTTTTTTATATATATCCGGTGGAGAATTGCGCGGCACAGGGATTTGAAATCCGGTCCTTTTTCATGCGAGGCGGATGTTCTACCGCTGCGCCACTGCTGCACCCTTTAGCCTCCCATAAATGCAGGAGGCGGGAGTCAACCGTGTCGCTTGGGCAGTCATCTGGCAGGGGACAAGTTACTGATCGAACATCGATTTGTAGTTGTTGGGACCATTCGGGTATGTCAATAATGGGGCGTAGGCACGGGCCACTTTATGCCTTCAGAAAACATCCCACTTTCTGAAAATTGAACCTCTGGGAGGCCTACAGGGCAGTAGAATGTTTATATGAATTTCTATGATGAAATTATCACTTCCTAGATTCTCTTGTGTATTGCACCAAAACGCATGAAGGAGACGATGTGCGAAAGTAAGGTCTGGTGTAGTGTCTCTACAGACACTGGTTCTCGTGCGGGTATGAAAGGTAAGACCGGCGATAAGGCAGAGAACAGTTTGTGCGCGGCTAACCACAGGCCACACCCTTTAGGTGTGTCATGCGGGTATCCCCAGGCTGTATGTGGAGCGTTAATGTCTTCAACAATGAGTAAGGAACACTTGTTAGCTACACGCTTCGCAAGTGTATATAGCTGTTCATAGTTGTTTTTATGGCACGTAGGAGGACTGTATACACTTAAAAACACGTTTCGCTCGAGTGTGTTGTGGCACAAGTTCAGTTAGAAGGTTATCAATGTCTAATCGCTAGGTGATGTGGGATGGTGGTGAGAGAGCACCTAACTAAAAAGGCTACTCGAGAGGAAGCAGGAGATGTAGGCAAAATAGGTGTATAGCCGGGGAGGGTGAGTGGGCTGGAGGTTTCCTGTAGAGCAAGGATGTAGGGTCCTGCAGCGCAGGACAGCAGCTGGTGGACCACAAGACGCTTCTGGCGAAAACCCCGACAGCTCCACTGCCAAACAGTAAGATTACGTTTTCGATATGCCACCACGAGAACATATCGGAAGGCTAGCCGAAACGGACGGGTGGGATTCATGAGCTATATAGCAGGGAGAGGATTTTCCTATCCTCCTGATGCTTTGAGTTTCTTGCGCTTTGGAAGACGGGTTGCGCAAATATTGAGCCGGGACACACATGTACGTATATAGCGGTCAGACAATTATTGCGTTAGGGCACCTAATCTGCGATTAAGAATCGCGTTGTCTTGCGTTAAGCGGATTATCGCTTCTTTGAGTGTTGCACATTTCTGATTGATATCAGTTATAGCTTCCTGCAATTTTGCCTCAAATCAAGCATCAAATGACTCAAGTATGGTTGGCAAGCCGTTTAGTGAGTTAGGGGTGGAGGGGGAGGTCGTTATACACTGAGTAGTGCTTGTAGGGGGTTCCTTGTCAGCTTTAATTGCTAGTGAATCAGGCGGGGAACTAGCGTTTGAGTTGTTGGACAAGGTATCGGCGGTGGATAAGTAAGATGGGAAGACTTATATGTGGTAGTTCTGGGGGAAGGAGAAACTGAAGATCCAGTGGCAATGGCACTTATCTGGGCTTCCTGTCTGGCGATATGCTGAGGAAGGCCGGCGGCTTCTGCTCGCGCTGCTGTAGCTTGCGCTTTTGTTGCCGCTGCCTCCTCCTGAGATTTCGCAAGGGCGTGTTGCAGACTGGTAGTCTGGTTTGGTTTGTGGCGTTTAACTTCCCAAAGGGACTCAGGCTATGAGAGACGCCGTAGTGGAGGACTCCGGAAATTTATATCACCTGGGGTTCTTTAACGTGCACTGACAACGCACAGCATACGGGCGCTTTTCGCCTCCAGCGAAAAGCGGTTGCCGAGGCCAGGATTCGATCCCGCATCCTTTGGAACAGCAGTCGAGCGCCGTAACCACTGCGCCACCCCGGCGGGGTAGACTGGTAGTCAGTGTCGTGGTTGTTTGCTTGGGTGAAGAGGCAGAGGAGTTCCAGGCTTGTTTTAGCGGCACTGTCCAGGCCTGCTTATGATGGTTCGTCTGGTTGAGTTCAGACAACTGTGCAAAATTGTCCTTGCGTATGTCCCATTCTTGTAGCTGTGTTCGTTGCTGGCTTGATTGCTTTCGTGGCTGGAGAAGGCTGCGTACTTTACACGATCCCGTGCCGGTAAGGTAAGGACCCTCGCACAGAATGCACTTGGACTACAAGCAGATCAATTAAGAGGAAATGAGGGTGCTCGTTATAATACATGAAGGAAAGAAGCCAACAGTCGGCGAGGCCAAGGAAAGCGTTGGGGATGGTACTTTGTCTTTTTTTTAATGTTTACTTGGATAATCACAGAAATTAGTAATGTGATCTGTTTAGGGGAAAGATAATTAAACAAAAAGTAGAAGAAAAAACAACGTGCCGATGGTGGGAACCGAACCCACGACCTCCGAATATCGCGTCCGGTGCTCTTCCAACTGAGCTACATCGGCCGCTGTCCCCCCTGCTACTTGCTTCGGTATTTATGTTGTCTGTATACGAACCTTGAGAGTGTTCACCAGCGCCTGGTCTTGCTGTGGGGAGGCGAAACGAAGAGGCATCTGTGTGCTGTGCGATGTCAGCGCACGTTAAAGATCCCCAGGTGGTCGAAATTACTCTGTAGCCCTCCAGTACTGCTTCGCTTTCTCTCTTTCCACTTTAACTCCAACCTTCCTCTCTTCTCTTACGGCGCGGTTCAGGTGTCCGCAGAAATAAGTGTGACAGAAACTGGGCCTTTCCCTTCCTATGAACCAATTGTTATTATTATTATTATTACTCTCCTAAGTTGTCTCCTTCCTTCATGGTGGCAGTGAAACAGAGAAAGAGGTGCCGTAGTGGAAGGCTTCGGACCACTTCGCAACAGACGCTTTCGCTTCATCGCCCTTTAGAGTTCCAAAGTGTCCCTAGAAGTATTTCCACAAGCAAGATCGCGCCTAGAGATTGAATGCAAAGCTCGAGCTCGCCACATCGAGTTCTTACAACAGCAGCCTCGTTCCGTTCAATGCGAAATATGGGCAATACGCACGCAAGCTTCGCGTTGTCAACGCACGCTGCAGAATATCAGGTGGCAAAATGTATATTTCACTCCGGCGTCTGTCGTAGAACAAATGATGTTTCGCTATGTTAAACCTTGTATACCATGCTATACAATGACGTCATGACACATCATGCTGTCCCTTATCAGTATGTAGGCGAGCGCAAGAACGAAGCTTCTATAGAAGGTGTCACACATTTTAGTGCGGTTTCTGCGGTGCTCGCTTGGATGAACGACGTGACATATACGCTGGGCAATGCCGTCACCAAATTAATTCACCGCACAGTCATGGGACGTCATACCATAGTCTGTCGAGCCACGGGATCGATGAGGGAATTTCTCTTGTGCAGAGAGCATAGCCCACACCTCCGCGACATGCCGAATATGGCGAAGGCAATCCACCGCCAGTACGTCTAGCTCTATAAAAGCTGGCAGGTTTAGCTTCCCTTACGGAAATTCCGTATCTACTCCAGATATGGAACATATGCTGCCAGATACAAATATATAAGGCAGCAAATAAGACCTTATCTGGGCCAGATAAGGTCATATATGTGCAAAATGTTGCCCTTATATGGCTCAGAATTGGCCATATCTTGCTATATATAATCCATATCTGAGCGGGTAACGGGACCTTATATAGCTTGATCAGGGGCATATATGGTATCCTCACGACCTTATGCGGCCTGATAAAGGGCATATATGGCATCATCATGACCTTATATAGACAGACCAGGGCCATATTCCTGGCGTCAACAGGATTTTATATAACCTCATCGGGGCCTTAATTATGTAGGCGCCACAGTGACTGTAATTAGCAATATATAGCCTTTATCTACCTTCTGGAAATATCCAATACTCCCTTACGGAAATCCCATATCTGCTCCAGATATGGAACATATGCTGCCAGATACAAATATATAAGGCAGCAAATAAGACCTTATCTGGGCCAGATAAGGTCATATATGCGCAATATGTTGCCCTTATATGGCTCAGATTTGGCCATATCATGCAACATATAACCCATATCTGAACGGGTAACGGGACCTTATATGGCTTGATCACGGGCATATATGGTATCCTCGCGACCTTATGTGGCCTGATAAAGGGCATATATGGCGCCAAGATTACCTCGGAAGGAGACTGCAGCCATGAAATTAGGAGACGCCTGCTTCTGGGAAAGAGAGCAATGGTTAGCCTTGACCGCCTAGTAAAGAGCAGAGACATTAGTCTGCCAACCAAGGTCCGTATAACCCGTGCTATGGTCTTTCCAGTTGTGATGTATGGATGCGAGAGTTGGACTGTGAAAAAAGCTGACCGCCGAAGAATTGCCGCGTTTGAATTGTGGTGCTGGCGAAGACTCTTAAGAGTTCCTTGGACTGCCAGAAGATCAAATCAGTCGATATTGTCGACCATAAACCCTGACTGCTCATTGGAGGGTCAAATTCTAAAGTTAAAGCTCAGCTACTTTGGTCATCTGATGAGAAGAGAGGAGTCGCTGGAGAAAGATTTGATGTTGGGAAAGGTTGAGGGTTGCCGGAGAAGGGGTAGGCAGCGAGCGCGATGGTTGGATGGCATTCTCGAGGCATTGCAGATGAGGCTATGTGATGTTGAGAAGATGGTGAGAGACCGGAAAGCGTGGCGTGACATGGTCCTTAGGGTCACGAAGAGTCGGACACGACTAAACGCCTGAACTGAACTGATGGCATCGTCATGACCTTATATAGACAGATCAGGGCCATATGCCTGGCATCAACAGGACTTTATATAACCTCATCGGGGCCTTAATTATATATGTAGGCGCCATAGTGATTGTATATTAGCAATATATGGCTTTCGTCTACCTCCTGGAAATATTCAGTATTGGCATCATGTGGTCGAGCTTCAATTTTTCTACACTCAACATGGCCTGCATGTTTAGTGTTAATTGTATCCAATTTAGAAAATAGCTACGACTCCTAATATTTCAAATATGCAGATTTCGCTGCACTGTAATTATTACACCATGTGTTCCTTAATGCAGGAGGGCGCTGGGTTATGGCTACATGCTCCTCTTTCCGTCTACTAACTCGCATTTTCATTTAAAATGCGGCGGCAGTCCGGTGCACAAACGCACGGTCGGTTAAGTTGAGCGATTCAAAATATCAAGAAAATGATGGCAGTTCAGTATACGGCCCCCTCCGAGCTGTCTAGACGGTGACTCACCCTCAGAGACAGCTGGCGGTGGCTGCGTGGAGGGCCGCACTGGCTAGGCAGTTACTCCTCCTCTCCCGCGCTCCCCTCTTCCCTCTTAAACAGCGGCGGCCGCTGCGCCGCTGGCTCGCATTTCATCTCTCCTCCTCGCTGCCACGCTCTATACCGCGTAGGCCGCGAGCTCTCCGTTTTGTGTGTGCTTGCTTCTTTCCCCTCCCCCTTTCAACTCCGGACGCCTAAGCACTTGTCTCGTTCCTTTCGCGGTGGCAGACATCGGAGTTCGGTGCGGCTGGCCGGCGTGCTGCATGTTGTGTATGCTGGTGTGTGTGTGCCAGCGCCTATTCACTATTAGCAGTGTGCATGTAACAAAAATGCGACAGCAAACCTACAAGAGCTTCAGTCTGACTGTCGGCACAGAGGAAATTACTGTGTCCCACTGCGGGTGGAAGCTGCCTCCCCAGCCTTGGCAGCAAACCTGATGGTCGATTGAGCTTTTCGAGGCTTCTGCCCTGGGTGGCCCGGCCAAATCTTTACCATTGCATCGGATCGCACCCTCATCGTGCCGCTTCATCTTCACGCCCGATCACCAAAACCGTGAGCATGAGACTTCTTGTTGGGAACTAGCACTTGCCAGCCTTAGGATATTGTTCGCTTTATTATTTTGATGGAAAAATTTTCGATCAGTAAATTGGATGGTAATTTCCAGTATGAGATATTTTTCCGTACATTTCGTTCCTAATTTGTCTTTCGCTCCAGCAATTTTAACAAATTTCAGTGGGTGGATAGGGTCCTTCGTTGTTTATTAATATTATTATTTGCACTACCTAAGTAGCTTCATGCTTGATTTGGTTTAGCGGCAGAGCTGTTGCTGTCATGAGAAATGCCATTGGACATGCTTTTTTCTTTTTTTTCTCTCTTAATTTCAAAAGCAACATTTTGCACTGCAGTCTCTGCTTAAGGTAACACCAGTACTTCCTGACAGCCTATATATACTTTGCTAAGGTTTAGGTATTATCAGCAGTCCCAGCAGTGTGTGTTTTATCGCCCTGCGGTTTAGCGGCACCTTTTCCGGGTATCGACAAACCTTTAAATTCCCTTTCAATAGTCTAGTTCGATTATTAGTCGTTTATTTTATTTAGCTTCGCAAGTAAACCAGCTCAAACTAAAAGCATTTACTGGTTAAAGCTCTGTGTGTAAAAGAGTAGAATAAAAAAAAGTTATCTAATTTAATAGGTTAATGTCTTTCACTTTAGCTTCTCATGTAGACATTATTCTGTTCAGATATCCCATTAGTTTGTTATAGTATCGCGCCTAAATGAGTAGAATCTCAATATTTACTAACGGACGAGCATGTCTTTGACCCTCGGTATACACACGTAATTCGGGCCCGTCTTTGAGCGATTCCATATAGGCGGGGAAAAAAGAAAACCTGTGGTTTCAAAGCTATTTTCCTGTAAGGTTTGAAATAAAATTGGAAATTCAGGTTTCCCTTGGCAAACTTGATTGAGTGTGCGTTTTGCTGGAATACTGAAATTGTCTTGTGTGTGTTGTAATAAAGTGTTATGTTGATATGCAAATATGTATATCTATAGTTCAAAACCTACATGCCACGCGGGCTAGATCATTAAATCAGGAATTGGGTAGATAAGGCATATCTGACCAGATATGCCTTATCTGGTACTCGAAATCAGGAATTGGGCAGATCAGGCATATACAACCAGATATGCCTTATCTGGTACTCGAAATCAGGAATTGGGCAGATATGCCTTATCTGGCCTAGATCTGTCCTAATATGCCATATCTGCCCAATTCCTGATATACCTGATCTGGATTTTTTTTATAAGTCCAGATATGGCATTTCCGTAAGGGCTGGCATCATGTGGCCGAGCTTCAATTTTTCTACACTCAGCATGGCCTGCATGCTTATATAGTGTTAACTGTATCCAATTTAGAAAATAGCTACGACTCCTTATATTTCAATATTCTGCAGATTTCACTGCACTATAATTATTATACCTTGTGTTCCTTAATCCAAGAGGGCGCTTGGGTATGGCTACATGCTTCTCTTTCCGCCTACTACCTCGCGTTTTCATTTAAAATGCGGCGGCAGTCCGGTGCACAAAAGCATGGTCGGTTAAGTTGAGCAATTCAAAATATCAAGAAAATGATGGCAGTTCAGTATACGGTCCCCTACGCGCTGTCTAGACGGTGACTCAGCCTCAGAGACAGCTGGCGGTTGCTGCGTCGAGGGCCGCACTGGCTAGACAGTGACTCCTCCTCTCCCGGTTTCCCCTCTTCCCTCTCAGACAGCAGTGGCCCCTGCTTCGCGGGCTCGCATTTCATCTTTCCTCCTCGCTGCCACGCTCTATACCGCGTAAGCCGCGAGCACGTCGCCGTCGTCCAGCACGAAGTAGGTAACAGGGAGACCGAAACGGTCTTTGTGGAAATCCTGACCGGTAAAAAGAACAGAGGCAGCATATTTCTACTCAATGTGTACAGCTCCCCGAAGTGCACGAAGGTGAGGTTTGGCCCGATATTTAAGAGAGCGATTAGCCTGGCAGGTAAGAACCCACTAATAATAGCCGGCGATTTTAATGCCAGACATCGAGAATGGGGTTACACGACCAGCAGCCCGAAGGGTCAAACGCTGTTGGAAGATATCACTGAGTCAAACCTCTACATCGCTAACGACATTAGATGCCCGACGAGGGTGGGCAACAGTGCGTCAGCGGACACAAACCCGGACTTGACTCTCTGCCATAGAACTGGCATAGTCAAGTGGACGAACAAGCATCAGGATCTAGGTAGCGACCACTACGTGCTAGAGGTAGAACTAAGTAGGAAAGTGAGCGTTAAGCGCGCTGTGTGTCGGACGGAAACCCAAGTGGATTGGGATAAATTCAGACAGATCAGAGAACGGGAAGAAATTGGAGATATAGAGTGCATTCAAAATTGGGCCGCCCAATTAATTACCCATGTCAACGAGGCCACCGAAGAAATTAAAGGCGAAGCTCTGCCTGAGGCGATGGATAGCAGGCTATTCGGCATGTTCAAAAAGAAAGAAGAGCTAACGAAGAAGCTCAAAAAGCAAAAGTGGAACCGCAATCTCAGGAGAGAGATAGCCAGACACAACGTCGAAATAGAAAAATACGCCCGGAAACTCGAGTCGCAACGTTGAGATAACAAATGCGACGAGATGGAGGGCACCATGAATGGGGCCAAGACGTGGCAACTGCTCAGGTTCCTGATAGACCCGACTAAGTCCAAAACGGTCGCCAATATAGAACAGGTCAAGGCGAGGTATAACTTTAAGGGTACGGACAAACAGCTCATTGACAAGCTCAAGTCCATGTACGTAGCTCCCCCCGCCACAGCGCATTACAGAGATTACAACGGACCGGCGAACAGCGAGCTTGACGCGTCCATAACAGTGGCAGAAGTCAGAGCGGAGCTGCACGGCCTAAAAAGACGCTCGGCCCCCGGGCCGGACCTCGTTAATAACAAGATGCTCGCAAATCTGGACGTCGAATCGATCAATGCCCTAACCAAATATTTAAATCAGGTGTGGGAGAGTGGTCAAGTACCCCAAGAGTGGAAGAGGGCTAAGATCACCCTAATCCACAAGCAGGGAAAACCACCGGGCTTGGAGAATCTCCGCCCAATATCACTAACATCCTGCGTAGGCAAACTACTTGAGAAAGTTATTCAGAGGAGGCTAACCAAATACACCGAAGAGAATGATGCGTGGCCGGCTGAAATGGTCGGATTCAGGCCCGGCCTTTGTACGCAAGATACCATGCTCAGACTACATAACGATGTTGTCAGAGACTTCAGGAAAAAAAATACGAAAGCTATTCTAGGCTTAGACCTTAAGAAAGCTTTTGACAACGTCAGTCACGACGCCATTCTCGACGGGCTCGCTGAGCTTAGAGTAGGCGAAAGAACCTACAACTATATTAGATCATTCCTGCGAGACAGGACGGCGATCATCAGCTTTCAGGGCTTATGTTCGGACGAGTTCCCGCTGGGTAACAGAGGCACTCCGCAGGGGGCTGTGATCTCACCTTTCCTTTTTAACATCGTAATGAGGAAGCTCCCCAGTAAGCTCGGCCATCTCGATGACTTAAAACTAAGCATCTACGCGGACGATGTGACCGTCTGGATGTGCGAAGGGAACGACTCGTACATCACATCCAGGCTCCAAGAGGCAGCAAATATAATCAGCTATCACGCAGAGGACGTAGGTCTATGCTGTTCGCCAGATAAATCGGAGCTCCTGGTAATGACCAGCAGTAGTGGGAAGATAACTCCAGATATCAAAATTAAAGTCAACGGAAACAAAGTGCGGAAAGTAGATAAAAATTAGAATATTAGGTATGATTATCAACCGCAGGGGTAGTAACAAAAGCCTGATTAAGAAATTAAAAGATCAGGCGGAGCTCGTAGTCAGAGTATTTAAGAAGACGTCCAACAGAAGGAGTGGTCTCACGGAGGCTAGTAGACTCAGACTCGTACAAGCTTTTGTCACGAGCAGAATGTGCTACGCGACTCCATTCCTAAATATCAACAAGAGCGAAGAACACAAATTAAACACCATAATTAGGAGATGCACGAAGTGCGCTCTAGGACTCCCCATAACTACTTCTAACGACATTCTAGAGAAAATGGGGTTGCATAATGAGTGGAAAGAGCTGGCTGCGGCGGTCAGGCTGTCCCAGAGAGAGCGACTCGCAGGAACGGCGGCGGGTAGGCAAATCCTCGATTGGGTAAACCTACTAGCGCCCGGGGAAGGCGAAAGTGTCAGAGAAAGCATAGATCGAGAAATCAGAAAGTATCTATACGTCTCGCCCATACCGAAGAACATGCACCCCGTACACGACGAGGGGAGGAGAAAAAGCAGAGCTAAGCACCTCGCTAACAAATTGGACAAACTCCCGCCGGGATCGGTCGCCTACACCGATGCAGCGATCGGGAAAGAAGGCGACGTAACCTCGGTCGCCCTATTGGACACTGGGATCGCCATAGGAATAGAAAGAAATCGAGATCTACCGCCGGTAGAGGCGGAGGAGATTGCAATAGCCATTGCCATTGCACGACCAGGCGTGAAACACGTCATCAGTGATAGCAAAGCGGCGGTTAGAAATTTTAGCAAGGGTGGAGTCAGCAATCGTGCTGCAAAACTTCTGAACGAGTCGTCTCTCGCCGAAAGCGTGACCATAATCTGGACCCCAGCACACGCCGGTCTCGCCGGCAACGAGGCTGCCCACATGCTCGCCCGCTCCTCGCTACCTCGGGGTGCTGCGGACGCCTCCACAACATCTAAAACCAAGGAATGTATAGGTACCTTTAGGGATGTAACCGACAACTTGAAGAAAGACCGGAGGATATATCCGCCACCGGTTAGATCCCTGAGTAAAAAGGAATCGTACGACTGGAGAAGACTCCAAGCTCGAAATTTCTTTTCGCCCCTGTGGAGGAGTTGGACGGGTGCCAGAGGGCGGAAGAGGGACGGTGCAGAAACCGAAATTTGTAAATTTTGCGGCCACGTGGCAACATTAGATCATATAATATGGAGATGCGTTCGTGCCCCAGGGCACAACGCGATTAAAACTAGCGATGAATGGGAGACCACGCTAAGAAGCTCCGACGAAAAAACACAGCGATTCGCCGTCCGCCTGGCGGCCGAGGCTGAAGACCTCTTCTCCTAGACGAGGCCGGGTGTCCTCTGGCCGCGGTGTGACAGACTGCCTCCCCGGACGCCTGCGTGCGGACTCGTAGGTGGCTGCTGCACCATATTCGGCGGAAATAAATGTTCCTCCTCCTCCTCCTCTCCGTGTTGTGTGTGCTTGCTTCTTTCCCCTCCCCCTTTCAACTCCGTGCGCCTAAGCACTTGGCGTCTCGTTCCTTTTCGGTGGCAGACATCGGAGTTCGTTGCGGCTGGTGGGCGTGCTGCATGTTGTGTATGCTGGTGTGTGTGTGTGCCAGCGCCTGTTCGCTATTAGCTGTGCGCATGTAACAAAAATGCGACAGCAAACCTACAAGAGCTTCAGTCCGTCGGCACAGAGGAAATTACTGTGTCCCACTGCGGGTGGAAGCTGCCTCCCCAGCCTTGGCAGTGAACCTGATGGTCGATGGAGCTTTTCGGGGTTTCTGACCTGGGTGGCCCAGGCCAAATCTTCATCATTGTGTAGAAACTGCAGGCGGATCGCATCCTCATCGTGCCGCCTCATCTTCACGCCCAATCACCAAAACCGTGAGCGTGAGACTTCTTGTCGGGAACTAGCACTTGCCAGCCTAAGGATATTGTTCACATTATTATTTTGATGGAAAATTAATTTTTCAACCAGTACATTTAATGGTAATTGCCAGTATGTGATATTTTTCCGTACATTTCGTTGCTAATTTGTCTTTCGCTGCAGCAATGTTGACAAATTTCAGTGGGTGGAGAGGATCCGTTGTTGTTTATTATTAATATTCGCACTACCTAAGTAGCTTCATGCTTGATTTGGTTTAGGGGCAGAGCTGTCGCTGTCATGACAAATGCCATCGGACATGCTTTTTTCTTTGTTTTCTCTCTTAATTACAAAAGCAACCACGAGTTATAGGCGCGTTCGCTCATTTTCACTGCAGTCTCTGCTTAAGGTAACGCCAGTACTTCCTGACAGCCTATATGTACTTTGCTAAGGTTTAGGTATTATCAGCAGTCCCAGCAGTGTGTTTTATCGCCCTACAGTTTAGCGGTACCTTTTCTGGGTATCGACAAACCTTAATATTCGATTTCTATAGTCTAGTTCGATTAATAGCCGTTTATTTTCTTTAGCTTCGCAAGTAAACCAGCTCAAACTAAAAGCATTTACTGGTTAAAGCTGTGTGTGTAAAAGAGTAGCATAAAAATGTAATATATCTAATGTAATAGGTTAATGTCTTTCACTTTAGCTGCTCGTGTAGACACTATTGTGTTCAAATATCTCATTAGTTTGTTATAGTATCGTGCATAAATGAGTAGAATCTCAATATTTATTAGTGGATAAGCATGTCTTTGACCCTCGGTATACCCACGTAATTCAGGACCGTTTTTGAGCGAGTCCATACAGGCAGGGAAAAAAGAAAACCTGTGGTTTCAAAGCCGTTTTCCTGTAAGGTTTGAAATAAAAGGGGAAAATCAGTTTCCCTTTGCAAACTTGATTGATTATGTGTTTAGCTGGAATACTGAAATTGCCTTGCGTGTTTTGTAATAAAGCGTTATGTTGATATGCAGATATATAGATGTATGGTTCAAAACCTACGTGCCATGCGGGCTAGAGCTTTAAACCAGGAAGTGGATAGATAAGGCATATCTGACCAGATATGCCTTATCTGGTACTCGAAATCAGGAATTCGGCAGATCAGGCATATACAACCAGATATGCCTTATCTGATACTCAAAATCAGGAATTGGGCAGATATGCCTTATCTGGCCCAGATCTGCCCGGATATACCATATCTGCCGAATTCCTGATATACCTGATCTGGATTTTTTTTATAAGTCCAGATATGGCATTTCCGTAAGGGTTTCTGAGTTTCGGAAAGCACGTCGCTCTGATGCGTTCGCTGTACAATTTCGCAGCTTGCCAGATGATCAGGGATGACTTGGTTAGGGTTGGGTAGGGGCAACTCGAAAGGGTACACCTTCAAGGGATACAGGAGTATCGGTTACCATCACTATATTGCCGCAATGTTATCGTACTGGCGCCGCCATGTGGCGAGCTCGGGAGACTGGCACGCGCTCGTCTTCTTCGCTCTCGGTGCTCGCCCGCCAGTCGGTTCCGTGCCTGATCTTGCCGGTGCTTTTACTTAGTCCTAAGTAAACCTGCTGAACCAGTTTCACTGGCTTCTGTGACATTTTTGGTGGAGCTTCTGGGTAGATCCCATGTACGAAGAGCCTCTGGCTGCCCTCTGCGCCCATCTACACACCGTGGACACGACACCTGTGTACAAGGCGAGCCGTCGCTTGAGAGGCTTAGCACCCGAGTGTGGTCCTCTTGTTTCCCCACCGCGAACCACGATGACTACAGCGGCAATTCAGACCACCACTCAGCTTCCCGTGAGTGCCCAGCAGCTGATCTGCCATACTCCACGTATGCCCACGCCGTTTCATGGCGACAAGTTCGAAGACGTTGAGGACTGGCTGACTAGCTACGACCGGGTCGCTGTGTTCAATGCGTGGGACGAGGAGCGAAAATTGCAGAATGTTTATTTCGCACTAGAAGACGCCGCCAAGATGTGGTTCGAAAACCATGAGGCTACCATTTCCACCTGGCAGGATTTCCGGCGGCAGCTGCTCGCAACATTCGGCAACGATACAAGAAAAGAGATGGCCGAACTCGCTCTACAGTCCCGAGCACAGCGGCCTAATGAAAGCGTAGCCATGTTTGTGGAAGAAATGACTCGCCTTTTCAACCGGGCGGATCCGTCCATGTCGGAGGTAAAGAAGGTGCGCTACCTTATGCAAGGCGTCAAGGAGCAGCTGTTCGTTGCCCTTGTACGTGACCCTCCACGTACTGTTGCTGGTTTTACGAAAGAAGCAACAAGCATCGAGCGTGCCTTGAATCAGCGATTTGTACATTTTGATCGCTCTGCGAACATCGCTGCCGTAGACTTCCGCTTGCCAATGGCCGGAAATGACAGGGAATCCCTTCGCGAACTTATCCGAAGCATCGTGCGCGAAGAGCTGCAAAAGCTGCCCTCTCTCGAACAACATCAACGTGTTGGGGGCATCTCGGATATTGTGCGCGAAGAGCTCCGGCAAGCAGTACCATCGGTACCGTCGCCCCAGCCGCCTGCGCTACAGATCATTACGTACAGCGACGTGTTGCGTACCCCTGCACCTGAACCATTGGCACCCTGCAACCCTGCTCCTCCCGCTCATCTTCCACCCCAATATCCAGTTTCGACTGGTGTGCGCCTGAAGCTCGACCACCCGTTCGCAAAGCACACGCGTGGCGCACGCCGAACAATCTGCCTTTATGCTTTCACTGCGGCGAAGCCGGTCACTTTCTGCGCCACTGCCCGTACCGTCGGATGGGCTTGCGCGGATTTTCCCCGGATGCCCCTCGGCCGCGCTATGGCGAACGACCTCGGGACATCGACCAATACCTCAGCGATCACGTCCCACCTGCGTCCCTCCAGCGACGCCAGTCCAGGTCACCACCGCCGAGACAGTTTTCCACCAGCCGCCGTTCTTTCCTTAGGCAGTCCCCAAGTCCGCACCGGGAAAACTGAAGTCGGCGACCCTCGGAGGTAGGGCCGCCGTCGATGGACACTACGACCAACATCCTCCGCTCACCGATTCGATCACACAGACCGACCTCCGACCCTTCGCTCCGACGAACAGTCCGACCACTTTTCGACGATCGCCGAAGCTTTCCTCCGACGCCCCCAATCAACGCACCGCACGACCAACGAGTCCGACGACCTCCCGACGATCACAGAAGCTTACCTTCGACGCCGTAATTCGACGCAACGAACGACCAGTCAGCCCGATGATCTCTGACACGCCGCACTTTGTCGACGGTGAGCTACATTCCGCCGAGATACCGATCGTCGTTGATAACAACAACACGACTGCCCTTGTAGATACCGGCGCTGATTTTTGCGTTATGAGTCATGGCCTTGCTACCATTCTGCGAAAAGTCCTGACTCCTTGGCACGGAGCCCCGATAAGGACAGCCGGAGGACATGTGGTAACGCCGCTTGGAGTGTGCACCGCTCGCGTCGAGATTCACCACGTAACTTTCTCGTGTTGCTTTCTTGTGCTAGCAGAGTGCTCCAAGGACCTGATTCTCGGACTTGATTTTCTTAGAGAAAACGACGCAATCATCGACCTCCGTGACTTCATGGTGACTTTCTCCACTCACCGTGCAATTTCCGACGAGTACAGACAGCACAGCGACGACTACACAGACAGGCCAATTTTCCGAATGTGCGACGACCATGTCACTCTACCTCCACGCACCAACTTGTTTGTTACAGTGCAGTGCGACAACCCCCCCGCCTTACAAGGCCTCGCGGAAACGAACGTGAATTTATTGTTGAGCCTACAAGTCTGCGTCGCTCGGGGGATCTTTGCCTTGAGAAATAAACGAACTGAACTACTTTTAACGAACTTTAGTGCCGAATACCGCCATTTACCGCAAGGTACAGCTATCGCTTATTTTGACGAAGTCAGTGCGCCATCCGCTCATTGCGCCCTTTGGCTGGCCAACGAGAACCCTCCCGAGAGCACTGTACATACTGTTCAAACTGACGTGAACCCAGTTTTGTCTCTTATCCAGAAACGGTGCCTTCATGCAATTCTGGACACTTACAGTGACTGCTTTGCCGTCACTTCCAAAGACGTCAGTAACCAAACATCAAATTATAGTTGATCCCACCGAGCGCCCTATCCGCCAACACCCCTACCGAGTATCGCCGAAAGAACGAGAGACTATTCGGACGCAAGTTGATGAAATGCTCCGCGATGATGTGATCCAGCCGTCCACAAGTCCATGGGCCTCACCAGTTGTGCTGGTCGCTAAAAAGGACGGAGCACACAGATTCTGCGTCGACGATAGGAGGCTTAACAAAATTACGAAAAAGGACGTCTATCCATTGCCTCGAATCGATGACTCGTTCGACCGACTTCGCCACGCCCGATACTTTTCATCGCTCGATCTACGCAGTGGGTACTGGCAGATCGAAGTCGATGAACGTGATCGAGAGAAAACCGCATTCATTACTCCTGACGGACTGTACGAATTTAAGGTGCTTCCCTTCGGTTTGTGTTCCGCTCCCGCAACCTTTCAAAGAATGATGGACACTGTCCTAGCCGGCCTGAAATGGCAGACGTGCCTCGTCTACCTTGACGACGTTGTCATTTTCTCTGCGACCTACAAAGAGCACCTCAAACGATTGACGGCCGTGCTAAATGCCATCCGCAGGGCCGGACTCTCACTAAAACCAGAAAAATGCCACTTTGCATTCCAACAGCTCAAGTTCCTGGGTCACGTCGTGAGTGCTAAGGGAATTAGCCCTGATCCAGAGAAGACGGCTGCCGTAGCTGCTTTCCCGACCCCCAGTGATAAAAGTTTCGCGCGTCGGTTTTTGGGCCTCTGTGCATATTACAGGAGATTTGTGCACGACTTTTCCCGAATAGCGGAACCATTGACTTGTCTAACAAAGGACGACCAGCCTTTCATCTGGGCCGACGAGCAGCAAAGTGCCTTCGAGGAGCTTCATAAGCGCCTTCAAACAACGCCCGTACTTGGCCACTTCGACGAGGAGGCCGACACAGAATTGCATACCGACGCCAGTAATGTTGGCCTCGGTGCAGTTCTCGTTCAGTGGCAAGAAGGCGTTGAGCGGGTGATTGCTTACGCCAGCCGCACCCTGTCTCGTTCCGAAGCGAATTATTCTACGACCGAAAAGGAGTGCCTTGCAGTTGTGTGGGCCGTAACAAAATTTCGGCCGTATTTGTATGGTCGGCCGTTTAGAGTGGTCAGCGACCACCACTCACTCTGTTGGTTAGCGAACCTTAAAGATCCTTCAGGCAGGTTAGCCCGCTGGAGTCTCCGCTTACAGGAGTTCGACGTCACTATTGTGTACAAGTCCGGCAAGAAACACAGTGACGCTGACTGCTTATCCCGAGACCCTATCCCGTTTTCTTCAAGTGAAACAGATGACGCCGTCTTTCTCGGCGCTCTCTCGACGCCAGATCTCGCTCAACAGCAACGAGACGACATCGAACTGCGGTCCCTCATCGATTACCTCGAAGGAACCGCCTCATCGCCGCCTCGCCTTTTCACGCGTGGCCTGTCGTCGTTCTGCTTGCGCGACGGCGTCCTCTACAAGAAAAACTACGCTTCCACAGACATTCAGTATCTGCTGGTTGTCCCAACGCCGCTCCGTACCGACGTTTTGCAGGCATGCCACGACGAGCTTTCTGCCGGACATCTTGGTTTTTCGCGCACCTTGGCACGAGTACGACAAAAGTACTACTGGCCCAAGCTTGCCGCTATGGTTCAGCGCTATGTTAGGACGTGCCGTGATTGCCAACGTCGGAAGATACCATCTGTCAAGCCGGCCGGCCTGCTGCAGCCTATTGTTCCTCCGCGAGTACCTTTTCACCAAGTCGGTATGGACTTGCTCGGGCCATTTCCTACGTCATCATTGGGCAACAGGTACATTATAGTCGCCACAGATTATCTAACCCGCCATTGTGAGACGAAAGCTCTTCCCAGCGGCACGTCTACTGATATTGAGAACTTTTTCATCTTTAATCTGGTCCTTCGTCACGGTGCCCCTGCGATCTTTTTAACTGACAGAGGCACGGCATTTACTTCGGCTCTAACCCAGGAAGTGATGCGGCTCAGTGGCACTTGTCATCGCAGAACAACAGCTTACCACCCTCAGACGAATGGCCTTACTGAGCGACTCAATAATACCATCGCCGATATGCTTTCTATGTACGTCAACGAAGATCATAAGAACTGGGACCAGATACTACCGTATGCAACATTTGCTGATAACACCGCCGTCCAGGAAACGACCCGCTTTACACCGTTTCATTTGGTGTACGGTCGCGAAGCTGTCACCATGCTGGATGCAATGCAACTGCCAGATGTTGCCCACCCATCGATTGCCGTTGCCGACCAATTCGTCCAGCATGCCGAGGCCGCTAGCCAGCTGGCTAGACTCAGAGTCCGGACAAAGCAAGTTAAAGATGCTCGATGGTATAAACTTCGTCACAGGGAGGTAATTTACAACCCTGGCGATCAGGTTTGGGTGTGGATACCTGTTCGCCAGCGGGGTCGCTCTGAGAAGCTTCTGCGCCGCTACTTCGGCCCGTACGAAGTACAACGCAAACTCAGCGACGTCACCTACGAAGTGACCCCGCAAGGAACTGTTCGCTCATCCCGACGGCAAGCACAATCGGAAGTCGTACATGTCGCCAGGATGAAGCCATTCTACTCCCGCTAGGTCAAGCTACATGTGTTTTTTTTCTTTGCTTCCTTTAACCACTTGATGTGAACGCGCATCCTCGCCGACTACGGTTATCCTCGACCTCGCCACTCGGCATCGGGACGATGCCTTTTCCACCGGGAGGGGCAATGCTGCAATGTTATCGTACTGGCGCCGCCATGTGGCGAGCTCGGGAGACTGGCACGCACTCGTCTTCTTCGCTCTCGGTGCTCGCCCGCCAGTCGGTTCCGTGCCTGATCTTGCCGGTGCTTTTACTTAGTCCTAAGTAAAGCTGCTGAACCAGTTTCACTGGCTTCTGTGACAATATGCCTTTTGAAGTGTTTTAAACCTGAAAAGTTTCTTCTGATTCTTATTTTTGGGGTACCTGGGATTCCATTTTTTTAGAAAAACAAACTACGCCATTTCATGAAGACATACTCACCCTTGAGGAAAAGTTGAAGCTGCGGCGCCCAGAGTGGATTGCGTTGTGCCTTCATCCTTGTAGGCAGGCCGATCCTTGTACTTCGATGCTCTGCGACGAAAACGAGTGGTATCACGGCTGCCGGGGACAGTCGAAGGTATGGCGACGGGAAGGGCTGGTTGGGTGGTCTGTTGTTGCTGCTCTCCTCTAACTTGATGGCACATACCCACATTAGGGAATCGGCCAAGAATTGGGCTGCAGAGATGTTTGATTTTGAGATGGATATAATTACAGTCGCAAAAAAAAGAAATGCTTGCAAGAGAATAATACAGAAAGTAAAATACGAGAAGCCTAAATGAAAAGAATAGTAAATAACGCACGCATTAGGAGAACACTGAGATTTGAATTTGCAGATTAAAAAATTCAAAGCATTTTAGCAAGGCAGACATTTTGATTGTATTAAAAAGATATGAATGACGTTAAAAACAGACCTGTGGCATTACCCTATCATGGTGGCACCGAACGATAGTAAGATCTGGCTGCTTAAATTAAGTTCCAGCTATTGCTGCGGCTTCTCCAAATACTGTTTTTTTCATCATGGTAAAACGCGGCAAAACAGCAAGAAATGTTCAATTGTTTCCAGTTCCCCGCAGAAAGCGCAGACGGGAATAAGCACCAAACCAGACCTTTGTGTATAAAAATTTAGAGGCGGAAACATGAAAACATACTCACCCTTGAGAAGTGGGTGAAGCTGCGGCGCCAAGAGGCGATTGCACCGTGCCTTCGTCTTTGTTGGCAGGTCGGTCCTTGGACTTCGACGATCTGCGGCGAACACGAGAGGTATCACGGCTCCCGGGGACAGTCGAAGACATGGCGACGGGACGAGCTCGTTGGGTGATCTGCAGCCGTCTCTGATGAAGATCTTCTGCTTCTTCTGTCACGCGCAGACATGCTGCTGTTGGCGCCTGTTGCAATGGCACGATGATGATGATGTCCTAAGTCGTAATGACACATACTCCAGGCGAGGGATTGTCCAGTGTGCATTACAGATACAAAAGACTCAATGACTAGGAGTGGCCAATTTAGAGAATTTAAAGAATTAAACTGGAATTTGAACCAATATATAAAAAGAACAGATAAAACAAATAATTCTCATGTGACATGCAATCCAACCCAAACGGGTCCAACTCGTGGTATTTATTTGATCAGCACTGACTCACGTGCTACTTCTGCTATGTAAACGATAGTTTACCTCCTGATCGGGGACATTTGAAAACTCCTGCTCCATTATCTTTCTACCAGGCGTTTAGCTCTTTCCTATTTATCTTAAATTGCTTTAAGCATTGCGTTTCTGGCCTTGGAACTGTCTACATATCTTGCCTGTTCTTTTAAATTTTACGCCGAAAGTCTTTAGAGATTTGAGAGGGCGGATAGGATATTTGCTTCCAGAGGGGGGGGGGAGGAGGGTATTTGATTAGCAAGTAAGCTACTCAAATCGAACGAATGGGCCTTTTATGACTTAAAGGTCATTCATGCCAGGCTAAAAACCTTCAACGATGGTCTACGCGTGCTGAATGAGATAACACATACCTTGAAAACCTACGGCTGTGCAGAAGATGTCGCAGATGTATAGGAGTACGAGGAGACTGCCACACGGACAATGAGGCTCCTCAGCCGCCACTTCGAGGGTCTTGAGGCGCCTACTCCAGCTGCCGACAGTCGTCGTTTTACGAAGGCAGCAGGTGAGCTGCCTGCACCAGCTGCTTCGTCTGGGAACGCAACTTTACCGGAAACCACCGACGCCGACATTGAGAGGCTAGTCGTAAGTGCCACCATTGTGACGCCAATGTCCAATTTTCATTTATTCCAGCCAACTCCAGAGGCATCAACGGAAGAAGCACAATACAACGAGGCATCCCAGAAATTCATTGGTAGGAGTGATGATAAGTGAGTCTAGAGTGATATCAGGAGTCTGAGAGGAGCGCCTGTCTTACTGCGGCAAACACCTTTATTCGAGAGTCGTTTCAATCAAGTGGAGGTCTCCCAGAGTAAAGAAAACATTGATTCAATTACACGAATCCAAAGGGGGACAAAGGATTCTGGGCTGTGTACAAGCGGGATTGTTTTCAGACTGCCAGCGGAAGAAGACTTAGAAAGACCGCAACATCTTGGACCTGTATCTGATGACATACTCTTGGAGCGAGAATCCAAAATAATCCAGATGCAAACAACCGAGAAAGACGAAAGTGCATTCAATGACTCTGTGCAAGAGAAAGAGAGCCAACAGCAGAGAGCCTACCTTAAAGAACTCACAAGTGGAACTTCTGAAAATAATTTGCGGAAGAAAGACGCCACGACAATGATTCTAGCCGACACGCCTACTTTTGTATAGCTTGCAAAAGAGGCCGAGGTGGCAAATGAAAATCCTGTCTCCAGTGTTATTGCACAAACAAAACAACGAGATCTGGCAGTGCCACAAGCACTTATGCAGTGCGCAAGAAAGAGGAAGAAAGGCAACAAATCATCGAACAACCTGGCAAAGTGGCGGCAAGGGTTTCACAGGCACAGAAATAATGCAAGCCCAGTGCGCAGAAAAAGAACATGGTGGAAACCGTGAGCATTGTGCCAAAGTGTTGTGTTGTTTTGTACTAGAGTGTGTGTATGAGGTTTGTCAGCGTTCACATCATAGATGTGCGTCTAGACCTTTGAACTGCGCTATAGCGCCGTACGGATCCATCTTTTCTGCACAGTTGGTGTCCTGTTGTGGAAGCTGGAAGCCGGCCTTCGTGGACTATATCATGTCGTCGTTGACTTCATCGTGATGGTCTTAAGATACCATTTATGTTGCACTGTTCCAGCTTCAAGCCGTCTAACCTCTGTGCGCGGAGCGTGTTGGAGATTCGTGAAGGATTCTGCAAACAGAACGAAGAGGACGAAGAGGAGGTTTGCGACTGGCGCGCGCTTGAGAGAGACTGAGCGCCATGTTTGCAGATTGACAAACGTGGGGACAGCCGGGAATTAAAGGTATTCAGAGACGGCCTTGGTGTCCGGCCTGCTTCTATAGTTGTCGCATCGTTATTGTCCAGACATGAATATATTGATCAGGAAAATATTATTTTATGAGGTAAAGGGTAAAAAAATACATTTGTGTGGAAAATTTGTTTAATGTGGAATAATTGGTGAATTCGAACATTAAAGTAAATTAAACCTCAAAATAGCCAGGTAAGTGATAGGTAGTGCAGCGGTGGCGTAGCGGTAGAACGTCCGCCTCGCATGCAAGAGGACCGGGGTTCAAATCCCGGTGCGCGCAATTCTCCACCGGATAAAAAAAAATAATCCGCGTGTCGATGGAATTGCATACACAAGTTTGGAGTGCGACCTGATGCCGATGAACACCTCCGGCAACGCACTCCCTCACCAGAACAGGAGTTGGCCACCCTGGTGCAGTAATTGGCCACAACCTCCTATGATAAGCTCCATTAAACCCCGGCCCTCGGTCACCAGCGGCTGCGGAACAACTGACCACGGCGGCGGTCAGACCTGTGACGCAGCAGGGGGTGCTAAGAAAGCCTGGCTCCGCTGGACAGGCCGCCATTGGAAACTGACCCTGGCAAAGTTTAATGCTAGAACCCTAGCTAGTGAAGCTAGTTTAGCAGTGCTGTTAGAGGAACTAGAGGGCATGAAATGGGATGTCATAGGGCTTAGTGAGGTTAGGAGGCCGAATGAGGCATATACTGTACTGAAGGATGGGCATGTACTGTGTTATCGAGGTTTACCGGAGAGGCGACAACTAGGAGTAGGTTTCCTTGTCAATAAGTATATAGCGGGTAATATAGATGAATTCTATAGTATTAATGAGAGGGTTGCAGGCATCGTAATTAGGCTTAATAAGCGGTATAAACTGAAGGTTGTACAGGCCTATGCACCTACATGTAGTTATGATGACCAGGCAGTTGAAAGCTTCTATGAAGATGTAGAATCGGCAATGCGAAAAGTAAAAACGCAGTATACTGTACTAATGGGCGACTTCAATGCCAAGGTAGGAAAAAAACAGGCAGGAGACAAGGCAGTAGGTGACTATGGCACTGGTTCTAGGAATAGCAGGGGGGAGTTACTAGTTGAGTTTGCAGAGCGCAATAACTTACGAATCATGAATACCTTCTTCAGCAAACGGAAGAACCGGAAATGGACATGGAAAAGTCCTAACGGAGAGACCAAAAATGAAATCGACTTCATAATGTGTTCAACCCCCGCCATTGTGCAGGATGTAGAGGTAATCGGGAAAGTGCGATGCAGTGACCACAGGATGGGGAGGTCCCGAATTAGCCTAAATCTGAAGAAGGAACGCAATAGATTAGTAAGAAAGAAACCCATCAACGAATTAGCGGTGGGGTGGAGGGCAGAAGAGTTCAGGATCTCGCTACAGAATAGGTATTCAGCTCTAACTGAGGATGGCGACATTACCCTAGAGGCAAGGAACAATAATTTCAGAAATATCATTACTGAGTGCGCGGTAGAAGTAGGCGGTAGGATAGTTAGAGAGGATACCGGTAAGCTGTCTAAGGAGACGAAAGATTTGATTAAGAAACGCCAGAGTATGAAAGCTTCCAATCCAACAGACCAGATCGAATTGGCCGAGATATCAAAGCTAATCAATAAGCGCAAGGTGGCCGATATAAGGAAGTATAACATGGACAAAATTGAGCATGCTGTAAAAAACGGGGGAAGCCTTAAAGCGGTAAAGAAGAAATTGGGCATAGGCAAAAACCAGATGTATGCGATAAGGGACAAGGCGGGCAACGTCATCTCTAATATGGACAAGATAGTCAAAGTAGCCGAGGAGTTCTATACAGATCTCTGCAGTAGCCAAAGTAGCCAGGATCGTAATGAGATTGGTGGTAGGGAAAAACAGTCAGACGTTCCACCAGTGACGAAGGACGAGGTCAAGAAAGCACTAGAAACTATGAAAAGGGGGAAATCAGCTGGAGAGGATCAGATAACTACACATTTGCTGAAGGACGGGGGGGATATCGTGCTAGAAAAACTGGCCACCCTGTATACGCAGTGCCTGGTGTCATCGACGGTACCGGAACCATAGAAGAACGCAAACATTATCCTCATTCACAAGAAAGGGGACTCTAAGGACCTTGAAAATTACAGACCAATCAGCTTACTGTCTGTTACGTATAAGGTATTTACTAAGGTAATCACTAATAGAATCAGGACAACCTTAGACTGCAATCAAGCAAAGGATCAAGCAGGGTTTCGGAACCGGTACTCTACTATCGATCATATCCATACCATCAATCAGGTGATAGAAAAATGCTCGGAATATAACCAGCCCTTATACAAAGCAATCATTGATTACGAAAAAGCATTTGACTCAGTTGAAACCTCGGCGGTGATGCAGGCATTGCGAAATCAGGGGGCAGACGAGCCGTACGTGAAAGTGCTGGCAGATATATATAGTGGCTGCACAGCAACCATAGTTCTGCATAAAGAAAGTAACAAAATTCCCATAAAGAAAGGTGTTAGGCAAGGAGACACAATCTCCCCAGTACTCTTCACAGCTTGTTTAGAGGAAGTATTCAGAGACTTGGAATGGGAGCAGTTAGGGATAAGGGTAGATGGAGAATACCTCAGTAATCTGCGATTTGCTGATGACATTGCCTTGCTAAGCAACTCGAGGGATGAACTGCAAATAATGATTGATGACCTAGACAGAAAAAGTAGAAAAGTAGGCTTGAAAATCAATATGCAGAAGACTAAGGTAATGTTCAACAGCCTCGGGAAGGAACAGCAGTTTACATTAGGTAGCGAAATACTGGAAGTAGTAGGCGAATATGTCTACTTAGGACAGGTAGTAACCGCAGATCCGGACCATGAAAAGGAAATAACAAGAAGAATAAGATTGGGATGCAGCGCATTTGGCAAGCACTCGCAGATTATGACTAGCAGCTTACAGGTATCGCTCAAGAGGAAAGTATACAACACTTGCATCTTGCCTGTACTCACCTATGGGGCTGAAACGTGGAGGCTAACCAAGAGAGTTCTACTTAAATTGAGGACAACCCAGAGGGCTATGGAACGAAAAATGGTAGGGGTAACATTAAGAGATAGAAAGCGTGCAGAGTGGGTCAGAGAAATAACTCAAGTTACCAACATTCTAGTGGAAATTAAGAAGAAGAAATGGACATGGGCAGGACATGTAGTGCGAAGAGAGGATAACCGATGGTCGCTGAGGGTAACAAACTGGATTGCAAGGGAAGGAAAGCGTAGCAGGGGGCGGCAGAAAGTTAGGTGGGCGGATGAGATTAAGAAGTTCGCAGGGGTCAAGTGGATGCAGCTAGCACAGAACCGGGTTAAGTGGAGAAATATGGGAGAGGCCTTCGCCCTGCAGTGGGTATAATCAGGCTGATGATGATGATGAAGTGATAGTGTTCAGTCGTCAAAATAACCACAAACGTCGAAATAATACAAAAGTCAAAATCAAAACATACGCACACTTTGCAAAAAAACATAAAAAAATGAGCAAAAAGAACGAAATGAGTGAAAAAGCGCCAAATCAGTGGAGAGTCGCAGGAAAGTCTTTCGCCTTACCATACTTAAGGGAAAGCTATCTACCAGTGACTGACATGTGTCCTCACTGTGGAACTGCACCTGATTGATTAAAACTTTAATTTCCACCAAATTAAGAGGGCCCCGTACTCCCCGCTCCTGACACGCAGGCCTGAAGAAATAGGGCTGGAACCTCCGCGACTGAGGACTGGCGAATATACATTGGTTGTTCGCGGCCTCAGCCGCCAAGCGGACGACTTTCTGCTGGTCAGCGGGGACGTCGCTTCGCAGCAGGGTTACCCAGGGTTCTCTACTTTTAATGCTGTCCCTAGCGCCTGGAGACTTAGGGCATTCCCAAAGTATATGGTCGAGGGTCCCCCTCGCTTCGCAGGCGTTACATTTATCATCTTTTCTCTCATCTATCTGGGTGTGAAACAACCAGACAGGGTTCGGGAAATTTCCGGCTTGTAATCGCGGCCAGGCTATGGCCTCTTTATTATTTAAGCTAGGATCCGGCGGCGGCGTCAGACGTCTTCCTAATCTATAATTTTCGATTATTTCTTTATAGGTTTGCAAACGTTCGTCCATCGCCTGGCAGTCGGGCACACACGTCCGTCCCCGGCAACGAGGCGGCCCATGATTTAGCCCGAGATCTCTACTTCCGGGCAAACTGCACCTGAGATCTGCGATGTGCTTCACTTGTTGTGGACGTATCCAGCAACGACTCAGGTTAGACAACGGCTACTGATGAAGGTGGGCCTGCGGTGGAATCGCGATTGTGATTACGAGAAATGGACAAAGGACAATCACTACACCGCCAACCTCTGCGAATACCTAAGCGCAACTGGACTTCACTCCTTCTTGGAACTTTCTGTCTCCTGCATCCTATTCCCCTTTCTCAACTTATGCCTTGTGGCAAACGTTTCGAAAAAAAAAAGTCCTCAGTCTCATTTTTTAGACAAACATGCTGGAGTTTTGCTGTCGTAGCACTGGTGTTTTCTTTTTCTGTTTGGCGAAGGGAGCAACTACGCCCCGTCCACAACTCGTCTCTAGCGGCGAACTGGTTTTATGTCATTCCAGTAGACTTGCTCAAGACGGAATATTATGCCCATGTCAATGGTATTTCTCATCAAATCCTCATTTTCTTTTTCAGTAAGATCATGCATATAAATATCTGGTTAGGCGTTCCGCAAATCCAATCGGCGTGCGTAAAAATACTCTGAGTCATTCTTTTGTCCCTTTCTGGTATTTTATACCATTCACTTATTTCAAAACGTTGTAGAGCCGAAGTCACGGTTTCCCATACCAAATCTCAAGGTCATATCTTGCTCCGAACAAAAATACCTTGAACACTCGCGCTGTGGTTTTCGACTTTTTGAAACATGGCTGTGCAGCAAACTATGCCGCCTTCAACACGTTCCAACTGCAACACACTATCGCGCTGCTATACTGAACATATTTGCCTTCATAAAGTTCCATGTGCCCTAATCTAAATAAGTGGCCAATAAAAAATTGGCTGATTGTTTAGAATAGATAAACTTGGTAAAAAGCGATAGCATCATCTGCAATGACTACGCTTAGATTTCGCTTTTGATTGAGACAAATTGCTTAGGTAATGACTAGACGTTTATTGTTTATAATAATGAAGACACTCCTATGATCTATGAGTAGTGTGACTTGTTTTCCCTCCGTCGATGGCGTGATTTGGTTCGGCGGAAGTTCGTTCAAGGACTATGTCTAAGTTGGTTCCCCACTGGGGGGTGGCACTAGGTTGCAGCTGATTCAACTCCAGCGGAAATTTTTCTTCTGTGCTTTGTAGGAACTCTAGGGTTCACTTAGGGCCTGTGTTGAAATCGTCCATGAAAGCCACCAACTGGATGGTCACAAGGTCAGATAGCTTTGCCACATATGTGAGGAGTTGGGCGTTGAGCTTTGCTTATTAAAGGTTGATGTATTAGGTCCGAAACTTTGGCCTGCGGCCGCATCTAGATGCGTTGACCCTGCGACGCTTCTCAAGGAGCTTGGTAAATTCTCCTTCGGTCTCTTCTGCAAGTCGCCGCCTCATAGTTTCATTCCAATGGTGGTGGCTGGCTTCCTTCAGGCAAACCGACTAGTCCATCTCTAGCAGGGGCAGTTGTTGCCACTGCAGGAAGAAGGAAAAAAATGTGCACATGCCTGCTACTGGCTCTGTACCTGAGCCAACTCCGCCTTTTTATGCGGACAGAAGAAAAATAGAGAAGACAGGAAAAGAAGAGGGAGAGAAAGAAAAGTGTTGTAACAACCGTCGTCTACCACCGAAGCAGTGGCGAGAGAAATGACGGCCTACAACAGATAGAGATCCGTTGGCAGGCTAGCCCCCGCCGCAAGCGGCGGTTACCTACCAGTCTCAGCCCCGTCGGGCCAGGAGCAGCCACCCCCTTGGCTCATCAACCGCCCCCGGAGCTGCTGCTGTTGTTGTAGCGACTGTAGGAAAAAGGAAAAGAAAATGCACGGGCCTGCTACTGGCTCTGTAGGTTAGCCACCTCCGCTGCCTCGTGCGGACTAAGTAGAAAATAGAAAATAAAGAAAAAGAAGACGGAGAGATAGAAAGACGCGCGTCGAAACAGGCGTCATCCCCCACTGAAGCGGTGGCGGATGCAATGACGGCATCACCGGCGGCCGGCTAGCCCCGTAAATGGTGAGGACCTACCATTCCGAGCGTCGTAGGACAGGAGGGGCCAACCTCCTACATCACCCTGCAAAACACCTCTTTTATACAAACGCCTTGCCATCTCTTCATTCAATTACGAATGCGCAGCTGGAGGAGCACAGGTGCGGACACGGCCGCCGTAGCCACGCTAACCGCTAAAAGCACTGGGCTAGGCGAGCGCTGTGTCGTGACGTCATGGGCATGCGCAGCTGCCGGAGCACTGGAACAGACACGGCCGCCGCAGACACACTAACCGCACGAAGTGCCAGGCAAGCCTGGTGTATGTATAAGCGCTAAAGTAGCCCCCGTTTTAGCAATATCTATCTTACCTATATCGACAGAAAAATAGAAAGCGACCTTACCGGAAAGATCATTCTATATTCCGATACGTCGATGATTTCCTGGTTTTAGTTAGATCACTGTAAGTGTGCTTGACATCCGTGATTATTTAGCTCGGAATGGTTCTGGACAAATGTTGATCATTGAATTTTCTCAGCAAAATGTCCTGCAATTTTTAGATTTAAAGTTTACTTACTTTTAATAAGAATCATGTGGCCTGGCAGTAGTCTCCTAGGAGTGTAAAGTCTTTTTTAGACTACAAGTCCTTTCACTCGAAACTTGTGAAGTCTGGTATAGTAACAGGCTGTTTTAGCATGGCTGTCAAATATGTGCTTGTCAGATCCTTAATAGCTTTGAAATCGAAGCCAATAGATGTAGGGAGGCTGGTTAACCAGGAGCAGTGATTGTAGCCAGTCACGATAAGGTTCTGCGTGCTCTGAAGTGTTCCGCACAGCTAGAAAAAAAGGAAGAAAGAAAATTGCAGTCGTGCCTTATATATATGCATTGAGAAATTGGTTTAAAAACGTAGGCGCAAAATATGGTGTGCAGGTTTTCTTTTCCGTCCCTATTAAGATTGGCAAGGTAGGGGCAGCATTTCAAAAAACGCTGGGAGGAGGGGAGGGGGGGGGGGCACAAAAAGCAAGAACACATGCCTGGTCAATCACGCCAATAGTTTCATTGGTTCCAGGATGGGCGTAGTCTATCAAATTCCATTGTCCTGTGGTGGCACGTAAATTGGGCAGACTGGCCGTTGCATTAGCATTTGTTTGATGAACCATGCACAGTCATTAAAAAAGAATGAAACTAACATGGCGAAGCATTGTAATGCGTGTGAACGTGAACCTTTCTTTGTTGATACTGTTATGTTATTTCTTCACATAACCAGGCTACTAGAGAAATCGCCGAGGCCTTCCATATTAACAGGAAGCAATGTTTTTGTAAGTAAAACGTCTGTAGCTTTGACTGTAAAAGAGATGACCATGCTGCACAACGGATGGTGAATCAGCAGGCTAAACACGTGCGTGCGATAGGGGGTCTTTACGTGTGTTCTTATATTTTTTCACACATCAATTTCGACTATGCGCATGTACGTCCACCAAGTGTATATATATATATATATATATATATATATATATATATATATATATATATATATATATTGTAAAGAAGACGAAGAAGAAACAACCCTGCGGCATCGCCATCACCACCATCGCTGGTCTCCGGCGCCCATCTCTCTCGCGCTGAAGCTGTTCCCTGCGGCTGGTATTCTGATCCCGCTGTGCCCGAATTACTGCCAGCGCTAGACGTTCAAACCATCTATTAAATCCACATTTCACTTGGTGGAGGTCAAGCTGAGGTTCCCTGTACCCATCTCGCCCTGGAACGTCGAAGCAGAACGTTGACTACCCCAATGACGGAGCCTACTTCATCGCACCTACATCCGCCAGTCACCTGCACAGGTTCCATTCGCCAACCGGACCCCGCTACCTTCAGTGGAAGCAGCGATGACGACGTCGACGATTGGCTGTCCACTTACGAACGGGTCAGCCGCCACAATAACTGGGACGACAATCGTAAGCTTAATAATGTCATTTTTTACTTGAGCGACGTCGCTAATCTGTGGTTTCGAAACCACGAGTCTGACTTTACCACCTGGGCGCATTTCAAGACCAAATTTTCTGATGTCTTTGGCCGCCCCACCGTCCGAAAACTCCGCGCGGAACAGTGTCTTCGATCGCGACTACAGCTGCCCGGTGAATCGTTCACCAGTTACATTGAGGACATTGTTGATTTGTGTCGCCGCGTTGACCCGACCATGACCGAGGCCGTTAAAATACGTCATGTCCCAACAGGAGTTAATGACGGCGCTTTCAACATGCTCGTCGCCAAAAGCCCCACTACGGTCAAGGAAATATACGACCTCTGTCAAAGCTACGACGAACTCCGCAAGGAGCGTGTTTTGATTCGCCAGTCTCAAGCATCACTTGCTGAACTTGCCGCGGAGAGGGAATCATCTAGCCTCTCTGAAGACATCAAGGCTTTTGTACGTCAGGAGGTCGCGCGACAACTGTCTCTGCAGCCATATATTAAGGAGTTGACACCAACTGGCCTTGTTCCGGAGCTTCGCCGTGCAATCCAGCAGCATGTGTCTGAAGTCGTCCCTAATCCTGTTCCTCAATCAGCTCCGGTCGCACCCTCAATGCCGTTCCCCACGCCCACAATGTCATCGTCCGGCGTTGCGCCACTGAGCTACGCTCCAGCATTCGCGCCGGCTCCTCCTTAAGTATTGCGTCGCACGTATGCCGAAGTCACTTCAAGTTCACCTCCTGAGCCAGCATATGCCTATGCTTCGCCCCCCATGCGGTCGGCACTAACAGATTTCGCTCCCCCCTTGCTTCAGACACGATCTCCATGGCGCACTTCAGACAACAGGCCTATTTGATACCACTGCGGCATCCCTGGACACACTATACGCTACTGCCGGCGCCGAATAAATATGGCCTTTGCTGCACGGCCTGCGCCACCTTATTTGGCCCCTCAGTTCCCCGTTCCATCGGGCCCTCCAACAGCATCCCCCGATCCTCCGGACTTCCTGCCTCGTCGTTCGCCATCACCACGTCGCCGCTCCATTTCGCCAATGCGCCGACGACCCGCTACTCAGCCTGAAAACTAACCGCCGCAGTTCGCGAGGCACGAACTGCGTATTCGACTGAATTTCAAAGTCCTCGTCTTAATCCCGCGAATGTTACTGCTGTCATCGTTGAAGGTGTTTATACTCTTGCGCTCGTCGACACCGGTGCCGCTGTATCAGTTATCAGCCAAAAACTCTGCCGCTCCCTCCGAAAAGTGATTACGCCCCTCGAGGGACTATCGCTTCGTACCGCATCTGCTCACAGTATACAGCCGACAGCTGTCTGCACTGCTCGCGTCGTCGTTGCTGCAGCCTTGTACATCATCGAATTCGTCGTCCTCCCCACATGTTCTCATGACGTCATTCTCGGCTGGGATTTTCTATCCAAGCATCATGCTATCATTGACTGCGCCAGTCCTCAAGTAGAGCTCATTGAATCGAGTTATGCACCGTCTGATGCCCTGCTCCACGAGCCGCGTCCTCGTTTTGCGGCCAAACGTCTCGTAGCTCATGACACAACGATCCCACCCTTTAGCGCTGTTCTGGTTCCCCTCACTGCCTCTTTTACCACCGCCGCGACAGTCCTCTTTGTGCCCTCTAACGTTGTCTGCCGCCGCCGCCACTTACCGCGGCCGTTTGCCGTCCTTGACATGAACAACGGCGCTAGCACACTTCTGGTAGCCAATCCTCTTGCGTCTCCCGCTATGTTGATCGAAGGGGAGTGCCTCGGCCGCATCGAGCCCGTGGACCTTCTGTTCGCCTTTGATGATTTGTCATTCTCTGTTTGCCAAGTTGACGCCTTGACTCCAACTCGTGTGGCTTCAGATCCGCTACAGCGGGATCTTTTTGACCATTCTGTGGACAGCGCTCTAGAGCCGCGCCACCGAGAACAACTTCTTGACCTACACCAATTCCGCTCCTCCTTCGACATCCCGCAATCTTCCTTGGGCCGCACGACGACCGTTACTCACCTCATTGACACTGGCGCTCACCCACCTCTCCATCAGCGGCCGTATCGGGTGTCCCCGACTGAGCGCCGTGTTATTGCCCAACAAGTCGATGACATGCTGCAACGCGGAGTAATTAGAGAATCCTGTAGTCCATGGTCGTCTCCTGTGGTCCTAGTTAAGAAGAAGGATGGATCCATACGATTTTGTGTTGATTATCGCCGCCTAAACAAAATTACTCGTCGTGATGTGTATCCCCTGCCAAGAATCGACGATGCTCTAGACTGCTTGCCAGGCGCAGAATTCTTTTCCTCACTCGATTTGCGCTCTGGATATTGGCAGGTGCCCATGGCAGAGGAGCATCGCGCTAAGACCGCCTTTATTACTCCAGACGGACTATACGAATTTAATGTTATGCCGTTCGGACTCTGTAACGCCCCAGCCACATTTGAAAGAATGATGGACACTGTACTGCGCGGCCTGAAATGGAACATCTGTTTATGCTACCTCGATGATATCGTCGTCTTTTCAACAGACTTCCCGACCCACCTGACTCGACTTCGCCAGGTCTTCACCTGCCTAACCCGCGCCGGTCTTCAACTGAACCTCAAAAAGTGCCGCTTCTGTGCCCGCCAGCTCACAATACTCGGACATGTTGTGTGCAAAGATGGAGTTCTGCCTGTTCCTGAGAAGCTCCGCGCCGTTGCTGCCTTTCCGAAACCGACCACTTTGAAACAACTGCGAAGCTTCGTGGGCCTCTGCTCGTACTTTCGTCGTTTTGTTCGCAAATTCGCAACCATCATAGCCCCCCTTACACAGCTCTTGAAAGGCGCCCCTAACCTCCCCTCTTGGTCGCCAGCCTGCGATGATGCATGCGCGACGCTGCGCAATGTTCTGACGTCACCGCCAATCCTTCGCCATTACGACCCTACTGCACGTACAGAACTTCACACCGATGCCAGTGGTGTCGGCCTCGGCGCCGTCCTCGCCCAGCGCAAGCCTGGCTTCTCCGAATACGTTGTCGCCTACGCAAGCCGTGCTCTTACCAAAGCCGAGACCAACTACTCCGTTACCGAAAAGGAGTGCTTAGCAATCGTGTGGGCTATAACGAAGTTCCGCCCTTACTTATATGGCCACTCTTTCGATGTAGTTACAGATCACCACGCGCTCTGCTGGCTCGCGTCTCTCAAGGATCCGTCTGGCCGTCTCGGGCGCTGGGCTGTCAGGCTTCAGGAATACGACATCCGTGTAGTGTACCGCTCTGGCCGCAAGCACTCTGATGCCGATGCTCTTTCTCGGTCACCGGTGCGTTCGCCTAACTCATCATCCCCTCGTGAAGCCTCTTTGTCAGCACTCACCATTGAGGATATGCCTTTCGAGCAACGACAAGATCCTTGGGTTTCTAACCTGCTAGATGTCCTTGGCACTCCTTCCGCGGCTATGCATCCTCGGGCACTCCGCCGACAGGCCTCCCATTTTACCATTCGGGACGGCCTGCTCTACCGAAAGAACTACAACTCAGATGGCAGAAAATGGCTTCTTGTCATTCCGCGCCACCTCCGCTCCGAGGTTTGTGCCCACCATCACACTGACCCGCAAAGCGCTCATGCCGGCCTCCTGAAAACCTATGATCGAATTCGTCAGAGGTATTACTGGCGGGGAATGTACAATTTCGTACGTCGTTACATTCGCTCTTGTACCGCCTGTCAACAACGCAAGATTTCTCGGCACCCCGCTGGCCCTCTCCAGCCTTTACCGTGTCCAGCTCGTCTGTTTAGTCGTGTGGGAATCGACCTCTATGGTCCGCTACCATGCAGTGCCGCTGGTAATCGATGGGTCATCTCCGCCGTCGACCACCTGACCCGTTATGCGGATATTGCTGCACTTCCCGCGGCGACAGCCCGAGAGGTAGCCCATTTTCTCCTGCACCACTTCATTCTTCGACACGGCGCCCCTCGCGAACTACTGAGCGATAGAGGTCGTGCCTTTCTTTCCGAAGTAGTCCAAGAGCTTCTGTCGTCTTGCAAATCGATACATCGGGCTACAAACGCGTACCACCCGCAAACTAACGGCCTCACGGAGCGTTTCAACCGTACGCTTGAGGACATGCTCGCAATGTATGTTACATCTGAATCTGGGAGCTCCAACTGGGACCAGGTACTGCCTTTCGTAACATTCACGTACAACACTGCCACCCAGGCAACAACTGGCTTTTCGCCCTTCTTTCTCTTATACGGCCGTGAACCATCTTGTACTCTGGACACAATTTTGCCATAACATCCAGATGCCTCTGAGTACAGTGCTTTGTCCGATATTGCACAGAAGGCTGAGGACTGCCGTCAGCTAGATCGCAATGTTACCTCCAACACTCAAGGCTATCGCAAAGATCAGCATGATAGCGATACCCCTGCTCCGACGTTCCTGGTCGACAGCTTCGTTTGGCTATGCGTTCCTGCCACCAGCAAACTAGAAACGAAGTACCACGGACCTTATCGCGTCTTGGAACGCACATCCCCTGTTAATTACATCATCGAGCCAGTCACCCCTTCTTCCGACCACCGCCGCCGCGGCCGTGAGGTTATCCATGTTAGCCGCCTCAAGCCGTATTACAACCCTCTGGTTGTCTCTTCCCCGTGAGTCGCCAGGATGGCGACTTCTTCACGCGGGGGAAATGTAAAGAAGACGAAGAAGAAACAACCCTGCGGCATCGCCATCACCACCATCGCTGGTCTCCGGCGCCCATCTCTCTCGCGCTGAAGCTGTTCCCTGCGGCTGGTATTCCGATCCCGCTGTGCCCGAATTACTGCCAGCGCTAGACGTTCAAACCATCTATTAAATCCACATTTCAATATATGATCTTCCGTTCTTTCATTAAATCAGTTGTAAGTCTGCGCCGTTGTTATTGTCTTCTTTTCTTTGTCACGTTTTCTACATCATGAGTATATTATTTAGCGTAAAACGACAGGAAGACAGAAAGACAGGACGAACACGGCGCTACTCACAACTAATTTATTGAAATGAACCGAGGCATATAAGCTTGCGCAGCTTGCTTGCAAGCTTGCGAGGCTTGCGCAGGCGCAACCTAGCAAATAAGTTCGAAATCCGCAACGTTTTTGTTACGCTCTTGTATTACTATTCGTCATGGTTCACCAACTTGCCCAATCAGCCGTTCATCTACAGTTTATTTTCGGTGCAGTCGCTCTACTAACTGAGCTAAGTGGATGGTCTGCAGATCTGATGGTAGGGCGAGAGCGAACTGGTCAATAACTCGAAGAAGGAATGGTGTTGATCGAATATTTTAGGGAATCACACAAGTTGGATTATGGCTGCGCTTGGGTGGATGCCAACGAGTAGTTACAAATCTACTCCACATTAGGGGATTCCCTTAAATAATGAACCAAGATTAGGCGTCTATATCATTTACCAGCGGAGCTTAAGCTCCCCCTAAGTTTTCCGTTGACAATTTTTGAGCTAGAATGCGATTTCAGAATACTAAAATTTATCGGATAGCAGTTGGATTGGCGACTAAGCAGTGGAAGCTTGCAGAGAATTTATATTCTGACAGAGCTATTATATGCAAAGAGAATATCAGGATATTATAATCTGCCATTTCAGTGCCCATCCTAATCTCAGTAACGAAAGCTAGAAGGTGCGACTGTAACTACATTCTTGGATGATGCAAGATTCCTTGTCCTCAGTGGCCACGCAGATCTCTTTGCACTGAGCTGCCTCGAGCAGCTGCCTGGTCCTGGCACATTCGTATTCCTTCATTTATTATTGTCGGCACTTAGTGTGCCGATATCGAAACGTACTCCGGTGACCACGAGCCAACATGAGTGCAACTTCGGTGGCTTGGTCGCCAACCGCGTGCGAGTTGGCACGCTGCATGGATTCCAACGCTTTGCGCGGTGTTTTAGGAAAGAGCTGTGAGTGCCTCACAGCACCAATGGATCTGGAGAAGCACATGATTACAGCATCGTCAGAGACAACGCGTAGCATGTTGACTTCCACAACACCAGTGGACGCGAGCACAGACACGTGTGATTCGGCAAAGTGCAGAAAGTGATGACCTTGCGATCACATACACCTATCGACCAATAAAGAAATTTCTTGGCCCAGCTGGCAAGTTTGTGATTTTAAGGTGATTGTACGGTTCATGGGTGTAGGCAGAAAGTGTCCGTTTGCAGAGGGTGTCACACCGTCCATGTCGCAAAATGAAATGATTTATGGGAACAAATTGTTGTACGATGTAGAGAATAAAAATGCCTTTATGTTCAAAAATTTGTTTATATAGACTAAATAGATAGTTACAGCGAAAAAAGACAATTCGATGCCGAAATAACTACGAACGTCGATACAGTGTGCAGATGTCAAAACAGTCGCGAATGTCAATTTTTTTGCGAGATAACATAAAATTGTGCAAAATCGTTGAACATTTCTTAAAAGCAGAGAAGTGAACTAATGTTAGTAATGTAGAAACAAAAATTTAATAAATAGAATGATGGTTTAGTTACCCATTTAAATCAATATTTGGGATATAGGTAGAAAAATGAGCATGATAGCTACTGCTACCACCCCGTTTTAAAGGGGACGCTCCTATATTCCATCCATCCATCCATCCATCCATCCATCCATCCATCCATCCATCATCCATCCATCCATCCATCCATCCATCCATCCGTCCGTTTGTCCGTCCGTCCGTCCGTCCGTCCGTCCGTCCATCCATCCATCCATCCATCCATCCATCCATCCATCCATCCATCCATCCATCCATCCATCCATCCATCCATCCATCCATCCATCCATCCATCCGTCCGTCCGTCCGTCCATCCGTCCGCGCATCCGTCCGTCCGTCCGTCCGTCCGTCCGTCCATCCATCCATCCATCCATCCATCCATCCATCCATCCATCCATGCATCCGTCCGTCCGTCCGTCCGTCCGTCCGTCCGTCCGTCCGTCCATCCATCCATCCATCCATCCATCCATCCATCCATCCATCCATCCATCCGTCCGTCCGTCCGTCCATCCGTCCGCGCATCCGTCCGTCCGTCCGTCCGTCCGTCCATCCATCCATCCATCCATCCATCCATCCATCCATCCATCCATCCATCCATCCATCCATCCATCCATCCATCCATCCATCCATCCATCCATCCATCCATCCATCCATCCATCCATCCATCCATCCGTCCGTCCGTCCGTCCGTCCGTCCGTCCGTCCGTCCGTCCGTCCATCCATCCATCCATCCATCCATCCATCCATCCATCCATCCATCCATCCATCCATCCATCCATCCATCCATCCATAGAATTACAGCCACTGCTGTAATTCCAGAATTACAGCCACTGCTGAGTATGGTGAGTCTAGTTTGTGCAGAGCAAGTACCACCGCCAGAAATTCCATTTGAAAAATTTGGGTGGAAATTTGGAAGAGCAACTTCAGAAAAAGCCTAGTCTAGAAGCGGACAGTATATTCCAACGCCTGCCTTTTCATGACGTTGAGAGGAATCGGATGCTATCATTATCTTTGTAAATGATCTTCTAATATTTTATTTAAAATGCGAGGAGTAAGTGTTTGGCGTTAAAGGTAAAAATGTTATCATAAAAAATTTAACCAAAGATCCACTGACTTTTGTTGGTAGGTTGTTAGACAGGATTACATTTAACGGTTGTAAGAAATTTCGTAGTAGTTTTACCTGCGGGGTATGAAACCAAGGCCAGCTGATGCCAAAAATGAAGCTGACTGACAATAAGAACTGTATAGAAGCGATGTAAATGTGATTCATATGTCTTTAGATACGTCTGAACAGTCCAAAATTGTAATCCAGATAGCAATGGTGGTATTCGGGCTAAAAGGTACAGTACATTGTTAGCCACAAATGCGGGGAGCCCAAGTCACAACCTAAGTGCTTCCCGCTCCAAAAGGACAAGTGGAGAAATGTTGTTAGCAGTCAAGCCAGAAAACAACAAAGATACAAACTCTAAAACTGGTCGGACATATATAGCATAACTCATTAAAAGCGCATCTCGCTGTATTCCAGACCTGGAATCACTTAACCGGCGTAGCATACCTACAGCACAGCTCCTTTCGCTGCAACATGGTCAATGTGATCCCTCCATGTCGCTTATCATCGTAAATGACACCCAGATACTTGAAAGACTCAAGTAGCGAAATTGTTACTTACTAAAATGTTAGAGAAATATTTACTGACACCCAGATACTTCAAAGACTTAACTTGAGAAATTGTTACTTACTGATATGTTAGAGAAATATTTACGGGATCTATTTGTAAAACAAGGACAGCGCATCTTTTAACATTTAATGCAAATTTTAAGTCACATAACCAATTGTGAAGGGAGCACAGGTATGACTGCAGGCGCCCATATAGGTTTGAGTGTCAGGTGAAAAACGTAAAGAACGCAATGTCATCTGCAGAGACACACGTGCGAACTTCTTGTTGAGTGAGAATTGAGCTCAACAGGATGGTAAAAAGCACGGGCAAGAGAACTAAACCTTGAGGAACACCTCCGATTGTTGATATTTGCCACAATGGACACCATTTATTGCGCAATAAAATTGTCTGTTTTGTAGAAATGCTGATATCCACGCAAATAAACATTGCGGAAAACGCAGTGTCTAATCTTTGCAATAAAATTCTTGGCTCTATACTGTTATGAGGCTTTGCCATATCCAGAGTCACCAAAGCAGTATGCATTTTCTGGCGCCGAGCAAGAGGAATGCGACTCTCATGGTCGTTATGCGCATTCCATATTGAACATTTCGGGCGAAGACCTGTTTGACAAGGACTAAGAATGTGTTCTTGTTCTACAAACTTTGTAACACGTAGGAGAATGATCCTTTAGGTTAATTTTACCGAGCTGGATGTTATTGATATTGGTGTAATATATTCCAGAGTATAGCCACCATCAATGTGTTTCAGTAAAGGAATCACTTTAGCTAGTTACCATTCACCCGGTATCCAAGAATGATTTATTAACTAATTAACCAGCTCTAATAAGGAATTTTGAGACAATTCAATGATACATTTTATTATTTTTGATGTTCCTTCATCAGGCCCTGGTGCATGAGCTGGAAATTTATTTATTATTGGAGAAAGCTCTGAAAGTGTATAGTTTGGGGGTCATATTTAACCGTATTTACTGTGCCTACAAACACAGGAGATAAAGGTTGGTTGGTTTGGTCTGTGGGGTTTAACATCCCAAAGCAACTCAGGCAATGAGAGACGCTGCAGTGGAGGACTCCGGAAATGTCGACCACCTGGGGTTCTCCACAGAAAAGCGGCCGCTGAGGCCGGGATTCGATCCCGCGTCCTTGGGAACAGTAGTTGAACGCCGTAACCACTGCGCCACCCCGGCGGGCTCACAGGGAGTGTCGACAAGAAACGTTTTTCCAAACCTTTGCTAATTACTTCTTTTGTTTTGAGAGCTTCTATAGAGGTCAACCACATGAGTATAAATTTTCTCATATAGGAACCTTCCTTCGCGATTTTAAAAACCGGAAAAGTGCACGTCGGTTATTCGATTTTGAAAGGTAACTAAAATGCTCAAAAATGTAATGATCTTTCGCTTATGCGACTGTGCATTTTAATCTAGCAGCAAAAAATGTATAATCATGCCAATTTTTGGGGCACTGGTTGTGCAGGAGTCTCTTCCATGCAGCCTTTCTTCTTCTATAATCTGTACTCCACCACCTTGTAGATGTATTGCCTTTTGACGCACGCACTAAGAATTCGCAATTCTTACGATATGATGCAATGGCCTGGCATAATCGTTGTGATTTTAGCTCTTCCGTAGCATTAACCACTGACTCAAGAGAAGAACTGAAAGGTGACTAAAATTGCTTATAATTACCATATGACCTCAACTGAGAGGTCTGCGGAGTTAAGATGCAGTTAACATCAAACCCAATAGGCATATAGTCGCTAGGGGTTTCATAATCAACTGTCTACCAACTGAGTATAGAAAAAATAGAACTGGAGAAAGTTAAATCTATCACAGATTGACTGTGGACACGTACAAAAGTAGGAAAACCAGAATTCATGCAATAAAGGTTGTTATCTGAACCTCAACCCCACAGCCGCTGCCGCAAAGATCCGTGTTGTAACCACAAGAAACATGGCGAGAATTAAACTATCCAGCCAAAAAAAACGGTATGTATGTGCATTACGACAGGGATATCATCAACATCATCATCATCATCATGCCGTTTGAACTGACGCCAACCACTGAAGGACGCCTGCGCGCGACAGAAAAGACAGAAGATCTTCATCAGAGACGGCTGCAGGCCACCCAACGAGCTCATCCCGGCGTCATGCCTTCGAGCGGCCCCGGGAGCCGTGATACCTCTCGCGTTCGCCGCAGATCGTCGAAGTCCAAGCACCGGCCTGCCAACAAGGACGAAGGCACGGTGCAATCCACTCTGGGCGCCGCAGCTTCAACCGTTCCTCAAGGGTGAGTATGTTTCCATGAAATAGCCGTAGTTGGCCGCTAAAAAGAGAATACCAGGTACCCTATGTAGACAGAATCAGAAGAAATGTTTTAGGGTTAAAACACTTCAAAAGGCACATTGACGGCGGCCGATACTCCTGTATCCCTTGAAGGTACCCCCTTTCGAGTTGCCCCTAGCCAACCTTAACCACGTCATCCGTCATCATTCGGCAAGCTGCGAAATTGTACAGCGAATTCATCACAGTGACGTGGATTCCGAAACTCAGAAAGGCAAACTTCCCAAACCTCCCAGCTTTTGTAGAGCTAGATATACAGGCGGTGGATCGCTTTCGCGATATTCAATTCGGCGGAGACGAGGGCTGTGCTCGATGCACAAGAGAAATACCCTTATCGATCCCGCTCGACAGATTATGGTACGATGTCCAGTAACTGTTCGGTTATAGCCTTTCAAGCGAATTAATTTGGTGTCGGTATTGCCTGGCACAAATGCCACATAAGTCGTTCATCGAACCGAGTAAGAATTTCTGGTAAACAGAAATCCCTCTTACCACACAGGAACCGCGCTAATGTGTCTGGCATCTCCTACGTACTGTTATGGGCAAACATGGTGTGTGATGACATTATTGTATGGTATGGTACACTAGGTTTAACATAGCAAAGCTTGATTTGTTCTATGAGAAACGCTGGAGTGAAATATCAATTTTACCACATGATATTCTGCAGTATGAATTAACAAGAAGCATAAGGGGATATTGTCCATATTTCGCCTTCATTTCAACGAGGCTGTTGTAGGAACTCGATGCGGTGAGCTCGACCTTCGCAGCCAAGCTGATTGCTTTGCTTTATAAGAAGGGAAAGGCGCAATATCTGTCACGCTTGTTTCTGTGGACACCTGAACCGCGCCGTAAGGGAAGGGATGAAGGTGGGAGTGAAAGTGAACAGAGAGGAGGAGGAGCTATAGGGGAGGGGTATGGAGTACCACCTGGGGATCCTTAACGCGCGCTGACATCGCACAGCACACGGACGCCTCTTCGTTTCGTCTCCATCGAAACGCAGCCGCCGCGGTCAGGATCGAGCCCGGGTGCTCCGGTACAGTTGTCGGACATCTTACCACGGCACCAACCCGGCGGGGAAGCATCAAAATCCGATATTGGTGCTGGAATATGTGCAGCTAGCGGCGTGTGCACCTATCCTGCTCCATACACTATGTTCCACAGTGTTAGCTACACTTATAGGTCACTCGCATTATATTCTCCTGCACAAAAAGCTGAAGATAGGCAAGAAAGGTGTGCCGCAGAATACAATCCCCGACCGGCACAACTTGCACGAGGGTAAACTTTAAATATATAAATTGGTTGGTTGGTTTGTGGGGTTTAACGTCCCAAAGCGACTCAGGCTATGAGAGACGCCGTAGTGGAGGACTCCGGTAATTTCGACCACCTGGGGTTCTTTAACGTGCACTGACATCGCACAGCACACGGGCGCCTTGCTTTTCGCCTCCATCGAAAAGCTGCCGCCGAGGCCGGGATTCGATCCCGCGTCCTTGGGAACAGTAGTCGAGCGCCGTAACCACTGCGCCACCCCGGCGGGGTTTAAATATATAAATTTAGACCACAAATGATCACACATGGTGTTGCTCCTAAGGTTGCTGTGTGACAGCTGCTGTTTAGTTATTCAGCTGAGTAGTCGTGTAATGATATGCCAGACGATTTTATAATATTTAATCTGAAAGTTGCAGTTAAATTGGTTCACAGGAAGGGAAAGGCGCAGTAACTGTCACACTTGCTCTGTGGACACCCGAACCGCGCCGTAAGGGAAGGGAGGAAGGTGGGAATGAAAGTGGAAAGAGATAAAGAGGAGCCGTAGTGGAGGGCTACGGAGTAATTTCGACCACCTGGGGATCTTTAACGTGCGCTGACATCGCACAGCACACGACGCCTCTTCGTTTCGCCTCCATCGAAACGCAGCCGCCGAGGTCGGGTTCGAACCCGGGAACTCCGGCACAGTAGTCGGGCGTCTTACCACTGATGTTAACGTTTTTGAGAAAGACGTACCACTCGCCCTGGAGGGCGGGTTCAGCAGACATGGCGGTGGGCTAGTCATCCCAACCCAGGCTGGTCGAGTAAGGAGGCAGCGGCCGGATTTTGATGCAGGGATTAAGCAAAAATGGGCACATTTAACAATTACAGGACGGCCAACTACTTTGCTGGAGTACCCGGGTTCGAACTCGACCACCGGCGGATGCGTTTCAATGGAGGTGAAATGAAGTGGCTTCCGTGTGCTGTGCGATGTCAGCGCACGTTAAAGATCCCAGGTGATCGACATTACTCCAGAGCCCCCCACTACGGCATCCCTCTCTCTCTTTCCATTTTCGCTCCCACCTTCATCCCTTTCTTTACTGCATGAATCAGGTGTCCACAAAACAAATGTGACAGATATTTCCTTTCCTGGAACCAAATAATAATACCTTTATTTTCCATCAAAGTGATGGGGGAGGCAGGGAGAAAAAGCCGAGCAATCGGCTTGACGAGCTCCCACCCCCCCAAATAATATTATAAATCCAGATGTGCTGTGCGATGTCAGCGCACGTTAAAGATCCCGAGGTGGTCGAATTTACTCCGCAGCCCTCCACTACGGCTCTTCTTTCTATTTTTTCGTTTTGACTCCCACCTCCCTTCCTTCCCTTACGGCGCGGTTGAGGTGTCCACAGAAAATAAGTGACAGTTACTGCACCTTTCCCTTGCCATAAATCAATCAGATGGGTCCGTGTCTAGGGCAGTCTACGGGTTTATTTAGCTTCTCTGCCTGAAGACGGCGATTCCAATTTTGAAGACGTGACCGCTTTCTGACGGCGGATTAAAGCAAAAAGCCACTGCTCTCTGCGAGTGCGCTCCATTTGAAAAGAAATGAAATTGGCTCAGTGGCTAATAGTTTTTGACTGATGATTCGAAAAATGCCAGATCAACTCTTCCGGTTGCGCCCTAATTTGGATGGAGGCTTACTGAAAAATATTTTTGACTTTTTTTTTAAACGTCGATATTTCCCAGCGTGTTCTCCGCTTCTGCATATCTTTACCATTTGAAAACATTCAAAGCGCATTGATAAACACTGTGATATGTGAAAGTGATACCGTGCGTGGAATTTCTCCCCGTGAAACCCCTTTTCAATTGCACGTCACATTCTATGTTACCGTTTTATCTGTTGCTCACAACCTCCGGTCCCACAGCTGGCTCTATGAAAAAAAAAATGCAAATACATGATTCTGGTTACATCCGGTTCTTCTCCAGCCCCATTGGCTTCCTTTATCGCTAATGAAGGCATATGTCTGCGTTGAATACAGGCGGTGCGCACCTTTCGCGACACAGAGAACCCAAGCTAGATCCCAATTGTTCAATAATTAACTGACTTTCTTTACTGCGCAGTTACTTCAATTTCGCACATGTCTTTTGAGCATTTGACGTCGCGTTGGGCCCACAAACCACCCAGTTGTCTGTGAGTGGTAGCAGTAGTAAGTTGTTTTCAATAGTTTGAATGAAAATTGAGGAAAAGGTTTTGCCAGCAACGGCATCTGCCATGGAACAAAAAAGCATATTACATGCGGCGGAAATAAGGAGACACGAGTGCAGAAAAGAACCTAATCAGGGCAGCGGCAGTTAGAACTCCAAGAGCTGGGCATAATACTAGTATGGTATGGTTTAAGCGTAGCAGGGTAGAGTAGGGTATAATAGTACAAGAACGACAGAAGTACAATTCGCCCGAAATAGTCCCAACACTGGAGGGCTTTGCACTACGGCACTACAGCAAAGGGAAGCCTGATTCGCTGTGAGGGACGTGGTTTCACAGACCTGTTCTGCCAATCTGCATTTCTCGCGACATCAGCGACTTCTCTCAAAGCCGCAAATTCAAGGTATCACTTTGTGTGGCACAGCGGTACAGAGCTCGGCTGGGGATATATGAGATAAAGGTTCAATTCCCGCATGGAGACTAATCTTTTTTTAATGAGGAGGATTCACATACCTATTAAACGTTGCTAGGCAGCACCGGCAGAGCTTGGCGAGTGGGCTGTGAAGCTGGCCTTGGCTGTGACGTCACTCGGTCGCGACACACGGCATACGCGAAACGATCGGCTCCGACCCTCGTAGTGAAGCTTTTTGCTTCAAAGTACAAAATACAAGGTAGTTTCATAGCAGGCGGCAATCTTCGTGCCTCCGTTGTGTGCGCCGCATTTTCGACTGTATTCGCGCGACGGAGTTGAGCCGGACGGTGGTGGTGCGTACTCCTATAATATAAGCAGGTGGTACTTTGCACTTTTCATTGATTTCGCGCAGTATTTTCTTTCATAGAAGCCGTTGAGCAGTGCCCTGACATCATGACTGGGTACCGAAAACGGTGACCGCCGTTCAAGCCTTCAAGTACACTAAGAAGAAAGAACAGCAAAGTCTCTGAGCATTACAGGGCCAGAATTCTCGAAGTGTCGACGCGTAGAGGAGATGTGAAAACAATGACAGACACGCTGGGCATGAATTTAAAGACGGCGAGGTCCAATACACCGACCGATAGAGAACTGTTGAAGAAAGGTGGAACATCGAAAAAAATTCGTAAATGAGGTTGTAACTGTTCAAAAATATATTCTGGATGACAACACTGCTTTTACGCTAAAAGAAATAAAGCAAGCGTTGGAAAAATTGCCAGGAGTCTCCAACAGCACAAGTAGCATTGATCGCCTACTGGATTGGCGTGGATACTCCATAGTGTTGGTGACTCAGAGGCCGATTGACCGCAACAGCGGTGACGGGAAACGCGCCGCAAATCATACGCGAAATGGCGGCAGTGTGAAGAACCTCGTTTGCGCAGGTTTTATGTTGATGAGACTAACTATAACACATGGCGTTCTAGGAGCTTCGACCGCGCAGTTAAGCCTGCGGTGCAGACACCGACTGGCACAAAAGAAGCAAACCTTAATATTATCACCTGCATGTACACAAATGGTGTCATACATTATACAGCCGTCGACAAGGTTCACTGGGTGGTGTTCAATGAATTTTGAGCGACGTAGAAGCCCGTGTCAAAAGAGAAGTACCGGGTTCTGAAGCGGTTTATATTCTCGAAAACACTCCTGCTCATAGCCATGCGGAATAGCTAGTGGAACAGCCTGGCCAGTCAGATGCACACGACCAAGCGGCTGCTTCCTTATAACCCGTGTTTTAATCACATACAGGAAGTGTTTTCGAAGTTGAAGTTGGAAGTCAAAGCTTTTCTAAGCGAGCGAGGGGTCCTGGCTCTCATCACTCCACCTGGAATGACTAAAATGGACCATCGGCGCAGTTTGTTGCTCGACGCCGCCAGACACTTTGTGCAGCAACTACAAGGTTACAGTATGCTACTTTCGACCGCCATAACTTTTATTTCATACGGGCAGCTTAGCGTTAAGACGATATGCAAAAAGTGTGAAGCTACACTTAGAGCTACCTAATGTTTTTTTTCTTTTTTTTTTTTTTGGGGGAGGGGGTTTAGCGTCCCAAAGCGAATAAGAATGTGAGGGAATCGTAGTGGAGGACGCCGGAAATTTCGACCACATAGGGTTCAATAATGTGCACTGACATCCCACAAGACACAGGCGCTTTGCTGTTCGCCGCCAGGGAAAAGCAGCCGCCGAGGCCGGTATTCGACCCCGCATCTTTGGGAACAGTAGTAGAGCGCTCTTGCTCCACCCCAGCGGGGCCTACCTAATTGTCTCCCAGAAAATAAAATTGGATCTCAAAAAAGGCCGCTTCTGCGCCTACGCCGCTAGTATTATCGCCCAGGCAAATTAAGGTCTGCTGCAAATTTGGCCATAATGAGAATCCAGCAGCTATTCCTGACATCCTGACATGGGTTGTAAGCTCCGCTGTACACAGTTTCACTCCGCTGTGTCACGGCCAGACTGAATGCAGTGATGCGCGCTCTGTTCTCTGTGGTAGTGGCCGTGTAAATATGAAAACGCGCTAAAATAAGATGTTTCTCTTGCTCTACGTCTTTTCGCCTGGACCAACTCTGCTTTACACTAGACCTTTCTTTCTGCTAGTGGTGTTCAATAATGATTAAGAACAGAAATACAATTCTGCACTGGTTGCAATTTCATAAAAACAGCTGAAGGCCGTACTTGCCATCAGCACGCAGATTCAGGGCATATGACAACCCTTAATAAGCTGCCAATTAGAAAAATAGTCATATTTATTCACTTGTCATGCGTCTAAGCTAAACGATGCAAGAGGCGTGTCATAAACTGCAGCTTTCCAGCTTCGCGTGGTTATTGGCTGTTGCAAGTAATAAGAACAAACAGAAATAGTGCACGCAGATGTGACGCTTAAGCGTCTCATGATCTGCAAAGTGATCTCAATTTCGATTTGTTTCTGGTATTAATGCTTCGTGCTTTGGAGCCCTCTAGCGCATTCAGTTTCCGCATATCAATTGAATTGGTTGGCACCGGGAATAAATCCGCTGGCGCTTGTATTAATTTCGTTGGCACTTGAAATAAATTGGTTGGCGCTGGCATTACTCGAGTTGACGTGTAGATTAAATACGCTGGTGCTTTGATTAAATTCTTGGCAATCGAAATAAATTACACGGCGCTCAGATTATGTTCATCGGCACACAGAGTTTTCCCACTGGCATTAGAATTCAATTCAGATGGAAAACCTCTAGAGGCCATAATTTTAATGAGAACGGTAGCTATGACTGACACCAAGGACGGATCGTTAGAAGGTGATATTTAATAATGATTCGAGCTGCCTCTAGATAGACCGCCACACAGAAATCTAGGAGGAAGACCGACTTCCCCTAAACGAGATTGAAGATCGCTCAGGACGCCGACATTCCTCACTCCGCAGCAGTGCATGTCTTTCGTTGGAAAATCTCTTCCTTGGACAGGTTGACCACCAGTGACGTACCGTCCACAGGGCCATGCGCCAGGCCGCACAACGGGAGTGACATCAACGTCCAGTCTAAGGTCATTTCCAACATCGTAGTGCCGGACGAGAACGCTGCATCTACCTCCGTTCCGTCGAAGTCCAGTGCAAGGCCGGCACCGGACCATGGCGCTATCAGTAAGTGCTTGGAAAATCTCTTCCTTGGGCAGGTTGACCACTAGTGACCTACTGTCCACAGTGCCATACACCAGGGCACACAACGGGAGTGACATGGACGTCCAGTCTAATGTCATTTCCAACATCATAGTGCCGGACGAGAACGTTGCATCTACCTCCGTTCCGTCGAAGTCCAGTACAAGGCCGGCACCGGACCATGACGCTATCAGTAAGTGCTTGGAAAATCTCTTCCTTCGGCAGGTTGACCACTAGTGACGTACCGCCCACAGTGCCATACACCAGGCCACACAACGGGAGTGACATCCACGTCCAGTCTAAGGTCATTTCCAACATAGTAGTGCCGGACGAGAACGCTGCATCGACCTCCCTTCCGTCGAAGTCCAGTACAAGGCCGGCACCGGACGATGGCGCTATCAGTAAGTGCTGCGCGGGGTGTTACAGCATAGCAAAGTATATTATGATCATCGTCGTGGTTGTCATTGTGATTATAAACATAACTTCGTCCGGTGCTAAACAAGCGTCTCCCTTATGTGCGCGTTTTCATTGAGCGCGTTTGCATTGACAAGCGTCTCCCTTATATGCGCGTTTTCATTGACTGCCTCCTTCCTGCTCTCTCAAACCTATCGACCTCCCTAAATTATCTCTCCTTGCTCGCTCCCGGATAACCTGAAAATAACCCCCATTCCAAAAAACGTTGTACACGATACTAACGATCTGCTCGGGTTGCCAATCATGTTCACCTACAGATTCCACGATCGTTCACAGATGCATCACGAACTAATGTCGGAGCGGCAGGTTACTCATTTGAGAGCTGTAGCGATGTAGTGACGCGTACCCTCGGTCCTTACATAGATCCTCCTCCAACAGCGACTCTCGATACCCTGCTAATAGTCGCTTGTATTCAAGACCTCGCACAAGCACCCCCTAACCCTTCAGGATATACCTATACACTGATTAAATACCGGCTATACGCGCCATTCATACGGGTCGCATTCCTGAAGAACTGCAGGATGATCTGCACAGAGCTGTCACCAAACTACGTTTAAACACTGTCACACTGAGGTATATTCCTGGTCACGCTGGAATCCCAGTCAATGAGGTAGTGCATCGCCTCGCCCGCGAACTCCAACACCGGACGCCTGGGATTCCCTGGCCTTATCCACCCACGTGGGACCACCACTACAAAAAAGAAATCAACATTCACTATGCGTACATTACAGAAACCCTTCGTACACTTCCTCTTCCTGATAAACCACTCACTACCATGTAAATACAAATTCTTAGGCGCATACAACTAAATACACTGCTTACAGCTGCCAGATCGTCTCTATACCTATTCAGACATTCCCCCGCATGCCCAAATTGTTCAAAACACTATGCAAACATGAAACATTGCATGTTTTCATAGCCTGTCGCAATTCAATCACCCCACTTTCCACACCCTCCTCGCCAATGTGGCGGGCGTGGTTAGCATCTGACCAGCTGAATGATCAGTTGGTCTTGATGACCCTGGCCCAGGACATTCTTGACGCTTAGTAATGCGCTGAATAAAATTGTTTCCTCCTCCTCCTCCTCCTCTATCGGAACTCACTCATTTACCCAAGCTGGCATCGACTATCATTGCGAGCGAGATAAGAGCACCGTTCAGCGGAAAACCCAGCCGCTTGCGTTCTATAGTATTCGGCGTTGTCAGCGAAATATCACCTGCAAGCTTCTGGCGGGCTGTGTGACGTCAGGAGATCACGTCACGTGCCCGAGGTTACAGGGGCTGCTAACTCGGGCAGCTCCTGAGAGATGGCACCCTTAGATCCTGTGTCTCACACACCAGTTTGGGTTTTTTGCATACAAATTAGTATGCGTCTGTAAAAGCAGCTTTATATCGACGCGATGTCTCCAGTAGCAGTGATCGCTTGCTTTTAGAAAGCTCAAGTCACCTGAATTTGGAATGATTGCAGGTAATATTTTATGGACTGTATAGTAGGGTTCAATTTTGTTTTATAATAGTTCACCGATAATTCAGGAGAAACTGAAAAGTGTGATCGATGACACAAGAGACAATACTAAACGGCAGATTACAAAATGCTGTGAAGGTATTTAAAGCAATGTCAAAATGTGTGGTAATGTAACAGTTTACGATAGTCCTCAAGCTTAGGAAAACTGTAAGCGAGTGCATTCTCTTAGCCATGATAGTGACCGTTGGTTCATGCCATTAGGCTTAAATAGCTAAGATGGCCGCACATTGTAGCTCATCATGAACGATTACCAGTACCATCAAAAAGAAAAGAATGTAAAATACATCGCTTTCCGCTACCAACGTGTAATGAAGAAATTGTGAAGCAACGAAACAGCTTTAACATATTTTGGCGACAGTTTTGTGTGCTATGGGTTGGAAAATGATCGATGAAAGGAGATATTGACTTGTGGAGGACACGCAATGGAGACAAGAGAAATCAAGTGCACTTAAAGAACAACTGCGGTGTTTTTTTAATGTTTTGACACCGCGCCGGAGTATTTTGAAATAGAATTGAACAGGAAATCAAATTCCACATTGGATTCCAACAAGGCAATGATGACAAGGCAGTCATCATCATCATCAGCCGGGTTATATGCACTGCAGGGCGAAGGCCTCTCCCATTATCCTCCAACTAACCCGGCTCTGCGCTAGCTGCATCCACGTGATCCCTGGGAACTTCCTAGCCTCATCCGCCCAGCTAACTTCCTACTGCCGCATGCTGCGCTTTCCTTCGCTCGGAATCAAATTTGTTACCCTAAGCAACGGTCCGTTAGCCTCTCTTCGAACTACATGTCCCGCTTATTCGTCTTTATTTCCACTAGACCCTCGGTAACTGGAGTAATTTCTCTGACCCAATCTGCACGCTTCCAATCTCTTAACGCTACACTTACGGGCGTCCAGTGCCATCCTACATGCAAGGTTGGCCGCAGAAACCTCCCCGATTGAGGTCGTCTAATGGAATATTTTAATAATCATTTGTGTTGCGACATCGCAGTGCGCCGCATTCAAATATGGTTTAAAGAAACAAAAACCCGCGGACAACATATACGGAGGAAATTTCAGGAAAATTTGAGAAGGTCGTATTCATCGTAGCTAAAAAAAGAATGAAAATTCTGAGCCTTCATGCTATAGTCCGTTATAACAGGAATATTGCTAGTTTTATTCATTGTGCTGTAATCAGTGGTACTAAACGTGCTGACTCACTGCTTCGTGGTCCGCCGTAGGTAAAAGTAGATGAAACAAAAGAGCACACGCTTTTGCGTCACCACTAAAGGCGGAGCTTAAGTGCGTCTTCGTAATTTTTTGTTCCTCTCTTGAGGTACACTGCTCAAGTGCCCCAGGGGGTGCATACTAAGGTGTTTTGCACGCTAACAAAATAGTTTGTTCACCCGTTCAGAACCAAAGAAGCACTAAAGACTCTTATGCAGATGCACATGATAGCCTTGGCTTCTTATGCGCCATAAAACCAACACAAGACAGAAACCTTTTAACTCATGTAACTTAATTAGTTCCTTTGGACGCCGAAACCTAGAGGTGAATATTTTATTCCTCTCTTTTGCCTGTAGGAGTTTCCAAGAGACTGTTCAAGCCAAGCTCTGTGCAGGAAGCGGCAGCCCTGAACAGACTCCAGGCAGTGGTACACAAGCGATATAGTTTCGAACCCGACTATCAACGACTCGTTTCGATGTAGGAGATTGAATAAATTGTTGATTGGAAAAATATTATTTCCCATCAGAAAAAGACAAACACCCCGCCCCCGTCACGTAAATGAAGAGGCGTCCATCTGCTGTGCGATTTCAGTGCATGTTAAAGATCCCCGGGGAGGTCTAAATTACTCCTGAACCCTCCACTACGGCACCCCTTTCTCTCTTCCTGCTTTCACTCCCACCTTCTTTCCTTCCCTTACGGCGCGGATCAAGTTTCCACAGAAACAAGTACAACAGATAGATTGCCATTCTCTTCCTATTGTTATTATTAGTCAGGTTATGTAATTTAATCTGGCTTGGTGTATACAGAGTTTAACGGAACAAAGCAATGAATGAATGAATGAATCAATGAATGGAGGGATCCAGAATAATCGACAACCTGGGGCTCATTAACCTGCGCTGACAGCGCATCTCACATGGCGCCTTACTCTACGCCTGCAGTGAACAGCGACCGGAACGGCAAGGTTTAAACCCCCCTCCTTGACGTTTAGGAGTTGAGGGCTGTAACTACTGAAGCTACGTGGCGGGGCCATAGACTATTGTCAGAAGCCGAAACATCATAGAGCTTCCAGTATCCCGGTCAAGTAAAAAGGCCGTGCGTGAAATTGGAATCCAAGGAGGATCCTGGCAAGAAATAGTTTAGTTGATTGACTTTTCACGTAATAATCTGGGATTTGGTTTGTCCAGTGTAAGGGATCACGCTTAACGCAGTCACGGGGGTCATACGCGGTCATGTATTCTAATGAGGTGATTGAGAATCTATGGAACTTGCGGGATGACAGTCTTTTGTGATTAGATTATTTCGTCGCACAGTTTTTGGACAATTATTGTAATACGTACATAGCTATGCATATTATTACGAATAATGGGGCTAATTTGAATTAAAAAAATTTGGTTTACTCTTGTTAACCCTAGTTGAATAGCGATAGCAATGGCGGAAGCGTCTTTTGTCAGCCACATTATTCCCCTATCACGCGTTATCAGTGTAAGATGCTACATTATTGGGGAAATTTAGGCGAGAGCATACGTTACCAGCCTTCCTCTTCTTCTTGTTCTTCTTTTTCTGTTTTGTTTTCTTCTTTTTATCCTCAGCAGTTCAAGGTAGAGCATGGAGACCCTCAAGCTTGACTTACATTGCACTAACTTCATCTTGTCAAAAAGTAAACAGATCCTTCTCAAAGCGAATAAGCTGTGGCTGCTCGCACCCACTGCTAATTAAACTGCGCTAGTCGTCGTCGGTCAGCTTATTCTTCGGAGGTATCTTGCGATCGAGCTGTAACTTGTAAGAAATGTATTGTTGAACAAGCAAAGCAGGTTAACTGAGAAGCAGGTATGGAAACAAACAGATTCGTGTCCCAGAGCAGCCATGAAACACGGCTCTGGGATGGTCGAAACGGACTTACTGTTGGTCAGCGCGGCCTTAAGAACTAAGTTTGTAGGTAATCTCTCGCCTGCAGTTAATATATCAATCGCTTGCCTAGATCAATTCAGATAATATTGGCAATGAGAGCGAAAGTTTGTCCAGAAATAGTTATTATGATGGCGTTATCAACAAACGTTGCCGCTGCTCAGAGCATATCAACGTCTCCGTCTCTACTGCTCATTATGGTCACGAACTGTGAATAGCTACTGCTCTGCAGCGAATAAAACCCGAACCCTGGAAGCTCTTCTGGATCATTCGGTCTCCTCGCTTCGAAGATCGGTATGTAGACAGCAATTACATGACCTCACACCACTACTTGGAACGCCAGCACATGCGCTCAAGGAGCGCGCAGACATACCCCTCATGTAGTAGATTTCTCAGACCAAGTCGTCACAAAGCCGTCAGCGGTCGACGATGGCATCACAGAGTAGTTCGATATACGCGCAGGGTAAGACCGAAGCTGCCTGTACGCAATCGCTGCTAAATATTTCTCCACCTTTTTCATTGGTTAGAGTAATTTTTATTATAATTGGGCCAGTAGGCCTCTATGAAATCAGAACGAACCGAGAGTCAAATATATATTTTTTTTAAATCTGTAGGTTAGTTTATGTGATACTTCGGATAACAATACACGCTGAAATCTCTATTTGCAAGGTTTGTTCTTTGTTTGGTTGGGTCAGTACGCTCCGCGAACCAATGTAGGCTCGTAGAGCTGGAGCATGTTATCGTGTTTCTATCATAAGTAACTGTTATTCCGAGACGCCGAGAAGGCTTTATTCGGACAGCAACACGAACATACAAGCAACAAGGATTCAGTGGCTTCGGTTTATAAAGGAAGCCTGGGTGCAACCGAGGCATGCTATTGGCTAGCGATACGGTCGCACACGCGAACCATGACTGCGTACATCAGATAGCGGCACACAGTAACCAAGCGGCACACAGTAGCAAGACAGCAGCAAGCTTGATAAGCGTTGCGCCGATATAACACTTCCCCTCCAACAAAATCAGAATCTATCATACGTCAGACGATCTGGCTTCCGCTTGTCACGAGCGCTGCGCCTTGGTAGCACACGTAACCCAGCATCAGTTTGTTCCGACGTTGATGCACTTTGGGCGTGACTTGCGAGTGGAACACAATCACTCTGATCCAACACTGGCTGGCTCGAGGCAGCTGTAGGAGACCGTTCGCTTTCGAGCAAGTCACTTGCAAGGGGCAAATCTGTATCACTTTCGTTCACAACAGCTGGCTTCACAAAAGAACGTCGCAAATGATCAGCATGCACAAATCGCGTCTGTCCGTCTACAACCACAAGGTATGTCATTGCCGATTTCACATCCACGACCCTGCCTGGACGCCACTTCACCTGTTCCCCACGCACTGAACGCACAAACACACTATCACCAACAACAAATGATCGAGGTGACTCCTTCGCTTGTTTGCACTGCGAACATTCCTCTCAGATCTGGCATTTATTGCATCTTGCAGATTCGGTTTCAACAAAGATAACCTTGTGCGCAACTTCCTCCTCAAGAACAGTTCATCTGGCGATTGGCCGGTGAATGTGTGCGGCGTTGTTCTGTAAGCGAACAGAAAGTTATCTATCCTGTGCTGCAGTGATCTGGAACTTTTGTTCTTCTGGTCTTCCAGCAATTGCTTCAACAGCGACTGTTTTACTGTTTGGACAGCACGTTCTGCTGAGCCGTTCGACTGAGGATGATATGGCGGAGTAAGCGTGTGCTTGACCCCGTTTGTCGAAAGAAACTCCTCGAATTCTTTTGCACGAAACTGCGGCCCGTTATCTGTGACTACCTCTATCGGCAGGCCATGACTTGCGAACAACGAGCGCACAGTTTCGATCGTGCTTTGCGCCGTCGTTGACGTCGTGATTTTTATTTCCAACCATTTGGAATAGGAATCTACAGCTAGAAGAAACATCTTTTTTTCCTTTTCAGCAAAGTCTAGATGTACCCTCTCCCAACTGCTTGTGCACCACTTCCAAGCTGAAAGCGGCGCTAGTGGCCCCACGGATTTGGTGCTTTGACAAATTTCACACTGCTTCACTGCTCGTTCGAGGCAGTTGTCTATCTGTGGCCACCAAACCATTGACCTCGCAAGTGCTTTCATCTTTGTGATACCGATGTGTTGTTCATGTAACAAGCACATAACTTCACTTTGAAGCGACTGTGGTACAACGACTCTGTTGTTCCACACCAAACAGCCGCAATCGACTGAAAGCTCAAACCGCCTAACGAAGAAAGGCTGATAAAGTGTGTCCACAGCACGCGGCCATCCGTGCCATACCATTTCACGAACAGTACTAAGAACTGGATCTTTCACAGTTTCCCGCTCGATATCTTTCGCAGTTAAGGGGAGTTTACTAACGGGCGAAAAATAAAATATTTCTTCTGCCTCGTCACCGGCTTCAGGCAGTGGAAGGCGTGATAAGCCATCTGCATTGGCTATCTTTGTTCCTGCTCTGTGCAAAATGCGAAAGTTGTAGTTTGCAAGGAAAATTCCCCAGCGATGCACGCGAGCTGCAGCGACTGCATTTGTGTGGTGCTTTGCCTCAAAAATAGCGGTGAGCGACTGGTGATCGGTGATCACGTTGAACTTACGCCCATACAGATATTTATGAAATTTCTTTACTGCAAAAACAACAGCAAGAGCTTCTTTTTCCACCTGCGCGTAATTACGCTCGGCAGGAGTCATTGATCGAGATGCGAACGCAATCGGTCGCTCTACGCCCTCAACCACGTGCGACAGCACCGCGCCTAAGCCGTAAGCAGAAGCGTCACATGTCAGTTGTATTTCTTTCTTTACATCATACAGTTCCAAAACCATGTCTTCACTGATCAAATTTTTACACCGTCTGAAACATGCGTCACACTGGCTCGACCACTTCCATGTGCTGCCTTTGCGCAACAGTTGATGAAGAGGTTCTAGCAAGTTTGCTAGGTCAGGCAAAAATTTGGCGTAGTAGTTTACTAGACCCAAAAATGCCTTTAGTTGAGTCACGTTAGTTGGTTGAGGCGCTTCTCGAATCGCCTTTACTTTTTCTGGTGTTGGGTGTACGCCATGCTTGTCTAGCTCATGTCCCAAGTAACAAACATTTCCTTGGAAAAATTTGCATTTCCCTGGGTTTACCCGGATGCCGTGTTTACTGAGCGTTTGTAACACTTGCTCGGAACGGTGATAGCACTCCGTCAGGTCTTTACCTGCTATTAACACATCGTCCAGGTAACAGGCAGTTCCAGGTATGTTTCGTAACACCTGGTCCATCACGGCCTGAAACATTGCAGGGGCGCTTGCCACTCCGTATGGCAGTCGCCGGAACCTGAACAGTCCCATGTGCGTGTTCACCGTCAGCAATTCTTGTGCCTGCTCATCCAGCTCAAGCTGCAGGTAAGCCTTAGACAAATCCAGTAAAGTGAACACGGTCCCTCCAACCAATGACGCGAATATGTCCTCTGGCAGAGGCAGTGGATAGTGGTCGAGTTCAATACCCCGATTTACAGTCACTCTGTAATCCCCACATATCCTAATCTGCTTTTCTGCTTTCTTTGGGACGATCACTAGCGGTGTAGCCCACGCACTGTGCCTCACTCTGTACACCACACCAGCCTTCTCAAGTTCAAGCAATTCATTCTCCACCTGTTCGCGCAATGCATATGGTACTGGTCTCGCCTTACAAAAAACTGGCTGCGCATCGTTTTCCATTTTGATGCTACCAGTGAATCCCTGAATAGAACCATAACCTGGCTCAAACACATCACTGTACAGCCGTTTTAACTTGTTCTCGGCTTCCGCTGCTACCATCTGCCTGCCATCCTGCACGTTATCAACGTCACGTTGCAACTGCTGAACAGCATTGTGCAAGTCAACTTTTAGTGCCGTTATCCAATCGCGACCTAAAAGCGTCGGCATGCGAGCTCCATTTTCTTGCTTTGCTATTATCAGAGGCAGATCGTAGCTTCGGTTCTGATAAGACACCTTGACGTTTGCTACGCCTTTCACTTTGAGTGAAGTACCGTTATACACGCCTAGACGTATGTCGTCTTTCGAACATGGACAGTTTGGAAAATTTTCATCAAAGTCTCTTTCAGACATTATTGTCACAGCGGCTCCCGTGTCTAATTCCATCGGTATCTTCTTGCCATTTACTTTTACTTTAAGCACAATAGGCGGTGAGCCGTGAACTTCGTTCGTCGTACACACTGTAAGCAAGTCAGCAGCAAGCTTGATAAGCGTTGCGCCGATATAACAGTAACAAATCATGATATTTCAGACCACACGATTCCTGACGCCTAATACCCCTTTTTAAAGTTTTCACAGTGTAGTTAGGGGAGGCCCAGTCGGCCCGAAAAGAATTCGAGACTAAATTTCTGCGTATACAAAACCCCTAGGTCTGAAAACGCTGGTCTCCATGCCAAAGCGTTGGCTTGCGCACTGATGCTTCTCTCGACTCACTTGTTCACTGCGTAGAGTAAAAAATTCTATCCATCGTGACACGAGTGTGAACCATGTTTACCCTAAGTGGCTTATTACATTCAAAGCGTGGCGCTTTGGTGCCTTCAGTCATACAGATATAGTCCCGTGAGCCACAATCTCCAACGAACAGAACGTTTCTTCCCTCCAGTAAGGCAGGCAGGCAGGAAAAGTCGAGAGTACTGAAGAAGAATCAACCTATTGGTACATATTCGAGAATACATCAGCTAAGGTCATAAATAATTGAAATCCATCGAAATAATTTTGGACAGTTCGACTTGTTCAGTTTTATTTAAAAATGCTTTTTTTATTACTATATTTTATTAAAATTATTATTTTATTATCAGTTATAAAGATCGAACCATTATTTGTACCCTGGCTTACTCATTCCATCGTCAAATCGAAGGTTGCCGAAGCGAAATATTTGCAGCTGCACTGATCAACATTATTTCTCCAGTCAATACGAAATCAAAAAGCATCGACCACTGATGAGACTAGCGTTCACTAGTTTTTAAGTACTACTTGATTAGTCATATTGTCACAGCGTAATAGATTTTTATCAACAGCCCTTAACAAAATGTTGGTATCTTGAAATGCATCTGCGATATACTGAACAGAACTCACACAAAGAATGTTTTCTTCTGCAGTCAATATCACCACCGGGACGAAATACGGCAAAACAAGGCACCTTCAAGAGAACGGCAGCTATCATATTCTTGCTCTTCGCCACCACAATCGTGGCCATTATCATCGCCACGATCGTCTTCTACCTCGCCCATGAAAAGACTAGACATCACCTTAATCCTCCAATTTGCGCCACTAAAGCCTGCTTGGATCACTCACTTGGGCTAGGCCTAAAACTACACAACAGCCAGGAAGCCTGCAAAGATTTTGGGCAGTTTGTGTGTTCCCGGTGGCTGCACAACGACACTCGGTACAGTGATCCCACGGTAATTTTTCGCTTAGCGTACTGGCTACGCGAACGCACAAAACTTCGCGAAGACCCCAGTCGTCCCGTAACGAAAGGCGTGAGGCAGATGATGAACGCTTGTCTTCGCTTTGAAGGCACCATAGCGGACATTGACGACTCGGAAAGCATAGTTGAATTCATGAGCAAGGAATTATTTCCCTGGTTGCTAGACTCCAATGATGCTCGGCTTGGTGACCCAAACGATTATTCAGTGCCTCTGAGAGCTTTGGTCAACCTGGCCGCTCTGTGGGTCACGCCTTTGTGGTTCTCCGTGGAACTCATAGAGCCCTGGCATGGCACCGCGCAACGAAGGTCGGTGTCCATGAGCCCATCTGTCATACCATATATTTTGGACGCCATCAATACAGAGATTATTAGGTACGACTTCTATAAAACCGTCGTCAACTTATTTTTATCGGGTACCTTTCGAGAGAGGGCTTTGCCCGCATTCATTGAGTTTGCAATGGCAAGCCTTGAAATTGAGCGCTCTATCTTCGGAAACCTGTCACTCACGTTCACTGAGACACACCCAAAACCTCGGTTTCTGGTCATTCGCCAGTTACCAGCTTTAGTGCCTAAACTCCAAGCCCGTGACTGGGTCGATGCCTTCCAATCCGCATTTAACGTGAAACCAGAGCTAACCGAAGAGGACACCCTGGTGGCCACCGACGGTAATCTGTTAGTTGTGATGCGTGTCCCCTTCGAATCGTACTCGGCCCGGGAGGTGACCTTCCACACGGCATGGTGGTTCATTCAGCTTCTCGGTCCAATCGTAAGTAGCTCAGTGCGAGGCCTCTTCTCAAAACACCCTCTTTCCGCTTACTACTACCCGATTGCTTGCGGTATAAACGCTGCCAACGTATACACGCTTCTTTTCTCTGGTACCGACGACCGTGAATTCTCCAAAGATCATAGGCTCATCGTTAAGAAACTTTTGAGCAACGTGCACATGACTGCGCTGGCGGAGATCAGGTCCTGGTCCACCCTGGACACAAAAGCAATCCGTGCTGTCTCCACGCGGCTTCAGAACACCAGCACTATGATATGGCCACCCCAAGAATATATGACCAACAGACGCCTTGAAGTCCTGTACGGAAACGACCACGGAACGGCACAGAGTTTCTTCGAACACTGGCGCAAGAGTCATGAGCAGCTGCAAAAGTCACTCGGGAGTGAAGAGTACCAGGCAAGCCTGCGGTTGTTCCGTTTCCAATCGGCACACCTGGCATCATACAACCCCGTGACGAACGTGATTTCCATCGCCATGGCAGTTCTCGCAGCCCCGTACTACTCCGATGAAGGCACCGACGCCATGGTTTACGGAGGCCTTGGATTCTTGTACGCCATGCAGGTAACGTGTAGTGGCGAAAATCTAATACCCGATTTGCATACTTAAAATGTGAGGGTTCGGCTGTTTACTCAAGCAAGGTGTTGAAAATATAAACTTGGAGAGAAACAATGAATAGGACAATTCTGCGCCATTTGTGTATTCCCTGTCCGTCCTATTCCTTCAGCCCACTGTTTCAACGCCGGGCAAGCGTAATCAGACGTAAATAGTTCGGCAGGGCAGGAACACCTTTACAGCTGTATATGGTGCGCTTAAACTATATCGCGCCATGGTACTATTCTCAAGACTATAATCAAGATATGGCACTATACTCAAAGCGAATAGTGTAATTTTTTATAATCTAGCCTGAGTTCGCTATTCTTAAATTTGGTATTTGGTGTTTAAGGAATGGTGTTTGTAACATGGTTTCCGAACCGCATTATTCTTCCTTGTATGTGCATATAATGAGACTGTGATAGAAGTACGGATAACTGATATTTAATTTCACAACTGTCATGTGAACTTTGCTAAAAATGCATAAACCGGTATTTTAATCTCCACAGCGCGCGACCCTTGGTGGATATTTTTAAGCGAAATATAAACTGGCTCATAAATGTGTGAATAATCTTCCTCCCAGCGTACCGACGGCGTGCGCATCATAATGTTGCGGAACCGTGAGTGTCATATGTACAACCGTTGTAAGAATTGCACAGCCCGCGATGCTTGAATCTAAGGAGTGTAATGGCTCTCGTATCCACTTATCCACGTATCCAGCTTATCCACGTAGGGATAAGCTCAAGAGTTCCTTTCACCGTAGATGGATTGGAAACCTTGGCGATGCATTGTGCGCTATACAGCAAGGTGCAGAAACACCCTGGGCAGTATATTTTGACAGAGGGTGTAGATATGTCTGTGCGGCATTGACGCTCCGTAATAAGAAAAAACAATACTTTATTCTGACCATTGCAATGCTGGCAGTGCTATCACGACCTCTGGGACAATTTTGAATGCAGACAAGGGAACTTTGTGATAGCGTTCGTTTTATGTCACATATACTTCAGATGGTGCATTAAAGTATCGCTTAGTGCCAGAACTCCGAAACGAACTACGATAGTATTTTAACAACCTGCAGTATTACAATGTGTAATTTTATATCCGTCGCATGGACCCTCGCAGCTCGCCCGAACTATCAACGCGCTGACAATTCTGCTCAGCGACGATATGTCTCATACCCCATGGACACCGTCTTTGGACACCGTTAACACTGACAAAGAGAGCAACCGAAACATCGGCTCTCCCGGGCGAGCCCTGTGGGAGTTAGCGCGCTGCTCGTCCAACGTCACTTCCGGTAGCAACGTGACGGCTCTCTTCCCTTTCCTTCCTGCCCTGAAGATCGCGCACGCTGCCTACCTCCGCTTCCGTAGCGACGATCGGGACCTACGTCTCCCGGGAATGAAGGAGTACAGCGCCGAGCAGGTCTTTTTCATCACAGCCTGCCACGTGACTTGCAGGGAGATGAGTCACCGTCGCCGTGTGTCGCCCGAATGCACCGAAGCCGTGCGCAATTATGAACCGTTCGCAAAGGCCTTCTCCTGCCCCTCCGGGTCATCAATGAATCCGGAGCAGAAGTGCGCCTTTCTGTGACGGCGCATCCGTTTCTTGTTGCGTAAGGCGCACCAAGGCATTTGTGGAGAGCGGCGTGGCTCCTTCTTGGAGGAAATACTTTTTACCGTATTTTGTCAAACACATTTTTTAGCTATGAGCTAAGCGCACTTTCTTTAGCAGCTTTTATTTGCATGTTTATAGTAGCTGTTCTCACGTAATTCGCAACCAGAATACAAGGCTATTTTCTGGAAGGCGCTTACAGAATGTTGACACGCTTTGGAAGCCGGCTTAAGGTTCTTGTCCACACAATGCTTCAATTTTTGTCTTTGTAGTGTCCCAGCTGCTTGTAATGTTGCTGATGTTTACACAATTCCAGCACTCTGCACGAAGTTACATTGGTTTATTTCCTAACGGTGGTGATTTCTTACAACGCTGTTAGTGGATTCGAAAAGCACTGAATTCGTTTTATTGACCAGTTTCTTCGCTCTTGAGGACACTGTTATTTCTTGAAGGCTCTTGGAGCATAAACTGAAGGTACCCTAACCTCATGCACAGGACTTACCACATGAACAAAAAGGTCCAGCTAATATACATAGAAATTATTCAGTTTTATCAAGTTCTAAGTTTCCTTTGATGTGATTGCTAACCACTCATTCTACAAATCTATTTACCTCCGTTCGCTGCTTTGTACATTTTGGAGCATGAACTTCAATGGGCTCAGTAACCAAGTGTGCACAAAAATCTTTCTAACCCGATGTCCAGTTGCACCGATTGTAGTTGAAGAATGGTCCATTTAGTTGCCTTCAGAAGCTACAGATTTCTCATCCTCTCCCCTTAATTTGCGCTATTGCAATGTCTGCACATTGTGCGAGTTTCTGCATACCTGGCAATGGTGGCTTCGTTTCTGATTAGCTGGCATAAGAGTGTGAGTCCGGCACACAGAGATGACTACAGTAGCAAATGTCAATGAATCAGAGAAGCTGCCTTGTGCACTTTTGTAGACATTATCCAAACCGTGTCATATATGAAAGTGACAACGTGGTTACAGTGTTTACTGTGCGACGAAGCGCTACTTTGTGTGTTTGTACCATTGGACATACTTTTTGAGGACTATGGTCGCCAAAGCTCGCTTGTATTTTTATCTGATGCCACTAATGCTTCTGTTTGAATAGCACATTAAACTATGTTTGCTTAGGAAGGTTAGAAAATGTAAGGTCTAACTGAACGATAACCCTGTCTCATCACTTGTTCGTCATAGACGGCCGATGGTTTACAGATGTGCACTGTTTCTCAATCAGGCCAGCCGATGAGGTTTGGATGCCGGAGCTCTCTGCTTGTAGCATCCAGTATACTTAGAGGTATCCACTGAATATGCAGTCGCTCTTCATACTACAAGTTAGAAGTGTTACGCCTGCGTTGAAGAGTGAGCGGAATAGGCATGACTTTACAGAAAAGTGGGGAAGCATTGTTAGGAAGCCAGAATATTTTTTGTGCGAAGGTGAAGGTTAAACCTTGAAAGACATATGCTGGTGTACGTCACAGGCGCTGGCTGACCAAAACTGGGAAGTACATTGGACACCTCGTGCGTGATGGTGTGTCGGATCGTAGGGGAAAGCAGCTGGGCTGTAGACGACGGGCGCGGGCCAGACAAAGGCCCAAGCTGTAGCTGTAGGCCTCATATCGAACGAAATATTTGATGTGAGCCAATAGGTCGCGGCTCACAGCCAGGCCAGAGATGGACCAGCAGATGCGGGAGGGCGACAAGTGCAGACGCGTTGCTTGAACAACTCTTCGAAACTGTTACAAAGGTTGTATACTGAGGCCACCGTGGTGGGGCTCTTTGCCCACAGCATGTGAAATGCATCGGCACCAATGCCCTTTGTACGCGCAAGGCTTCTTCAGCGCGTAGTTTCCGCACTGCGGGACGACCGAAAATGACCGTGAACTTTGCCTTGAAGTAAGCCCAGGTTGGTATGTCGGCCTCATGATTTCGATAGCATAGGATAGCAACATCACTCAGGTAGAAGATGACGTTGATTGCAGTGGTGATCCCAGTTGTTATGACGATTCACCCGCTCGCACGAGGTCAACCAATCTTCAACGTCCTGGTCGCTCTGCCCGCTGAAAACTGCCGGGGCTCGCTGTCGAATGGCACCGGAGCATGCGATGGACTGCGAAGTGGCTGCCACTGGCTGCTAGCCTAACTGGTTTGTCGCCATAGTTATCGTACGACTGTGGAGCTCCAAGGGGATCGTGTAGGAGTCTCACCAAGCACTTCTACCAAATGAAGAGGGGTTTATTGGGTGTTGTTCAGAGAACTGGAGACGGCGACCGGTGACAGAAGACGACCGTGGAGCGAAGCACGATCGCGTCCGAACCAGACGGTCCGAGCTTTCAGTGCGCGCGCCAGCTGATTGGCCAGGAACCCAGCAGTCTTCATCGTCGGTTGTGTCGGCGCTCTATCATCTTCTTCTTACAATGTATGTATATATATATATATATAGATATTACGTACAAACTTGATGTTTTTACAGTATATTTACAACAGCCTTAACTGGCATAGCAGCGAGCAGCAACACGGAACCAGTCCCACTTCGTCGTAATCTCCTTGCGCCTTCCGCGATGTAAGAGAAGGAGACACTGTCGTAATCGCGTAACATGACCGCCCGGCGGTCTAAGCGTCGTCCCGGCGCTAAACTGGCGAAGAACGAGCGACTACGTATGGCTTCAGGCGCGAAACATGGACAATGTCTGAAGTGGGCCGAGAGACGAGGACGTGGGCACAAGAGGGGCAAGTTCACACGTCATATTAGTGACTTGGCGCTCCACTAGATAAGGGCCACTATAAGTGGACAAAAGTTTCTCCAAAAGACCAATGGAATGTGCAGGGGACCATAAAAGAACTAAGGACTCATGGTCATGGTTACGTGGCGATGTGGCCTATAGTCGGAAGACTTCTCAGCCATCTGGGAGGCAAGGTGTCGACTACGGGCTACTTGGCGCGCTTCAGTGGCTTGCGCAATGGCGTCACATGTGTAGGTAGTTATGGGACGGCCAGCAGGCGGAACCAGTGTGTTCAAAAGTAAAGCGGGGTGCCTGCCAGAGTAGGAAGAAGGGTGAATAACCCGTCGCTTCGTTTTTGGAAGAATTGTAAGCAAAGGTCACATATGGCAGCGAGAGCTCCCAGTAGTGGTGATCAGATTACACATAAATGTAAGTGTGTGGTTGAAGCGCTCGGTAAGGCTGTTGGTTTGGGGATGGTAGGCGATCGCGAGCTTATGCTTCGTCGAACATGAACGCAGGATGCATTTAGCAACTCGGGACAAAAAGTAGCCACTGCGGTTGGTAATTAATTGATGATTAGCGCCGTGATGAGGAATGACGCTGTGTAGGAGAAAGACAGCGACATACGTGGCGCAGCTGGGGGTAAAGCTCGTGTGATAGAGTAGCATGCCGCATAATCGGTTGCCACTGCGATCCATTTGTGACACCACCGTGACGTCGGCAAGGGGCCAAGAAGGTCGAGCCCAACACGATAAAGTGGTTTCAGGGGCACATCAATAGGTTGGAGAAGGCAAGCTGGTGGCCACGATGTGTTTTTACTACGCTGACACGTATCACAGGCTGCGATGTAGTTCCGTATGCTGCGGTATAGTCTAGGCCAAAAAAAAAACGACGCCGTAACCGGTCGTAAGTGCGAGACACATCGAGATGACCAGCTGTGGACAGGTTGTCGAGTTCTCCAATAACAGAGCAGCGGAGCTTTTTGGGAATCACCGACCGAAGGGGAGAACCATCATTATGAAAGTTACGGCGGTAGGGGACACCATCCTGTACCACAAAAAGCTGCAGAGAAAAATCCGTCCTTCCAGATGTCAGGCCTTCAATGACGGATCTCAAAAATGGGTCGTTGCGCTGTTCGCCTGCTATGTTGGCGAGATTGGAGAATGCGAAGACACAGTGACTTGCCTCTGTGTCACCGAGATCAGAGGGCTCTACAGAATAGCGAGACAAACAATCGGCATCTTGATGAAGGCGCCCCGACATTTAGACGACGTTGAATGAGTATTCTTGAAGGCGCAGGGCCCAGCTACCAAGACGGCCGGAGGGATCTCTCAGAGATGACAACCAACAAAGCACGTGATGGTCAGTTACAACTGAGAAAGAACGGCCGAATAAGTAAGATTGGAATTTACCGACAACCTATGCAAAGGGCGAGACACTCACGCTCAGTAATGAAATAGTTGCGTTCGGCGTTGGAGTGAAGGCGGCTAGCATACGCGATGACGCGTTCATTGCCATGTTGGCGTTTAGCCAGCACTGCACCATTGCTTCGAACTTCAGTGGAAGCTGATGGTTCGAAATGAGCCAAGAAGGGGGGGGGGAGACGTCAGTAAGCTTATAAGCGTTGAAAACGCACCTTGCTGCTCAGGGCTCTACGTGAAAGCGGTGTCTTTCTTAAGTGGGTCAGCGAGAGGGCGAGCGATACGGACAAAATATTTGATAAAGCGGTGAAAGTAAGAGCAGGGGCCAATAAAGCTGCACACATCCTTCAAAGACTCCGGCCGCGCCAACCATGTGTCCGAGAATGGTGAGTTGGCTGCCACCAAACTGGAATTTCGATGAATTGAGCTGGAGGCCGGCTGTGCGGAATACATTGAGAATACTGGTGAGGCGTTCAAGGGGCGAGGAAACAGTCGGCGAGAAACCGACGACGTCGTCGAGGTAGCACAGGCAGGTTGTCCATTTAAATCCGCGAAGAAGGGTGTCCATCATTTGTTGAAAGGTCGCCGGTGCATTGCAGAGACCAAGCGGCATGTCTTTAAAGTAGTACAAGCCGTCTGGTGTGACAAAGGCCGCTTTATCACGGTCCTCTTCGTCAACAGTAATCTGCCTATACCTTGACCGTAAATCGATGGAAGAGAAGTATTGAACGAGAGTAGAAAACTGGGCAAGACCAAGTAGAGCACTTGGTCTGTCTTTCTCCGTATCTATCCTCGTCCCTGTGGTGCCACAACGAGATGAAAAAAAGTATTTAGCTCCATGGAGACAATCTTGGACATCATCAATTCTGGGAAGAGGGTACACTTCTTTTTTAGTGATGCTGTTGAGATGGCGATAATCGACGTAGAAGCGCCAGCTTCCGCCTTTCGTTTTGAGCAGCACGACTGGGGACGCCCACGGGCTCGTCGATTGTTCTATGATATCTTGAGCGAGCATCTTGTCAAGCTCCTTTTAGATTACTTTGCGTTCCCCCGGATACGCGATAAGGACGACGATAAATAAGAGCAGCATCGCCGGTGCGTATGCGATGCTGCACAAGAGTGGTTCGAGTCAATGGGCGTTGATCAAAATCAAAAATGTATCTGAAAGATGCCAGCAGCTGACAAAGTGCATGAGTTTGTGGAGCAGAAATGTCCGGAGCGATCATCTTGGCCTAGTCTTGGAGACTGGAAATTCAGAGAAGGGCGGTAAACCGATAGTCACAACAGTGAGATCCCATTCATTTACAGGACACAAAGTGGCGAGCGAGATGACTTGCGGGAGGGGCTGGATTTGCGACGCAAAGTTCAGAACAGGGAGGCATGCTTGGCTCGCAGCCATTTCGACAACGGTATGAGCAAGGGCAATGCTTCGGATTAGGGGAGCATCAAGGGTTGGGGTAATGATATAGTGTCCATCTATATAATACACTATATAATACACTATACACTGTAAGTGTATCTATATAATACACTTACAGGTGCTGCACTCTTAAGGGTGCAGCATCTGTAAGCGCACCCTTTCCACACTCTTATTGTTGCTGCTTTTTTGAAAAATGGTACAATTCGCGCATTGGCACCTTCAGCACACCCATGTGCCCAATAATGGTGTACAGGTGCAAGGGTGTTGCAAGGCGATAGGGTACATGGTGTTTCGATTTGTATTTGGAGTTGAAAGAGTGTGCCGACTTAGACGCAATGGCAGAAGTCAACGTGTTTCCTTCGTAAAAAGAGCAGGGGAAATTGCGTGGAGTAAGAGGAAGAAATGCACAGGGATACGCTGATCAACAAGTGCGCGCTTACGCACAGAATTATGCTTGAAGAGCTATCGAGAACGGGACAGGAAAGGATGGATGGTTGCATATGCAGATCATTCTAAGTACTTATATATGTGTCTGTATAAGCGCCGCAGAAAAGAAGTATCAACATAGGTGCATTCACCCGCTTTGCGTGTATTGCACTGTCCTTTATGCTGTGAGGAGCATGATCAAGACTGCTTACACGCATGTCATGAATGCCACAGCCATCCTCTTAATGCGAAGCATTCTTTAGCTATTCCTTACTCAGATTTAGCGCTTATCACTCGCCTTGGCTCGCGCGCGCCGCATCTGAACCAAAAGATACCTAATCCCATGTCAAAGTCTCAAGAAGACGAGATGCCTCGCCACGACAATCACCCAGAAGAGCTCCTGGAAAGAAAACGTCGACGTACAGCCGCAGACCACCGTCGATATACGTAGCGAGCCGGACGTGCGCAGATGCGGGAAGTAACCCGAGAACGAGGCACCCGCGAAGCCGCCAAAGAAACGATACGAGGCTTCAAAACATGCATGCCATTGACGTTGCGAGGGATCTAGAATAACCATCTATACACGTTTAGAAAAAAATGGTAGTTAAAAGGTAGTAACGGCTCCCGTCACTACCTTTTTTACCCGTTACTACATTTGTGCTACCGTCTTACGACCTTGTTACTACCTTAAAAGGGAAATTAGGTAGTAACATGACAGTAACTCCTGCTGTTACTACGTTTTTTGACTGCAACTACCTTTGTATGACCTCATTATTACCTCACTGGAAGCAGGGTAGGAAATATACCTTAAATGGTACGACCATGATCAGAAGATGTCTGATAGTATACACGATAGGAATATTCAAGTATTCAACATCCCTGATCACATTCCTACTTTGTTTCGTTTTGTTAATAATTTATTTTCCATACTCTCAATCGCCTAGGCCTTATAAAGGGAAGTGGAGTTACATAAATAATAACAAACAAAAAGCGGAAGTTTTAGAAAACAAGCGGAACCCAAGTCAAGATTTCCGACAAGTGAAATAGCAAGATTAAAAAAAAATGCCAGTGCTAATCTGTTTGTTTGAGATAACAAGTGCATACGCGGCACCAACGGATTCCATTGTTTGTCTTCATGCTTCGATTTTGAACTTTATTTTGGTGCAGAGCGATCCAAACACACGTTTAAAAGATCCATTGAAAGCCATATAACCAGAACTGAGATGAATCCGCCTAACCACTGCTTTTGAAGACAGTACAGAACGAGACTGTCCCTTCATGACGGTGGAAGATGTGTGCAAAAACCACGTTTCCTCAGCCTGCGAGCTTTGCGCCTACTTACTCTGCATATTACCTTTCTAAAAAAAATGAAAGAGACATAAAGAAAGACAGAAAGAGAAAAAGAAAGAGCGCCTAAACTGGGTTCCGAAGCCGAAAATTCGCTTAGAAAGCTACAGTTAAAAACAATTGCCCACGATTGTTACTTCTTAATGTGAAATTTAAGCGCAGCTTATCAACTGGTTCACCTTTTTGATATAATGAGGCAAAGATTTCGAGCAAGACATGGATGTACAATTACAGACAACTTTTTATTTTTCATTTTTCACACGTATTCCATCAAGAAAAACTCCGCTAACAGTTCTTGGCTGTTATGAAAGAAGTTTTGTAGTCGGAGAAAAGAGGAGAGCAATTGAGTTATCGAAAGGCTGCGGGAAGCAGCGCGTGGGCCCGTAGGAACGCTACGCGATGAACAGATGCCGCTGACGCCGCTAGCGAGTGAAGCGAGTGAGAATGGGATGCACGCACCGTGATCCGCTGACAGCGAGCCGGCGTTTTGGCAACCGGGAGAGCACCCTGCCACCACGCAGGAAGAGGGGTGACACCCTCTTCCTCTTTCTGCATGGCGGCAACGGTGTTATATTCTCTCTTTCCACTTTCGCTCCAACCTTCCTCCCTTCTCCTACGGCGCGGTTGAGGTGTCCACAGAAAACAAGTGAGACAGTTACCGCGCCTTTCCCTTCCTATAAATAAATCAATTAATAAATCCCCTATAACATTATCCCCCCCCTTCTTCTTTCTGCATGGCGGCAACGGTGTTGTACGCAGTCAGCCCCGCCGGGGTGGTGCAGTGGTAAGACGCCCGACCACTGTGCCGGAGTACCCGGGTTCGAAGCCGACCTCGGCGGCTGCGTTTGATGGAGGCGAAACGAAGAGGTGTCCGTGTGCTGTGCGATGTCAGCGCACGTTAGATTCCCAGGTGGTCGAAATTACTCCGCAGGCCTCCACTACGGCTACCCCGCCGGGGTGGCGCAGTGGTTACGGCGCTCGACTACTGTTCCCAAGGACGCGGGATCGAATCCCGGCCTCGGCGGCAGCTTTTCGATGGAGGCGAAAAGCAAGGCGGCCGTGTGCTGTGCGATGTCAGTGCACGTTAAAGAACCCCAGGTGGTCGAAATTTCCGGAGTTCTCCACTAAGGCGTCTCTCATAGCCTGAGTTGCTTTGGGACGTTAAACCCCACAAACCAACCAACCAACCATCCTCTTTCTCTCCACTTTAACTCCCACCTTCCTCCCCTCCCTTACGGCGTGGTTGAGGTGTCCACAGAGAACAAGTGAGACAGTTACCGCGCCTTTCCCTTCCTATAAATCAATCTATGCAGTCACGTTGTTTTGACTCGCTAGCGGCGGTAGCCTCTGGGAACCGCCACCCCCCCCCCCCCCATCCTCTTCCTTTCCTCGTGTTTTCCGGTTGCTGCGCGCGCTCCTGCCCCCATTGTTCGCCGCTGAGTGTACCCCCTTCCCCTCTTCCGGCGAGGCTCCGGTTGCCGAAGCGCTGGCTCGAACTGGGAGGATGAAAGGCGGGCGGAGCTGGTTACGAGACCGACGCGGTCGACGCCGACGACGACGCGAAACGAAGGAACGGGCGCCAAAGAGCTGCGCTCTAAAACTAAAGAGCACTGCCGATTCTGCATTGGAGTAATGCGAAAGCACGGATGCTGCTTTTGGTTGCTTCCGGTTGCTTCTAGTTGTTTAATTCAAATCTTGTTTGCTCATTTTAGTCTTAGGTACTTTCAAATTGTGCGCCAATCCCTTCCTATGTCCTTTTTTGGCTCGACTTCAGGTTGCGTGACGTCACATCTTTGACGTAACCTTTAACTGACTGATTTAATTAACTTATTTAGCCCCAAGCCATTCGCTAGTGAGACCATTTTCACCTTTACTTTTACATTTTTTGCCTCTAAATATTTACCTAATTAACCTATCGGCCTAATTATTTTTTCGCACACAACATTACATCACCCTCTATCGATTGGAACCACTCATTAACCTCTACGTCTTCTCAATGACTCACAAGTGCTGCGGACACGATTTTGCAAATTGCTTCCAAAACTTAAAATTCGTCTAGGCAGCGACAATTAAATAAGCCAGAAACGCCATCGATAGGTCAATCCGTACCAATTCGAAGTCATCAGTGGCGGAGAGGTGCGATGTCACCATGCTGCCTTTGCTGTAGTGCGGTGCGATTGTGGACGCTATTTCCTTGAGTTCTGCTGCTTTTTGTGCTGTGGTTCTTTGAACGGGCTGCAGAATTGATATACATTCTGAGGTACGTAAGGTAGTGACAAATAGATTTAGTGTCATACACCGCTTGCACCACGCCATGGACACGCCGGCATCAAGCGGAAGAAGGAAATTATTGTTTGTTTAATGTTACTATTGAATAAGGTGCGCGCTGTTAATACTGTTGCGTGTGGTCTCAAAACGTCTTCGTAATATAACTGTTCAAAAGCCCTCGCTTTTCATATGCAGGTTGGTCCCTACCGCGAGAAAATTCTACGATATAATTATAATCTTAGGGTGTATATTTCAAAATAAAAAAACAGCGCCGCCTCTCGAGACAAACACAGGAAGAGAATAACAGACAAGCTCTGACTAACAACTCAAGTTCTGGCTAATAAACTACAGTTGTTAGTCAGCGCTTGTCCGTTATTCTTTTCCTGTGTTTGTCTCAAGTACCGGCGCTGGTTTTTGATTTGCAATACACCAACTAGCTCAGATTTCCTTTCTTCTGGTGTATATTTCGTGATTAATTTTGGCGGATGTGTATTGGATGTGTTAGCGGTGACTTTTTGCGCCAGGAATTCCCGCCTGGGCGGCGGCTGTGTGAACCTTGAACCACTAGCGATCACGGTACTCAGAGCAGCAGTGCGTCGTCAATGAGAGCGGGCACTGGAAGAAATGGAGGAAGTAGTGCGCAGTGCTGCCTCAACTAGAGCGGACGCTCGACGAAGAAAATGTGCGAAAGTACGGGAGGAAGTAGAAATTGTAATCACGTTATCGTCGGTATCATCTTGAATATAACCTTTATACGTTTTTGTTTAACTTTTAGTGTGCTTTGAGTGTTTCCTTTTCTATATTCCCGCCTTTTTTTTTTTCTAACAGATGTGATCAGAACCCCGAACGAGCTGTGACCTGTGTGATCCTTTTCGAGTCAAGTGTGTGCACGAATAAGCTTTTTTTTTAACATTTATTTATCTTTTACTATAACCATTGTGGTTCTCAATCTTTTATTTTAGATAAGTGTTTACTTAAAGAGTCAGTTTTAAACTCGCCTTTTTTTCTAACAGTTGGGTGCATTAATGCGACGAGTAGAGCCAGCGCGCAAAAAGCAGATTGTTGCAGTGGTGCATGTTTCACAGTGGTCGCTGCATTTAATTTTCGTACTTGTGTCCATCTACAAAAATACATGATCGACTGACGCCAAGGTACAAACTCGTGTACTACTCACCCGTTAGGTGCTTGGCAGTAGAATGACGATTCGAAAGAATTGAGCGACCGCACGTAGTCAAATGTGCATTACAAGAGTGATTGCTTTCATTACTAAATGCGCCATTTGTATTTTTTTATGAATTATGCGTATCTTAGTGTTGTTCACAGCACAGGCGGGCAGTTGGCTGTAGTGTGCAGTTGCGTTCATTGATACTTTGTGTCGTGGCTTTTGATGAAAGCTTTGAAATGAAATAGTAAGCACTTTTAAACCAGAAATGAAAAAGTCATTTCATTTCCTTAATGTCATGTTCGCTGCGCTCGCAGTTAATTTGATCTTAGAGGCCTTTATCTGTGCAGTTTTTTTTTGGCTGCCTTAATATTTTACACACATTGCCCAATACACCAGCAGTGAAATCAGTTTTGTGCTATTGCTAGTATTTTGGAAGGAGAAGTGTGACTGACATCGTGGCATAAGCAGCTTTTCGGTGCATGCACTTTTTTTGCAACTATGAAATCCTTTTGGATTGGGATATGCAGGCACTGACGAATATAGTTTATCTTCTATGAGGAAGTCATCACTTGGAAAAAAAGTTCAGATGTGCCACAAGTCTGAAAGCAGGCTATTTTAATTTTTTTTTCACTGTGTCTGCAAGACACACTTGTGCAGAATGGATAATCACTTGTAGCGAAATGCTTGCGAATATCTTTTTTTTTTTTCATATACAGAATGGCAGCACATTAAACACTCTCCTGGAATTCCGTGCATTTGAACGTAGTAGTCTATTCAGGAATTGAATGAACAAGCCCCATTCCTAAGTTTTTGTAAAATTAAGGATCAAGTTTCTAAGAGATAAGAAAGAATATGAGAAAACATGTTGCATTGTATTGTTTCCAGCAGCGTTATCAAAGCTGGAACTTGCTTTTTTCGAGCATTGGGAAAAGGGTGTAAAGTGAAGGCACGAAAGAAACAAATCCTCAAAATATTGCCCATACACTAACCCTGCGACCTTTAACATGAAGGGAAAGCATAACTGATGACATTATTGTAAGCTAATGCTGATCTGTGACGGACGCACGCTGTGGCCGTGCCACTATCCGCGGGGGTGGAGAGCCGCTCGTGGCACCGCCTTTAGCAATTCAGTTGTTGTAAAGGACAGTTTTCAGTATTACCTTCTTTTTTTTTCACAATGCATCTATGGTGAATTTCGTATCACCAGATTGTTGCTTTATCTTTCCCGTGTTGGTATACTTGCTTTAGTTTTCTTTTCTAACAGGTATTTATTCATGAGATACATGTTGGGGATTTTTTTTTCTCCCCATAATTGAATTTATTTATTTCTTCATAGCTTTGCTAGAGCAGGCATTTCCACACTATGTCTTAGTTTCCTGTTCTGTTTTGCCCATTAGAAGTACTACAAGATATGGAAATTAGGTTGCCTTGTTTAAGAATTTAGAACAAAATGTGAATGTGTGAAATGAATGTGACAAGTTCATGTTGGAGTGATTTAAAAATACTGGCTTTGAAATGATATCTTACACAACCATTTTTTGCTCTACAATGCGTTGCAGTATGAAGCTAGGAAATTTCAAAGCAGTTTACGTACATTCCTATGGGCGTCACTTCAAGCTGCTGCCTACACCCACAAATGGCTGTGCCGCTACGTGCTGCTTATGTAACAAGCAAGCAATTGTTCATAATAATGTAATTACGTATGCTGCCTCTTCACAGTGCTAGTCTCAGCCTTAACGTAAAGGTAAAATTTTAGCGATGGGCATTGGTGCTTGCTAATTTTGCACCTATATTCAAACAGTTTCGACAATGTTTGAGAAGCCGCGTCACCTTTTATAACATTGTTGGAAGCAGAATAATGCAATGTGTTCACCTAGAATCTTTTTTCATCTCCTCCAAGAGACTAGTTTTTGAAACTAAGACAATTTATGGAGGAATTTATGGGACGATTGTGTAATTTTTCTTTGAGTTTTGAAGCAAACTGATCTGTTCAAACGTGCCATAATTGGAAAATGTTTCATGTGCTTTCAGAAACATTCATACACTTTCAGAGCACCAATTTTCTTATCCATTTTCTAATTTTAAGGTAGGTGTGCCTCACAGTCACGGAGAAAAAAAATGATTCAAAATAGCCTCATTTGAGACTTGTGGCATTTTAGAAATTTTTTCTAGGACCAGGCTTCGAGGTTTGCCAATCATCCATATTATGGAGCGCTTATGCCACCTCCGATTCTAAATCTTCGAAGACAAGGTAAAATCTTGTCTTCTTTTCATGACCTTTTCATCTTTAGGGAAACTGTAAAGGCTCTCCTATACGAACGAGAAGTAAACCATGCAGGCTGGTTACTTTTGGCAAACACAGTACTTGTATTGAGGCTGAAGTCTAGCAGTTTGTTCATCGTGTTGTGAGCAGTCTTGTTAAAGTTGTTTACCTAGAATCCTCATGATTGCAGGTACTGAATATATAGCTGTCTTTTTTGATTACTGAAAAAGGAGTTGTGTGCTGGGTCTCACTTGTAGATTTTTCCCCTCTTTATATATATACAGTTACCTGAGCCCTTCAGACTGGCCAATGCCTGGATCCTACCTGCTGCTCACCTACACACCACAGCACAAATGAGAGACGCACTAAATCACCTGCTAGCAAGAACACTGCAGTGCTTTTCTGGAAGCCATCAACACAGCTAAAGATGCTAGTATGAATGAACAGCTGCCTTGATTTGTCTGCATTATTTGTTTTAATTGTGGTGTAGTCGGAGAAAAAAAAATTTCATTCTGAAGCAAATCTATTTACTTTGTTGTGGTTAGCAACCTGACATCATGTGTGACGTATCCGAAAATTATGGTTATGTGTTGGTTCTAAATGTCACACACAGCATGCTTATCCCACCAACTATTAACAACGAGGGTTTGAAATGTACAGGTGCCTGGAAAACACTGCAGGCCATGTCTCTTGTGTTTGAAATTATCCCATGAGTTTGTAGAGAACATGTGATAGTTACTTGGCTCCATATGTGAATGCTTCAGTGACATGCTGCAGTATGCGCAATGTATCTCCTTAGAGTCATTAGGTGAAATGTAACAAATGATTTTATTACTGATTTGTTTTGTATTAATATATATGTGATTGCGCATATCATATGTTGGTTTCCAGAACATTTTTTTTCTTCTAGCAGTGTTCTGCTTTTCCTTGTAACATTTAACTTTGCTCAATCGGCCTCCACAACAGTACATGCCTTTCAGGTCTGCACTAATGCTAGCCAGATTTTGATGGTCTGTTAGATTTTTGGAAGTAAGCTTCACATCCTAAATTTTAGGAGGACATGCAACTCGGCAATATATGGGCATATATATTATGTTAGCTATTTGTTGACACTGCTGTCGAGCAAAAAATCAGAGCATGAACAGTTGGTTGACGCTGTTATTGTGGTCACCTGCGCAGGATTAGCAAATGACAAATGTATAGTCATCCTTATCCCTGCACTCTTTTCCTTTACACTGACCATATCATACATGAAAAGAATCTGGAAGAAGGCAATACAAGCCCTTTTATTGCTCCCGCTCGAGTTATGCTTTATTTATGCAGGCTGGAGAGGAGCCAGCTACACCATGCGTGGTGCATTCCTGTGGGGATCTGGAGGAAGCTGATGACATTTTCCCTTTATGTTGAGAAGCAGCAGCTCTTCAGAGTGATTGATGCGGTTCAAGGAGCTGCTGCCATTATACCATTATGGCTGCATATTGGGTGTCCAGTTTGGTATATGCAAAGTCAGCACATAACTTGATCTCCGCAGTACAAAATTTATTTTTAGATGTAAATGTTTCTAAGCCAAGAGCAGCTGCACAGCGGTTTATATCTAATTTCAAAGCCGACTTTGCTAAGGAAAGCATAAGGAATTTTGTTTTGTGGCGTTGATCAATGGGAAATTATCAATGCGCTCATTTTGTGCATGAAAATACAACTGACTAGTAATCAATTTCTGTCCTTTTTTTAGGTGCAGAATGATTTGGTTTGGTTTATGAGTTTAACGCCCGAAAGCGACTCAGGCTAAGATAGATTAAGTAGTGGAGGGCTCTGGAAATTTGGACCACGTGGGCTTCTTTAACATGCACTGACATAGCACAGTACACTTTATAGGCGCGTATCGAGCACACTCGGTACGCGCCTATAAATACTCTATTCTGAAATCGAAAACCTTATTATCCTCGTCAAGCGAAGGTCTTCGGCTCGGTAAATTGTGACCTCCAGTGTGGCACGAGAATCCGGAGTCACCCGTGTCGTCTTCCCATGCTCTCGCTTCTTCTGCAGCTTCGCTTCCTCTACATCGCACAATTCCTGCTTCCCCAGTCGCAAAAAACTACAGAAAGCTTTCTGATGCTACGACATAATTTCTGTGCGGTTTTTTACGGGAAACCTGTTGTGAAAACAGAACATTCTGTAGCAACAACAGAAATTTCTGTAGTTACAACAGAAACGTGTTACAGAACTACAGACAATAGAAAAATACTACAGAAAAACTACAGAACTACAAAAAGTACTGCAGAACTACAGAAATATCTGATGGGTACGACAGAACTACAGAATATTTTGTCCTATCTTTTGACTATGTTCTGTAGTTTTTTTCGATTGGGTATTCACACACCTGGCAAACTTTATTTGTACGAGTAAATAATTATACAGATAATATCACCGTTTTCTTCTAGACTTCATTGAATCGTCTATCCTTTACTCATTTAACAACCCGCGCATTTCTGTGTAACACCCTTTATGCACTTAGAAAATAAACAAAACATCTCCACACATATACAACATTCTTGATGGAACAGCGCAAAACATCGGGACAAGAGACAAGCGCTGACTTACAACTGGTTTTTATTTCGAAGAAACATTGCTTCTTATACCTTCATCACCCTCTCAAAAAGCACATGCGTCGCAACCATATCGTTCAAGCGTCCACAAAAAAGCATAAGACACATAATCGCAGATATTTATAATCACATTTTTAACATGTCAAATTCTTTCTTAGTCAAAGCAACGGACGGTGTGCTGACACAATCGTCGCGCAGACTCGCTATCAAGAATGAATAACCAACATGCTCAAGCTGCTGTCCTGGCTGATATACAACATTGCCTGACACAATGCCACACACATTACCAGCCTGCACTTTCCATCCACAACCACTGCTGCCTATCTGGCTCGACTCCTAGGATCTCCCCTTTCAAAATGCCCTCGGCATCGTGCCGTCTAGACTCGGCCGTGTTATCCTGGAGGATCGCAGAAACCCTTGGAGGAGTGGCACGCTGAACCAGTGCTAGTGCCATGTAGGCGTTAAATCACAGCACCAGAAAATCCTGTCTAACCATGCTTAATCGAGGCTCCTCTGTAAACGAGATTCAGGCCTACTATATATATATATATATATATATATATATATATATATATATATATATATATATATATATATATATGTGAAGGAAAGAAGCCAACAGTCGGCGAGGCCAAGGAAAGTGTTGGGGATGGTACTTTTATGTCTTTTTTTTAAATGTTTACTTGGATAACCACAGAAATTAGTAATGTAATCTGTTAGGGGAAAGGTAATTAAACACAAAGTAGAAGCACCGGACGCGTTATTCGGAGGTCGTGGGTTCGGTTCCCACCATCGGCACGTTGTTTTTTCTTCTACTTTGTGTTTAATTACCTTTCCCCTAACAGATTACATTACTAATTTCTGTGATTATCCAAGTAAACATTTAAAAAAAAAGACATAAAAGTACCATCCCCAACACTTTCCTTGGCCTCGCCGACTGTTGGCTTCTTTCCTTCATGTATTATAACGAGCACCCTCATTTCCCCTTAATTGATCTGCATATATATATATATATATATATATATATATATATATGCAAAGAGAGACAGGTGCGCAGAGTACAATGGCATTGTAGTGATGGGTGGGGTAAAAAGCAGGTGCAGGCGAGGAGTGGAAGAAAGTGCAGGTGGGAAAAAAAAAAAACGGCACATGGAAGGAAGCACAGTAATAGGTATGACCCCAGGCGACAAAAGCAGGAATTGTGTGACCTTCATTGTGTGTATGGTGGGGGAGGCTGACATTCCTTTGGGCCACCTGCAGTAAGCTTGACTTGGCCATTTTGGGTGTGTTTGAGGAAGGAATTTACGGGGTAACTGAACTTTGAAGTGGAGAAAGAATACCTGGGCTCTCATTAATACCGGCATGCAGGGCAATAAATTTAAATATAAAGTACGATTCTCGCTGTTCCCGTTCGCGGTTGCTATGGAAGCCGTTCTGGAGCAGGAAAACTAAGTTTGTCGAATTCGTGACTTTTATGTTGCAGGTGTTTGGACACTATATTGATGATGCCATCCAAAAAGCGGGAGTAATTGATCGCAATGAAACATTTGGGGAACACCGGCCGGCAGCACAAAATGAACACCGCTCAAACCTGATCTTAACTTTCGCAAACAACCTTCCGAAAATCAACAAAATACTAAAAAAACACTTTAACATCAGAACAAAGTGATCGCCTCTCCAAAATTTTTTCTGTGGTTCCGCGGGTTACATACACACGACCAAAAAATTTACAAAATTATGTAGTACACTCTACTATCGATAAAGCAGATATTGTGGGTTGTATGCCGTGCGGAAAGAATAGATGTCAAGTTTGCAAACACATGCAAACAACGACCACGGCAAAGAGCACACACTCTGATTTTAAACACTCCATCCGCGGAAATTTGAATTGTGACTCCAGGAGCGTGGTATATATGCTCGAGTGTGACGAGTGTCAAATGCAATACATAGGGCAGACCGAGAACCCCTTCCGAATTCGTTTCAACAACCATCGCGCACACACCAAATCTCTCCCCCACCTTCCCCTGTCCAAACACCTGCAAAAGAAAAGTCACGAATTCGACAAACTTAAAGTTTTCCTGCTCCAGAACGGCTTCCATAGCAACCGCGAACGGGAACAGCGAGAATCGTACTTTATATTTAAATTTAAGGCCCTGCATGCCGGTATTAATGAGAGCCCAGGTATTCTTTCTCCACTTCAAAGTTCAGTTACCCCGTAAATTCCTTCCTCAAACACACCCAAAACGCCAAGTCAAGCTTACTGCAGGTGGCCCAAAGGAATGTCAGCCTCCCCCACCATACACACAATGAAGGTCACACAATTCCTGCTTTTGTCACCTGGGGTCATACCTATTACTGTTCTTCCTTCCATGTGCCGTTTTTTTTCCCCACCTGCACTTTCTTCCACTCCCCGCCTGCACCTGCTTTTTACCCCACCCATCACTACAATGCCATTGTACTCTGCGCACCTGTCTCTCTTTCCACTCTTTGCATATAAAACCTACTCCCATCGCTTGCATTCACGTCGAGTCCAATAAAATGTTTCTTTAAATGAAGCGTACCCTTCGCTCTATGATATATATATATATATATATATATATATATATATACAGACATGGTTTGCTTGTTACTAATGGGCCAGAGTTAAATTCAAATAGGATGTCACACAACTTTCCCGATTATCTATTTTATTCCAACAGTTTCGGGCGGTGCACCCTCCTTCTTCAAGGTAGAATTGAGAATGGAGAATAAGTCCGCACATTACGCCACTGTTAGGAGAGGGAGAAAGAATTCTCGCTCTCCGTCTTTGGAGAAGCAAACATTACTGAGTAGATAGAAAGGGCGAAAAGCTCCAGTTGATTATTGGCTGGTAATGCAACAAAGACTGTGACAGAAGGAAACAAAAAAAAAAAAAAGGGGGGGGGGAGGGGCAAAGAGAGAAAGTGGAGAGCCGACGAATGTTACCTACGCGCCGTGCTTCCACGAAGACGACACTAAAAACAAGACAAGTCTCCCTCGATGGAAGCCAGAAATTGAGCAAAGGTTCAGAATAACATTAAAAAAAAAAGTGAAAAACAGACAACACCAGCATGCATACCAGGACGGCCCGCCCCCAGCGGTGCAGGTGTTCAAAAAACCGTTGGGATAAGAGTTATTTGTTCTAGACGGAGTTGTTCCACCCCGCGACGCGCCAGCGATCGGAGCCAGGGCAGCACGCCGCCGCGGCGACGAAAGAGCTGTGGGCCAGACGCGCTCTCCCGAAACCCGATGCCGGAGCCGGGCATTCGCGTCAAGTGGTTCCCGCGAGCGTGTCCTAAGTGAATACGTTTGTTGCGGGATAGAAAACCGACCAGAGGGGGGAGGCCAAGGAGCACACTTGGCGTCTCGACCCCGACGACAGGGTGGAACTCCTGTCAACATCCGACGCCAAGGACTTCAGGTGGCTGCAGGACAGTAGTGAATTCAACTGGGACTCGCCCGCTGTCTCAGGAACCCAAGACACCCCCCGTGCCACCCCGCCGCCGATATATGACCAGGAAGGCCTGCAGCGAGGCGGCACGGCACGGCTACCGCAGAGATTGACTCGCTACCGCTACAGGTATGGCCCGCTCCCCAAATACGCATTCACGTTCATTCCTAAAAATCCGTAAGATTACAGAAAAACGCATCCGATACCGCGCTCACGTTAAAACGCTAGCACAGTACTGTGAATCGCAAACAATACCAAAGGGTTTGCGGCTACAGCTATCCCCGGCTATGACAACTTTGAACGACGATGAAGAGGCGGAGTGGAATGGCATTCTACATGACAGCTCACTGCGCCTTATGGACCTAATCATAAGACACAGCCATCGAAAAGCTCTCGAACTTGAACATATGGAAGAACAATCATTCACGGAAAATGAAGTAATTGAGCTCCGCGAATTTGAAAATCGCAAAACAGCAGAAATCGACAAAAAGAAAATAAAAACCTCAGCCGGGATGGTGTGGTCCCTACGCCTAGCTATCCTCTAACACAGCCTGTGGCCAAGGATAAACCAGCCCCACCTGTGGCTAAAGATAAAGTAGCTCCTCGCCAGCCTTGCGGGTCTGCTGGAAACCAGTCTACCATGGCTACTGATAATGTAGTGAATGTGTCGAGTCTGCCGCTCTCACCTTCGGAACGAACGTTGCTCTCTAGGGGTCTAACATTCTGCCCTACGACATGAAAATTCAATGAATTTCAGTTATTTCAAGATTTAGATAACATTGCAAGGAGTCTGCGTCTCCGTAAATACTTCAGTAACCACGAAACGAAGCATGAAATTAACATCCGGGGATATCTGATATGTCATGGACACCAAGGGAACACAGAGACAAACATTTGGATATGCACATCGCTGCTAATCAAAAGGATATTCTGGCTGCGTATACAAAATCAAAACCTAATGCAGTCCGTAACAACCTGCCACCCGAAAAGCGCCAAGCCCTCGACGCTTCGAGTCAGCGGTCCGACATCATCATCAAACCTGTGGACAAAGGCGGCGCTATTGTTGTTATGGACAAGGCAGAATATTTAACAGAAGATTTCTGACATTTGGAAGATAAACCTTTCTACACTAGATTGGATAGCGATCCCACAAGAGATTTTGAAACAAAAATCAACAGTTAATTAGAATCTCTGTTTCAAAAGCAAAATATATCCCAGGATATGTTTAAAGCAATGAAGCCCATCAAACCGGTTTCCGGGCGATTCTACCTCCTCCCGAAAATTCACAAACCCAACTGTCCCGGCCGCCCAATTGTGTCAAGTAACAGTACACTCACCGAAAATATTTCCGCAGTCCTTGAGTTCCTCTTTAGGGACATTATACCAACTATCCCTGCCTACATTATGGACACAAATAATTTCCTCAGGGTCGTGTCCAGCCTCGAAATTCCGACGGAAAGCTTTTTAGTCACAATGGACGTAACATCCCTGTACACGAATATCCCCCATTCAGATGGCATACGTGCGACAGTGGATGCTGTTACGACCGTGCATCCGCATTTGCGCGCTCTATTGTTCGCCTGTGGGCATGAATAAGTGCTGTGGATATGTGGTGATGGTCCAATGGCTCTAAGTGAGCCTGTTTCCAGGAATCCTGTTTTGTAAGCCTGTTTTGCTTTGTGGACACCCTGCAAATGCCAAATTGACCCTGTGAAGAGAACGTCTAGAAAAACACAAAGAAATGTCCCCTGCGGGAGATAGCCGGAAGTGCTTTCGTTCAATTGTTCACCCTTCCCGTCGAGAAGCGCTATGGTCAAGTAAGGAATGCCTATTGTCCAAACGAGGCGACAGAGTGACACGTCCGCTGACGTACAGGACAAGAAACGAGCAAGGTGATTACGGCCATTAGAGGATTTCCTGGGAATGCCGGACAATAAAGGAGCATGACGCATACGGCCATTAGATGATTTCCCGGGAATGCAGGAAAGATTTGCAATTGTCGAAAACGGACAATGCTGGGAGCGTATGCGGCGCGCTCGTGCACTTGGGTTTCTGAGAAGTAAATCCACTTGCCGGAACCAGCTGCCTATCGATTCTTGGCTGAAGAATAGAAATGTACCTCCTCGCCGTTTTCCTCCTCGCCAAGCTTTTCCCGCCAACAAGTGACCAGGCTCAACGAAACAATGCCGGGCCAGTCAGTGCTTCAGACCATCAGTGCAGTGATGTGTTCGATTGGATGCCGATATCTGAGGCGCGTGCCCTGGATTTGGTTGGTCAACATCTTCAGAGAGGGGCTGGACATAGGGGTTTTTAAGGACGTTGCAGAGCACGAAATGTCGCTCTGGGCCCTGGGTAAACGGCTCATCCAGTCGCTTCTCGCTATGAACTCTTAACGCTTGCCATTTTGCTGATGTACCCTTCTTTTTCGTGTAAATAATCTTGTAAATAAGTTTCTCAAAGTGCCATTAAACCTGCTTGTACATATTCCACCAACTTCGAAGATTCAATCCTACTTCAACCCCGAGTCTCTGCACGCTACCAAGTGAAGGCCGGGTCGACGTAGCCCCAGCGTCACGACAACTGGTGACCAGCGTTGGGATCTGGATCTACAAGCTACAACAACTGGTGATTCGAGGTGGATCAGAATCTACAAGCCACATCTTGTGATCGGAGGTGGCATCTCAAGCAACAAGCAGGCGCAACAATCGGCCAACAAGAGAGCAGCTCGGAACATCGATCGCATGTGTGGGTGAGTGCTTGGCTTTTCTTCTGATGTGGACCAGGTTCTAGAACAGGGTTAGATTTTAGAACTGGTAAAGAGAGTGTGGAAACGCCTTTAGGTTTGGTAGTTTGCACAGTTGTTTTGGAAGTAGCCGACACTCGGAGCGATCATGGACCTACAAAAGCTGCAGAAACCGGACCTGTTGCCATTGTGTGAGGAATTGGGAATTGATACAAGTGGTTTGGCACGAAAACCCTTGATTATAAAGGCAATCACTGATCTGGGAGCCGATGATGAGGAGCTCAGTGAAGCATGGAACCTCATCGAACAAAAAAAGGAGGAACAGCTCAGACAGCAGAAAGAGCGAGAAATTGAAATTGAAAGAGAAGCAGAAAGGCTGGAGCTAGAAATTGAGCTCCGGAAATTAGAAGTAGAGTTGAGCAAGAGGTCGGGCAATTGTCCCCAGCTAGCGGTACCTCTTCTCAACAAGGAGGCAGATTTCAAGATGTCAAAGTACATACAGCCATATGTGATATCAGGGGATATCGGTCTGTATCTAGCTAACTTTGAGCGAACCTGCGTAAAACTGTCTTTCCAGCGAGACACGTGGTCTCAGAGATTATTGACGGTTCTGCCCTGCGAGGCAGCGGAGGTTGTCGCGCGGCTTAGCAAGGAGGACGCAGTCAACTACGAGAAGGTCAAGGCTTGCCTTCTGATTTTCGGAGACAGAGTTGTGCAGGCCTTAACACGTTCAAAGGCGCGAGAACTAGCTACACTGCTCATACCAGAAAATTCCACAGTGGAGGAAACGGCAGTTAAAACAGTGGTCGATGTAGAAGATAGCGGGCCAGAAAACTTTGAGAGCGAGGCATCTCAGATAAGTCAACTTGAAAGTGAGCTTGATGAGACGCGGAATGAGGACGTTCTTGAGAATAACCTCTTGCCGCCAGTGTCTAGTAATCTCACGAGACTTTTAAGTGGAACCCGAGAGGACTTAGCTATGGAGCAAGCCAATGATCCCAAGAATAAGCTCGAAGTACAGTGGGAAGGACCTGCTAAAGTCGTTGCAGAGCTTTCTGACACTAACTACGCAGTGAAAATCCCCGATAGGCGTAAAGCAGTGCGCATTTATCATTGCAATCTTATGAAGCCTTATGAGCAGGGGGAAACCATGGTAAATCTAACGTTAAACCTTCCTGAGGAGATTGGGGATAACTTGATTTGCCTCAGCGGAAAAGGAAGCAACGCTCAGGAGCTTCTCAAAAAGACAGAGCAGAGAGGAGAACTAAAGAAATCCCAGCTGTCCGATCTGGGCGAGCTAATAACAGAGTTTGAGGCCTGCTTCGTGGACAGGCCAGGCAGGACTGATTTGACTGAGCACGATATTGAGCTGACTTCAGACGTGCCAGTGCGATCAAGGTGCTACCGATTTTCTCCAAGGCAAAGAGAAATTCTGGATAGGGAAGTAACTCGCATGCTGGAATTGGGAGTAATAAAACCCTCGGAAAGCGATTATGCTTCGCCTATGATCTTAGTAGAAGCTCCAGGTAAAGACCCTAGGCCTGTGGTAGACTACCGAAAGCTAAATTCTCTCACCAGGGATCAAGTGTATCCTATTCCGAATATTGAGGAGAGAGTAGAACAGGTCAGTAGAGCGGTATATGTGACTACGCTGGACCTTACTCGAGGATACTGGCAAGTACCGCTCACTGAACGCGCCAGCAGATACGCGGCTTTCGTCACTCCGACGGGCAGCTACCAGCCAACAATGATGAGTTTCGGGCTCAAAAATGCTCCATTTTGTTTTTCACGACTCATGGATAGGGTTTTAAAGGGGTGTGAAACATTCGCGGTGCCTTATTTAGATGACATTGCGGTTTTTTCCGACTCATGGGCGGACCATATGGTACATCTAAGAGCTGTACTGAGCCTTTTGCGTCAAGCTGGACTAACCGTAAAGGCCGAGAAATGTTGCCTGGCAAGGGCGACCGTGGACTACTTGGGTCACAATGTAGGTCAAGGTTTCAGGAAACCCAGCGAGATTAAGATTTCTGCGGTAGCAGACTACCCGCGGCCGAGCACGAAGACGGAAATTCGAGCATTCCTGCGTCTGACTGGGTACTACAATCACTACATCCCTAACTATTCAGCTTTGGCTAGCCCTCTGACCGACGCTCTCCGCAAGACAGAACCGACAAATGTAGTCTGGGACGAACAAAAGGAAGCCTCCTTCGTAAACCTGAAGGCTGTGCTGATTAGCCGTCCGGTATTGCGAGCTCCAGACTATGACCGAGAATTCACGGTCCAGTGTGATGCCAGTGATCGAGGGCTAGGTGCTGTTCTCTGCCAGAGAGATGACGACGGTAATGAGCACCCCGTGCTCTACTTGAGCAGAAAACTGAGTTCTAGAGAGAGGGCTTATTGCGCGTCAGAGAAAGAGTGCGCTTGCATTGTATGGGCCATTCAAAAATTGCAGTGCTATCTTGGAGGGGCCAAATTCACCGTAGAGACGGACCATTGTCCCCTGGCTTGGCTGCAAACTGCGACATCGAAGAACAGTCGCCTTCTTAGGTGGAGCTTGATTCTACAGCAGTACAATTTTGAAATAAGATACAAAAAGGGGAAGTTAAATGGGAATGCGGACGCGCTTAGCCGCTGTTTCTAAGCAGTCCGAGGTGTTCCTCACCATGTATCCAAATTGATAATCAGGTTTTTTTTTTTTTTCGTGCGCTTGTATATGTGTGACTATGTAAAGCAGCACGTTTGGTTTTCTAGGCATACGTAGGTCCTAACGTCTTGAGTGTGGGCTTTTCTCGAACAACAATGGCAGTTTTCTTTTAACCTGGTCTCTTCAGACGGGAGCCGAGTGCTTACTTCGACATGTGGTTGAGTTTCAGATAGCTCAAGCAATTTGGCCTACGACAATCAAGACAACGCGACAAGCAACAGCGAGCTTCAAGCGTTCACGTGCAGGCCATTAAGTCGTCTCTTCATGCAGCAGCTGCAACTGCTGCCCTCCGAGACTCTTCTGGCGGGGGAGGAGGCTGTTACGACCGTGCATCCGCATTTGCGCGCTCTATTGTTCGCCTGTGGGCATGAATAAGTGCTGTGGATATGTGGTGATGGTCCAATGGCTCTAAGTGAGCCTGTTTCCAGGAATCCTGTTTTGTAAGCCTGTTTTGCTTTGTGAACACCCTGCAAATGCCAAATTGACCCTGTCAAGAGAACGTCTAGAAAAACACAAAGAAATGTCCCCTGCGGGAGATAGCCGGAAGTGCTTTCGTTCAATTGTTCACCCTTCCCGTCGAGAAGCGCTATGGTCAAGTAAGGAATGCCTATTGTCCAAACGAGGCGACAGAGTGACACGTCCGCTGACGTACAGGACAAGAAACGAGCAAGGTGATTACGGCCATTAGAGGATTTCCTGGGAATGCCGGACAATAAAGGTGCATGACGCATACGGCCATTAGATGATTTCCCGGGAATGCAGGAAAGATTTGCAATTGTCGAAAACGGACAATGCTGGGAGCGTATGCGGCGCGCTCGTGCACTTGGGTTTCTGAGAAGTAAATCCACTTGCCGGAACCAGCTGCCTATCGATTCTTGGCTGAAGAATAGAAATGTACCTCCTCGCCGTTTTCTTCCTCGCCAAGCTTTTCCCGCCAACAAGTGACCAGGCTCAACGAAACAATGCCGGGCCAGTCAGTGCTTCAGACCATCAGTGCAGTGATGTGTTCGATTGGATGCCGATATCTGAGGGGCGTGCCCTGGATTTGGTTGGTCAACATCTTCAGAGAGGGGCTGGACATAGGGGTTTTTAAGGACGTTGCAGAGCACGAAATGTCGCTCTGGGCCCTGGGTAAACGGCTCATCCAGTCGCTTCTCGCTATGAACTCTTATCGCTTGCCATTTTGCTGATGTACCCTTCTTTTTCGTGTAAATAATCTTGTAAATAAGTTTCTCAAAGTGCCATTAAACCTGCTTGTACATAATCCACCAACTTCGAAGATTCAATCCTACTTCAACCCCGAGTCTCTGCACGCTACCAAGTGAAGGCCGGGTCGACGTAGCCCCAGCGTCACGACAATGCATACCTTAAGACGGACCCTTCGGTGAACCTGGATGAGGAAACCCTTTCCACTGTTCTTAGCTTGGTGCTTAATCACAATAACTTCGAATTTGAGGGAAGACACTGGTTCAGGTTAAAGGTACGGCGATGGGAACTAAGGTGGCACCGGCCTATGCCAATTTATTCATGGCGGCCCTCGAGAAGCAATTCCTGGACACTCAGTCTCTGAAACCCCTTCCTCTATAAACGTTTTCTTGACGATATTTTCCTCATTTGGCCCCACGACGAAGCCAGCCTGTTAACATGTATAGAAAATTACAATTCATTTCACCCATCCATATCGTTCACTCACAGCTTTTCTAAATCCTTAATTAACTTCTTGGACGTTACAATACAGAGAAAAGGCAACGTTCTTAAGACTACCCTATACCGGAAACCTACCGACCGCCAGCAGTACCTACATTTCGAAAGCAGCCACCCATACCACTGTAAAACCAGCATACCCTACTCACAGGCCCATAGATTCCGACGGATTTGCTCTGAGCTAGAGGACTTTGACCGCCATGCGGAGCAACTAAAAACAAATCTTCTGCAAAAGGAATACCCCCCCCCCCCCTCTTCATTGTTGATGATGCTATTGGGAAAGCTCGAAGCTTAGACAGAAATGAAATAATCAACTTTGAAAAATCACAGCAGAACGACAGGCCAACAAACCTCGTTTTTACACATTCCTCAAACATGCCACGGGTTAATAATATCCTCTCGAAACATTTCAATATAATCCAGCAAAGCAGTCACTTGTCTTCACTTTTCAAACAGCCACCGAGAGCAGTGTACCGGCGCTCTAGAAATCTAAAGGACATGTTAGTTAAATCTAAAACGACCGCCAATACTAACCGTAACCCCGGATGTAAACCGTGCGGAAAACCACGCTGTAAAGTTTGCAATCCTGTGCAGGCGACAAATATTGTAAAAGGCAACTTCTCCGATTTCACCTTTAAGATCAAAGAATCCTTGAACTGCGACAGTGCCAATGTGGTATACATGCTAAGCTGCGGTGTGTGCGGCATGGAATACGTCGGCCAGACCGAAACACTATTCAGCTTTCGTTTCAATAACCACAAGGCCCACGTCCATACACTGCCAAATCTCCCTTTTTCTAAGCACCTGTGCCTTCCAAACCACACTTTCGAAAACATTCGGGTCATTCTCCTTCAATCAAGCTTCCAAACAAGTAGATAAAGAGAACAAAGAGAATCGTACTTCATACACAAATTTCAGACTCTAACCCATGGAATTAATGAAACATTGGGCAACTTTGCCTTTCTGAAAAGCCTACATAACTAATAGACGAGGCCTTTATCTCCATTTGAACGCTCTTAAGAATTTCCTCCTTCTCACGCAAACTATACTGTTCGTTATTTAGCTCCTTGGCCTCCCCCCTCTGGTCGGTTTTCTATCCCGCAACAAACGTGTTCACTTAGGACACGCTCGCGGGAACGACTTGACGAGAATGCCCGGCTCCGGCATCGGGTTTCGGGAGAGGGCGTCTGGCCGACGGCTCTTTCGTCGCCGCGGCGGCGCGCTGCCCTGGCTCCGATCGCTGGCGCGTCGCGGGGTGGAACAACTCCGTCTAGAACAAATAACTCTTATCCCAACGGTTTTTTGAACACCTGCACCGCTGGGGAGCGGGCCGTCCTGGTATGCATGCTGGCGTTTTCCGTTTTTCACTTTTTTTTCTGTTATTCTGAACCTTTGCTCAATTTCTGACTTCCTTCGAGGCAGACTTGTCTTGCTTTTAGTGTCGTCTTCGTGGAAGCACGGCGCGTACTTAACATTCGTCGGCTCTCCACTTTCTCTCTTTGCCCCCCCCCCCTTTTTTTCTTTTTTGTTTTTTTTTTTCCTTCTATCTCCGTCTTTGTTGCATTACCAGCCAATAATCAACTGGAGCTTTTCGCCCTTTCTATCTACTCAGTAATGTTTGCTTCTCCAAAGATGGAGAGCGAGAATTCCTTCTCCCTCTCCTAACAGTGGCGTAATGTGCGGCCTTATTCTCCATTCTCAATTCTACCTTGAAGAAGGACGGTGCACCGTCCGAAACTATTGGAATAAAATACATAATCGGGAAAGTTGTGTGACATCCTGTTTATATATATATATATATATATATATGACTTCTGACGTAACCTAACCCAGCATAACAAAACACAACAAAGCTTTCGCATGGATAACCGGGTTTCAGTTCAGTTCAGACGTTCAGTCGTATCCGACTCTTCGTGACCCTATGGACCATGTCACGCCACGCTTTCCGGTCTCTCACTATCTTCCTAACATCCTAACCGGGATTAGCTAGACATTTTTTATTAGGTTGTCGTTTTCTTTCAAGTTACGCACCAAAAGACACTATCGGCACTACTGGTTACCCATAACATCGTAACAACCTTGTGAATCTATACGACTTTATACCTCGTGCACATTTGTAACCTTTTTTGCGCTTTCGCAGACGGCTGAAGGCAAAAGAACTTCTTTTTGATGAACGATACCAGAGCACGGGTTTAAAAAAATATATATTGCCTAAACCTTAGAAGGGTAACAAGTTCTACAAGAAAATATGTGCGAAAAAGCAGTCTTTTTGTTTTCATCAAAGGGAGTACTTGAGCGAACTATGCGAGCTTATCCTTCAAGGTTTAACCATCCAGCTTCACAATTACCGTTTCAGGCTTCCTAGCAATGCTTACTGACTTTCTTAATGGATTCATATACCTATTTCGTTCACTTGTGAATGCGCATGTTACACTTGTAGTAGTGAAAAGGCGACCGCATAATCACTGGATACTCCGCATTTTGGAAGTATACTGGATGCTACAAGCAGGGAGCTCTGGCATCCAAACCTTATCGGCTTGCTCGCTTGAGAAACAGTGCACATCTGGAGACCGTCGGCCCTCTAGTATGAACACGTTATGAGGCAGAGTATCGTTCAGTTAGATCTTACACTTTGTAGACTTCTTAAGCAAACATAGTTTAATGTGCTATTCGAACAGAAGCATTACCGGCATCAGATAAAAATAAAAGCGAGACAGTCTGAGCGGCTTTGGCGAGGACAGTCCTCATAAGTATGCTTAGTGGTACAAACCCACACAGTGGCATTTGTTTGCACAATAAATACTTTAACCATGGTATCACGTTCACGTGTGACACGGTTTGGATGATGTAAGCAAAAACGTACAAGGTTGGTATTTTCTAGTCCGCCTGAGACCTTGCAGCTGGTTTGATTCACTGAAATTTGCTACTGTGGTCATCTCTGTGTGCCAGACTCACACTCTCATGGCAGCTGATCAGAAAGGATGCCAGCTTTGTCAGGTACGTAGAAACTCGCACGATGTGCTGACACTAAAATAGCGCAAATATATGGGAGGGCATAACAGTTCTGTAGCTTGTGAAGGCAGCTATGTGGAAAATTCTTCAACTTTAATCGGGGCAACTGGAGAGCGTGTTCGCAACGTTTCGTATACACCCGCTCACTTACCTAGCTCACCAATGTTCATGCTCCAAAATGTGTATATCAACCAGCGGAGGTACACATTTGCAGAATGAGTGGTTAGCAATCCGATCAAAAGAACTTAAAATTGATAACACGGGCTGATTTGCAATGAATATCGCTGGACCTTCTATTTTCATCTGGGCAGTCCTATATTGCCGCGAAACCTTCAAAACAGTATTTGTTGTTTTTTAACAGCCGCCGGCATACAGGCTTATCTGAGTTCCGTAATCTTTGTTTGTTACTGCTCGATGTCGCGAGTCACACCTTTATCAGTTTTGTTGTAGCGCAAGACGCACCGAGATCTGTCTCGAAGGTTCCGGCCACTCGCTTGTCTTTCCACAATGTTCCAGCCCATGCTGGTAGCTGTTTGCGACGTTATCTAGATTCTTCTGTGCAGCCTTTAAATTGAGCGTTGCCGAATGTGACGAGCATTCTTTGTTCGACGATCGACGAGCACGTTTATTGCTATCGCCGCCGCCGAGTTGCTTAGTGCTTTTGCGGGCGCAAGTCAGCCCCAATAAACAGTTTATTTCAGTACCATCACGCCTGTGTTTTCTTTTGGCGTGTACGGCCTTGTCACCACTACGTGACATCTGGTGGAGGTGCTGCTTTTGATCCTTCAAGCGAAGACCCAAGGCGTGTTCCTGTCGCCCTGGAAGACCATCCTACAGGTCAACGAGCCAGCCGCCGACTTCAAGGCCTACAACCCGAACACGGTCTGCTGCCTGACCCCACTCGATCTCGGAAGACATCGACGCTCACAATGGCCCAGCCTACAGCACCGGTTGTTTTCGTTCAACCCCGTGAGCCCCCCTGCTTCCATGGACGACCGGATGAAGATGCAGAAGACTGGGTGGACCTTTTCGACCGTGTGGCAGAATTCAATGGCTGGAACGACGCCACAAAACTCAGGCAAGTCTACTTCGTTCTTCAAGGACATGCCCGAGTTTGGTTCGAAAATCATGAGGCAGCTATGAAGGATTGGGACATTTTTAAGGAAGCGTTTTTGACTGCCTTTTCAAGCGTCGTCCGAAAAGAAAGAGCCCAGGACCTCCTTCAGTCAAGACTTCAACTTCCTAACGAGCCTGTGCTGGCGTACGTTGAAGAGATGAAGCGCCTCTTTCGCCGCGCTAACCCTAACATGACTGAAAGTGAGAAAGTCAAATTTTTAATGCGAGGCATCAAAGAATCGCTTTTTGCAAATCTTGTCCGAAATCCGCCAACAACAGTGGCGGAATTTGAAACGGAAGCGTCTGCCATCGAGAAGACGTTGTACAGCCGGATGCGCCACTACGAGCGACCACTTCAACCAGACTACTCATGCCACTACCCCAGCGCATCTGCAAGCGGAGAGAACCTTCGGGACATCATCCGGGAGATCGTGCGAGAAGAGCTCCGCAGAATGCAGCCATCATCGCAACAACCCCAGGTGGCGACGCTCGCTGACGTCGTCCGTGAAGAAGTCCAGCAAGCGCTGGGCGTACCTCAAGCGACGGCCGCGACTGTTCCAGCTCAAGAGGCAACAGCGATGAACTACGCTGGTGCATTACGTCGCCCTCCGCCCCGACGTGATGACTTTCCGAGCCCTCGCCGCTACCGTCCTGTTCCTGAAAACCGTCCCTTGGCCCCCGCCCGCCAAGCCTACCAACGACCCCCAAACCCCAGGAAGTGCGACGCCTGGAGGACTGCAAACAACCGGCCATTATGCTTCCACTGCGGTGAGGCCGGCCACATTCTGCGACACTGCCCGTACCGACGAATCGGTCTCCGCGGATTTGCAGTCGACGCTCCACGACCACGCCCAGGTGAACGGCCACAAGAAATTGACAACTACCTGCGTAGCGGTGAGATTGCGCCACCAAGCCGTCGGTTCAGATCTCCATCGCCGTACAGGGCCCGCTTTGCGTCGCCAGGCCGTAACTATGATGAGAGTATGCGCGGAAGGTCCCCAAGCCCGCGCAGGGGAAACTAAAGGCAGCAACCTTTGGAGGTGAGGTTGCTCAACGGCGAAAAGACGAAGATCCTCCGCCGCCGACGACCACTAACGACGACGCAACCATTTCATCGCCGCTCCACACGACGACATCGACGACAACACGACCAGAGTGTAAGCAGACACAGCCGCCCAGCGAAGTAACAACGGTATGCCCCAGCCATGACCTGAAGAAACGACGCAGCCGAGATCGGGCGCCAAGGCCCACGTGCAATGCGAGGACGCGAACAAGTGACCTTGAAGTTGATATCGACGGTCGCCGAGTCACTGCCCTTGTAGACACCGGAGCTGACTATTCAGTCATCAGTGGACCGTTAGCCTCCCATCTCAGGAAAGTTACAACCGCTTGGGATGGCCCGCTGATTCGCACCGCAGGTGGCAACCTGATTACTCCATCGGGACGGTGTACTGCAAGAATAACCGTAAATGGGCGTACTTACCCCACCAGCTTTGTGGTCTTGCAGCAGTGCTCCCGCGACGTGATTTTAGGCATGGACTTCCTAAATGAAAATAGGGCTATCATCGACCTCCGATCCAAGCTCATCAAGCTCTCTGCAGACAAAGCCATACCTGCTACGACGACTTCGACGCAACACGTCGCTCTAAACGTCGTCGACGGAGAATTGACCGTGCCGCCCCGATCAAGCGTCGCCGTCAGCGTAGGTAGCACAGACATTGAAACCGCTGAAGGCATCGTCGAAGGAAATATCCAATTGCTCTTGGAACGAGGTATCGGCATCGCAAGAGGCATCGCGAAATTCCGGAAAGGACAAGCCCAGGTGCTGGTAACAAACTTCACTGAAGAATACCGGCATCTAAACAAGGGCACGACCATCGCTTTTCTCGACGAATTAGCGGACCTCAAAGACGTATTCACCCTCCACGACCAACCACTGGAAGACGCACCGGACCAATTCCGTCAGCCCACATTTGACATCAATCCAGTATTAACCCACAGCAGGAAAAACCAGATTCGCAGTCTTCTTCGAAACTACAGGGAGTGCTTCTCGTCATCATCGAAGGTACGACAAACACCACTGGCAAAGCACCGCATTATAACGGACGAACACGACCGACCTCTGCGCCAAAGCCCTCATCGTGTATCGCCGCGAGAACGGCAGGCCATTCGCGATCAAGTTGAGGAAATGCTGCGTGATGACGTAATCCAGCCATCGAACAGCCCCTGGGCGGCGCCAGTCGTTTTGGTCAAGAAGAAAGACAGCACACTTCGCTTCTGCGTTGATTACCGCCGCTTGAATAGCATAACGAAGAAGGATGTCTACCCGCTTCCCCGCATCGACGACACTCTCGACCGACTTTGCAATGCAAGGTACTTCTCATCGATGGACCTAAAGAGCGGATATTGGCAAATTGAGGTCGACGAAAGAGATCGCGAGAAGACCGCATTCATCACACCGGACGGCCTTTATGAGTTCAAGGTGATGCCATTTGGCCTCTGCTCCGCACCAGCCACGTTTCAACGAGTAATGGACACAGTCCTGGTAGGGTTGAAGTGGCAAATTTGTTTGGTATATTTGGACGACGTTGTTGTCTTCTCGTCCAACTTTGAAGACCACCTAAAACGACTACAGACAGTGTTGGAAGCCATCAAGTCATCGGGACTAACGCTAAAAGCAGAGAAGTGTCACTTCGCCTACGAAGAACTCCGGTTCCTAGGTCACATCGTTAGCAAGGACGGTATTCGCCCAGACCTGGAGAAAACAGCTGCAATCGCACAATTCCCACCGCCTGCCGACAAGAAAGCTGTGCGCCGATTCCTTGGGCTGTGCGCTTATTATCGACGATTTGTCAGAAACTTTTCGCGGATCGCCGAACCGTTGACGCAGCTTACAAAGGCTGACGTACCTTTTAAATGGGAAGCGCCGCAAGGAGAAGCATTCGACGAACTCAAGCGCCGCCTGCAATGCCCTCCCGTACTTGGTCACTTTGATGAAAACGCCGAGACCGAAATTCACACCGACGCGAGCAGTGTGGGCCTAGGAGCCGTTCTCGTCCAGAAGAGTGCCGGACAGGAGAAAGTAATCGCCTACGCTAGCAGGTCACTCACAAAAGCCGAAGTCAATTACTCGACGACCGAGAAGGAGTGCCTTGCAATCATCTGGGCCACTTCTAAGTTTCGTCCATACCTATACGGCCGACCATTCAAGGTGGTAAGCGACCATCACGCGCTCTGCTGGCTGGCTAATTTGAAAGATCCTTCCGGCCGCCTTGCCAGATGGAGCCTACGACTTCAAGAATTTGACATGACTGTAGTCTATAAGTCGGGCCGAAAGCATTCCGACGCAGACTGCTTATCCCGCGCTCCCGTCGATGCTCCCCCGAAGGACGATGACGACGACGCCTTTTTGGGACCGGTAAGCGCCAGCAGTTTCGCAGAACAACAGCGATCAGACCCTGAGCTGAAAGCGCTAGCCGATTACTTGGAAGGAAAGACCGCTTCCCCTCCTGGTGTGTTCAGGCGACATTTATCATCCTTCACGTTAAGCAATGGCCTCCTCGTGAAGAAGAACTTCGCACCCAACAAGACCGCGCAGCTTCTCGTAGTGCCTAAAACCCTTCGGCAAGAAATTCTGAAGGCGTTGCACGATGAGCCCACAGCAGGCCACCTCGGATTTGCGCGCACGTTGCGTCGAATCCAAGAGAAGTATTACTGGCCGCGACTGCCTGCCGAAGTTGCCCACTACGTGAAGACGTGTCGTGAGTGCCAACGACGCAAGACGCCACCGATCAGACCAGCAGGACTACTAAACCCGATTCCGCCCCCAATCCTGCCCTTTCAGCAAATTGGGATGGATCTCCTCGGCCCCTTTCCATCTTCGTCTATGGGTAACAAGTGGATCATCGTGGCCACTGACTACCTTACCCGTTACGCCGAAGCAAGAGCACTACCAAATGGTACCGCGGCAGAAGCCGCCAAATTTTTTGTCGAACAAATTCTCTTGCGACACGGCGCCCCAGAAGTGCTCATCACGGACAGGGGAACGGCGTTTACGGCAGAGTTGACTCAAGCCATCCTGGAATACAGTCACACAAGCCATCGACGAACAACTGCATACCATCCCCAGACCAATGGCCTCACGGAGCGCCTGAACAAAACGATCGCGGACATGATCGCTATGTACGTCGACGCTGAACACAAGACCTGGGACACCATCTTGCCGTACGTGATCTTCGCGTATAACACGGCAGTCCAGGAGACGACCAGAGCGACCCCGTTTAAGCTTGTGTACGGCAGGGAGCCCACGACGACGCTCGACGCAATGCTGCCGCACGTAACCAGCGAAGACAACCTTGACGTCGCCGCCTACCTGCAGCGTGCAGAGGAAGCCCGACGACTCGCACGGCTGCGTATTAAAGACCAACAGCGCACCGACAGCCGACGATACAATTTACGACGACGCCATGCAGAGTACAATCCAGGAGACCAAGTATGGGTTTGGACACCAATTCGCCGTCGCGGATTAAGTGAAAAGTTGTTGCGTCGATATTTTGGGCCATACAAAATCCTTCGCCGCGTCGGACCACTGGACTATGAAGTCATTCCCGACGGAACGTCAGCATCACAACGGCGACGCGCACGCCCAGAAATTGTACATGTTGTACGACTGAAGCCATATTACGCGCGTTAAAGAATCTGTGGTGTTTAAACTTTGCAGTGTTTATGTTTAAGTTTCTTTGTTTTGGAACATCGAGGCGATGTTTTTTTTAAGGGGGGAGTAATGCCGCGAAACCTTCAAAACAGTATTTGTTGTTTTTTAACAGCCGCCGGCATACAGGCTTATCTGAGTTCCGTAATCTTTGTTTGTTACTGCTCGATGTCGCGAGTCACACCTTTATCAGTTTTGTTGTAGCGCAAGACGCACCGAGATCTGTCTCGAAGGTTCCGGCCACTCGCTTGTCTTTCCACAATGTTCCAGCCCATGCTGGTAGCTGTTTGCGACGTTATCTAGATTCTTCTGTGCAGCCTTTAAATTGAGCGTTGCCGAATGTGACGAGCATTCTTTGTTCGACGATCGACGAGCACGTTTATTGCTATCGCCGCCGCCGAGTTGCTTAGTTCTTTTGCGAACGCAAGTCAGCCCCAATAAACAGTTTATTTCAGTACCATCACGCCTGTGTTTTCTTTTGGCGTGTACGGCCTTGTCACCACTACGTGACAATATATACACGGGTGTAGAGTATTGTTGATGCTCCAAGAGCATTCAAGAAAGAACAATGTGCGCAAGAGCTGAAAATGTAGTGAATAGACGAATTCAGTGCTTTTCGATGCCACTAATAGCGTTACAAGAAATCACCTCTGCTTAGAAATAAACCAATGTAAATATATGCGAGTGCTAAAATTGTGTGAACATCAATGACCTATAAGCGCGAGAGAACAGTGCGAAGATTAAAAAATAGAAGTATCGCGTGAAAAAGAAGTTTAAACCGGCGTCAAAAGCACACCCACGTTCTGTAAGTGCCTTCTAGAAAATAGTTCTGTCACCAGGTTGCGCACTACGGGGCAACAGCTACTATAAACATGTAACAAAGGAAGCTTCTAAAGCAAAGCGCACTTCGCGGATGGTGAAAAGATTAGTTTTAACAAAAAACTGTAAACATATTTCCCCCACGAGGGATCGACGCTGCTCTCCACAAATGCCTTTGTGCGCCTTACGTAACGAGAAGCGGTTACGCCGTCACAAAAAGGCGCACTTCGGCTGCGGATTCATTGATGACCCGGAGGGGCAGGAGAAGGCCTTTGCGAACGGTTCATAGTTACGCATAGCTTCCGTGCATTCGGGCGACACGCGGCGACGGTCACTCCTCTCCCTGCAGGTCACGTGGCAGGCTGTGATGAAGAAGATCTGCTCAGCGCTATACTCCTCCATTCCCCTCAGAAGCAGGTCCCGATCGTCGCTGCGGAAGCGGAGATAGGCAGCGTGCGCGATCTTCAGCGCCGGCAGGAGAGGGTAGAGAGCAGTCACGTTGCTACCGGAAGTAACGTTGGACGAACAGCTGGCTAACTCCCACAGGGTTCGCCCGGGAGAGCCGATGTTTCGGGTGCTCTCTTTGTCAGTGTTATCGGTGTTCAAAGACGGTGTCCATGGAGTCTGAGACATGTCGTCGCTGAGCAGAACTGTGAGCGCGTTGATAGTGCGGGTGAGCTGCGAGGGTCAATGCGACAGATATAGAATGAAACATATATTACAGCAAATTGTTGAAAATACTACCGTAGCAGCATTTCAGAGTTAAGGCACCAAGTGATACTTTAATACATCCAATGAAACACATATTACAGCAAATTGTTGAAAATACTACCGTAGCAGCATTTCAGAGTTATGGCACCAAGTGATACTTTAATACATCCAATAAACATATATTAAAATACTACCGTAGCAGCATTTCAGAGTTATGGCGCCAAGTGATACTTTAATACATCCTTTGAGGTATAGGTGGCTTAAAAATAACAGAATCGCACAGTTCCTTTAGCTGCATTCATCATCACCCCAGGCATAGAGATAACAATGCCGACACTGCAGAGGCCCGATAACATTCATTTCTGTTACGAGCGGCGATGTTACGCAGAAGTATCTGCAGCTTCTGTGATGAATATACTGCCCAGAATGTTTCTTTCTAGACTTTGGTTCCTGGTGAATATTGCATTGCAAAGGTTTCAATAAATCTGCGGTGACAGAAACTCTTGACCTCACCCATCCGAGCGTTTGCGCTTCCATAGCTATTATACTGATTAGAACCAAAACACCGGGAGGAAAATTAATCACGTATTGTGGTTGTTTCTATTTCAGTTACAAATAACCCCATAGGTCACGCTCTATAGAAAATAAAATGCTAGTTCACAGGTTTCAGCAACGTTCACGTGACAGTTACGCAACAATATGGTGAAGCTAATTTATACGAGTTTTGAGTACTTCCTTCACAGCCTCATTATGCACATATAAGCAAAAAATGAATCCGCGCTTCGAAAAAGCACGATACAAAATGCAGTACTAAAACGCGAATGAACCGTTTTAAAATCTAGACTCTGTTTAGGCTAGGTTATCAAAAAAATAGCTTATTTGAAATACTTGAGTGACTCTACAGGGGCTCAATGCATTGGGGAAATGCTTGCTTCTGAGCGCATTTGCCCATCGTTGAAACAGTCAGCTGAATGATTAAGATAGGCAGGGAATTCGCACATGACAGTCCTGTTCGCTGATTCTCTCTGTCTTATTCCATAAGCTGATATTTTCAAATGCTTGCACGAGTAAACCATCCATGCTCTAACGTTTTCGCAATGCAAATATCGTTGTTAAGTTTTCGCTCCTCCATATTACCTGCATGGCGTACATGAAACCCAAGCCTCCGTAAACCATGGCGTCGGTGCCTTCGTCTGAGTAGTACGGGGCTGCGAGCGCTGCCACGGCGATGGAAATCACGTTCGTCACAGGGTTGTATGATGCCAGATGCGATGACTGCATACGGAACAACCGCAGACTTGCCTGGTACTCTTCACTCCCTAGTGCCTTTTGCAGCTGCTCACGACTCTTGCGCCAGTGTTCGAAGAAGCTCAGTTCCGTTCCGTAATCGCGTCCGTACAAGACTTCAAGGCTCCTGTTGGTCATGTATTCTTTAGGAGGCCATATAAGAGTGCTCATGTTATGAAGTCGCGAGGAGACAGCACGGACTGCTTTTGTGTCCAGGGTGGACCAAGAGCTTACCTCCGCCAGCGCCGTCATGTGCATGTTGCTCAAAAGTTTCTTAACGGCAAGCCTGTAATATTTGGACAATACGCGGTCGTCAGTTCCGGAGAAAAGGAGAGTGTACACGCTGGCAGTGTGTATACCGCAAGCCATGGGGTAGTAGTAATCAGAGAGCGGGTGTTTCGCGAAGAGGTCCCGTACTGAGCTACTTGCGATGGGGCTGAGCAGCTGAATGAACCACCATGCCGTGTGGAAGGTCACCTCCCGGGCCGAGTACGATTCAAAGAGGATGCGCATGGCGTCGAACAGATCGCCGTTTGTGGCGACCAGTGTGTCTTCTTCGCTGAGCTCTGGTTTCACGTTGAAGACAGATTGGAAGGCGTCGACCCAGTCACGGGCTTGGAGATTCGGCACTAATGCTGGTAAGTGGCGAATGACCAGAAAACGAGGTTTCGGGTGTGTGGCATTGAACGTAAGTGACAGGTTTCCGAAGATAGAGCGCTGAATGCTAACGCTTGTCATCGCGAACTGAATGAATGCAGGCAAAGCTCTTTCTCGAAAGGTGCCGGATAAAAATAAGGTGACGAAGGATTCATAGAAGTTGTACGTGTTAACCTCTCTATTTACCACTTCCGAAACGTATGGTACGACAGATGGGCTCATGGACACCGACCTTCGTTGGGCGGTGCCATGCCAGGGCTCGACGAGTTCAACGAAGAACCACAATGGCGTGACCCACAGGGTGGCCAGGTTGACCAAAGCCCTCAGCGGTACTGAATAATCGTCTGGGTCACCAAGTCGTGCATCAGTGGAGTCTAGCAGCCAGGGAAATAATTCCTTGCTCATGAATTCAATTATGTTGTCCGAGTTGTCGCTGTCTGCTGTCGTGCCTTCAAGGCGAAGACAAGCGTCCATCATCAGCCTCACGCCTTTCGCTACGGGACGGCTGGGGTCTTCGCGAAGTTTTGTCAGTTCCCGTAGCCAGTACGCAATGCGAAAAATTTCCGTGGACACACTAGGCCGGGTGTCGTTGCGCAGCCATCCAGAGCACACGAACTGCCCAAAATCTTCGCAGGCGTCTCGGCTGCTGTCTTGTTTTATGCCTAGCCCCCGTGAGTGATCCAAGCAGGCACTAGTGGCGCAAGTTGCAGGAAAGGCGCGATGCATAGTCTTAGGATGTGCAAGATAGAAGATGATCGTGGCGACAATGGTGGTGACGAAAAGCAAGAACACGACAGCTGCCGTTCTCTTGAAGGGGCCGTGTTTTGGCGTACTTGGCTCAGGGGGCTGTGGTGAACATGGCGACCCCACGTTTGCCTGCAGAAGAGAAACATTCTTTGTGTGAGTTTTGTTCAGTGCATCGCAGATACATTTCCAGATTCAAAAATTTGTTAGAGGGCGCTGATATGAATTTTTGACGCTATGACAGAAGGACTAATCAAAGACGATTTAGAATTTAGTGGATGCTGAGCTCCGCATCATTCAATGCTTATTGGTTTCGTATTGACTGTAGATCAAACAAATCTTAAAGTTGAACTTTGCAATGCCTCTTTCTCCTTTAATATGATGGTTGTATGTTGTATGAGTAAGCCAGTGTACAAATAAGGGTTAGAGTTTTATGAACTGCTAATCTACTATTTCGTCAAAATAGAGCCAGTAAAAAAGAACCGTATTTGTGACTAAACCTGAACAAGTCATAATTTTTTCGCAGCTATTGTGGCGGATTTCAAATATTTATGATCTTAGTTCATCTAATATTGAAGTTGCACTTAGGTTGGTTGCACTACAGTACTCGACGTGCCCTGCTTGTCTGGCAAGCAGGAAGCCAGAAAACTGCGGTTTGCTGCAGAATATGCCATACACGACCATACTGTATGGCTGAAGGCCGTAGATGTAATAAGCCACTTAGGCAAAACACGGTTATCAATGATTCCACAATGGATAGAGTTTTTTGACTGTACGTAATAAACAATTGACCAGAGGGAAGCATCAGTACGCTACCCAACACTTCGTCAAGAGGACCTGTCTAATCAGACCAAACTCCCTTGTACAAACAGATAAATACTGTCGAACTGCTTTCAAGCAGCCTGGGCCTACCTTACTGCGCTGTGAATATTATACGCAGTCATATGAGATGGAAGCATAATGTGGTTTGAAATGTTGCGATTTTTTATGGTAGAAAAACGATACTGCGCTCCGGCTCTGCGTGTCGTAGCCAAGTGATATTGCACGCGCGATGACCTACGGGTCACAACAACCATTTAGCGGTTGGCCGGCGATAGATCAACACACACACACACACACACACACACACACACACACACACACACACACACACACACACACACACACACACACACACACACACACACACACACACACACACACACACACACACACACACACACACACACACACACACACACACACACACACACACACACACACACACACACACACACACACACACACTTTTCCTTGCCCCGAGTCTTAGTGTGTCGTTCCACCCACCCAATCGAGGTTTCTTGGCGCGACTACTTGCTGCATGGTGTTGCCCTGGTCAATGACCAATAGCTCACGACAATGCGAGTCTGGTTTGTTGGCGAGGAGCGTACTGACTAACGTGACACAAAGTTTCAAAACGGAGGTTTTAGCGTGTCTCGGTATCCGAAGTACCACAGAAACTAACATACAGGACTAAAAAAATGTATTTGAGGCCCTGTTTTGCTTTGATAGAGGTCTAACGTTAATAAAAAGTGACCCTAAATGACCAATGCAAAATGTGAATAAATAATCAGAATCGATTGTGTACAGGCAGTTTCGGTCTTGGCCTGCGTGAGCATCGGTCTACTTTCTGCAGGCTGACGCTTTTATGATGGCGGGTACTGAGAAATCGTCTAGATGAGGGGTTCGTCTACCCCTCCTCGAGCTCATGCGCACGACGTTCCTAGCAGCGTTGTGAGGTCATGTAATTGATGTTTGCGCTCCGATCTTCAAAGTAAAAAGACGAATTTGTGCTCCGCGTTTTTGCTTATTTCGGACGTGGTTCCAGGGTTCGCGTTTTATCCATTGCAGAGAAATAGCCATTTATAGCAGGCCTCCGCAATGAGCAGCAGAGATGGGGACGCTGTTAAGAACTGCGCAGCGCATAACCTTGCTAGTTAACGCCACCATACTAACAGTTTGTGGGTAAATGTTCGCCGCCATCGCCGTTATTATCTGTGTTGATCTACACATGTGGTTCGTATTGGCTGCAGGGGACAGACCACCTGCAAACATTGTTAATGCACGTGCCGACTAACCGTCGCCGTCCATATTGCACTTCCCATAACCGCGTTTCATGGCTCATACGGCCCAAGAGGCTACTATTTTCGATATCTCCTTTTGACTTTCTCTTGGTTCTCAAGGAAATAGATTTCTCAGCATTTACCGTTTGACTCCGAAATCCCTACGACGAATATGCCGACGACGACTACTGAACTATTTAGCGAGCTGTGGGTGCCCGCAGCCAATTCTTGCTCTCTTTGACATGAGACTGTTTACGTTCGCTCAAAAATGAGATCTGGGCAATATAAAGTCATAGTCATGTAAGTTGTTACCCAGTTTTTGTATTCACATTGGCCACATCGTTTTTGTTAAATAGGTTATGCCTTGTTCTGTACAGCCTTCGTGTCCAGCGCCCAGCGTGTCTACTTCTGAGCCATACTAAGTGGCTTGTAATGCATTCCCAGGTTTCCAGGCTTGCTGAAAGTAAGACGATTTTTCGTCCTACGCTCTCCAATGGCTTGGAGTTCAGATTTAATAAAGAAGTCATAATATAGGGCCTAAATGCAAGCCCTCTGGGCGCTATCTAAACTTTTGACAAAGGCTGTATGTATTACACTAATTACAATATATATATATATATATATATATATATATATATATATATATATATATATATATATATATGAAGGAAAGAAACCAACAGTCGGCGAGGACAAGGAAAGCATTGGCGATTGTACTTTGTCTTTTTTATATTTTTACTTGGATAATCACAGAAATTAGTAATGTAATCTGTTTAGGGGAAAGATAATTAAACACAAAGTAGAATAAAAAACAACGTGCCGATGGTGGGAACCGAACCCACGAACTCCGAATATCGCGTCCGGAGCTCTTCCAACTGAGCTACATCGGCCGCTGTCACCCCTGCTACTTTATTGGGTATTAATGTTGTCTGTATACGAACCTTGAGAGAGTGTTCACCAGCGCCACCCTCAACCATAGTGGCGTACGTGGAACGTCCTGTGATACCGCCAGCGTCACGTAGAACGTGATCAAGAGCGAGGGTGAAAGCTGTTCTAGAACCCTAGAACTCACTCGCTGTGAGGGTGAAAGCTGTGCTAGAACACTCCCAAGGTTCGTATACAGACAACATTAATACCCAAGAAAGTGGCAGGGGGTACAGCGGCCGATGTAGCTCAGTTGGAAGAGCACCGGACGCGATATTCGGAGGTCGTGGGTTCGGTTCCCACCATCGGCACGTTGGTTTTTCTTCTTCTTTGTGCGTAATTATCTTTCCCCTAAACAGACTACATTATATATATATATATATATATATATATATATATATATATATATAATAACCGCATTACAATATAAGACCGCAATGACCCCCGTGACTGCATTAGACATTATCCCTTACACCTTCGATGTCAAATTGCTGAAAATTATTCAACTACTTGATTGGTTAGGGTACTCGACTGCTAAACGCAAGGTTCGAATCTTGCCGCTCTAGCCGCTGTTAAGGGGAGGCGTAAATCAAGGTGCTTATATCTTATGTCATTTCAGAACAGGTTAAATATCCCCAGGTCGTCGAAATTTTCAAAACCCTCCATTACGCTCCATTACGACGTCCCTCATCGCTTTGTGGCGTTAGGCTTCATATTTAACCGCGCCTAACGGAATCACAACAGTGCTTCAGAATGCAGGGGAAGGTTGGAGAGTGCGACGAAAGTAAATCACTGTGTACCATTTCCTGGAGTCTGTCGAGGGCTGCTGCGTGCTCTACAGAGCTAGGCTTGAACGGTCCCTTGGAAACTCCTGCAGGAGAAAGAGATGAATAAAATTCCACAAATATGTTTTGGCGCCCAAAGGACCCGCGTTACGTGACTTAAAAGGTTTCTTGGCCGTGTTGAGTTTCATGGTGCATAGGGAACCAAGGCTAACATGTGCAATTACATAAGAATCTTTGGTGCTCCTTTAATTATAAACGTGTGAACAAGCTAGGTCGGTTAGCGTGAAGAAAACTCAGAATGCACCCCTTGGGGTACGTAAGCAGTGTGCTTCAAGAAAGGCGCGCAAAATGAGGTGGACGCACTTAAGGTTCGCCTTAAGTGGTGACGCGAAAGCGTGCATTCGTTTGTTTCATCTACTTTTTAGCTACAATGGACCATGTAAGGCCGCAGTGAAAAGCGACTCGCACGTGGAGTCGAGCTGGCGGTCGAACCCCCCACGCGCCGAGGCCGAGGAGCGAGCGCTGTTGTTCTTTTTTCTCCTTTTCTCCCCTCTTCTTGGATGCCCTTCTTGGATGCTGAATGCGCCTCGCGGGGCGCGCGGGAGGCTTGGTTTGTTTCGTTCCCTTCGCACCGAGGCGTCGCCAAGAAGCGAACGGCAGATGCATCCAATTATCAGCCGTGAACAACAGCAGCACGCTTCTGAACCACTTTACGGCCGGCTCGTCCAGCGATGTCCCGCCGTGGCGAAAAGCATGGGTGCAGGGAGACGCCGTTAATGAAGCTTTTTGCACTGCCACAAGCGCTCACTAAATGTCCTGCAGAAGGCGACAATAGGCGCAACCCTCGGCCCTCCCAAGTAGGCAATCAGCCCAGCGGCCTCCCGCTGGGTCGCGAGACATCGGGTCCGAGGAACGGCGACTGTACACTGCTCTGGGATGGTGCCGCCCCCCCCCCCCCCTTTTTCCTCGAACGGGACTGCTGGATGGCCTAGTCTCCAGAATCCCCCGCGGCGTTTCTTTCACAAAGGCGCCAGCTGCAGGGTCGCGTCGCAAACACGCTGAGGAGGGGAGGCAAAGACAGGCGCCGTGTGAGAGGGTTTGGGGCCAGCGAGTGGAAAGAGTGTGTGTTTTGAATGCGTTATCTTTATTTGACGTAATTAAGGACCTGGGTCCGAGATTATTCCCAACCCACGGGGGTTGTGGCATGTTTTTAAATAATTTGATTGCCTGCTTCATTTTCGGGGCGGATCACCTAAGGTGACCGCCCTTGGGTCTTTGTTGATGTCTGGTATCAAAAAGCGGTCCTCGGACCATGTTCGTCAGTCAAGATTGAAGCTCCGTGCTTAGCACGTATTTACAGTCCCTAGGCTTTAACCAAAATGCTCGTTAGAAAAGTAAGGGCTTGCAGAGTGACTTCTCTGTGTGAGAGACTATTTTGTCTTAAGTTGCAGTTGTCTGTGTGACTCTTGTTACTGTAACTGTTTGCCAATGTATAATATTTTGCTTCTGTAAATATATATCTCTTCCTGACCATCATCAGATCATCGTCTCCTACTTTCTCAACTGGCAGAACCTGTCGAGTTCTTCACTACCTGCCGAAGACAGCTATTCATTACTGACCACAAAGCATTGAGTCAGCGCATTTAGTACAACGGATTACAGCAGAATGAGTAAAACTGGTGAATTTCCGATTACGACGGATTATTACGACATGACTGCTCACCACTTTCATCTTTTATTAGCTACGACCTCCTCAGGTTTTTCTGAAATTTTCACCGTATATTGCTTGCAGGTTTCTACTACATTGAACGAAATTTGAAAGGGGCACACAGGTGTGTTTCAACTCAAATTATTATTGAAATATTGCATTTTCTACCCCAATCAGGGAGGTTTCTGGTAGGTACCTTGCATGTATGATGTCACTGGACGCCAGACCTTCGAAAGTCGCTAAATTCGACCTTCGGAACATGCTAGCTTGTTATCGCTCATTTTAGACAAATAATTACCCAAGCTGTCATCAACTGTCTCCAGATTATCCAAACAAAGCGGGTGCAGCAGTTTTTTCTGACTGTATACGTGGCGTACGTATGTCATTCCACAGTCTGTCGTGTCATCATCCCGTGGGCGGAATCGAGTGTCGAATTCGGATTCGTACTTCTATTTGAAAATTCCTTTTTAAATTCTTCCAAAATCCAAGCGACTGATACATGGAAGCGATAAATCCTACTGGAGAGATCGCGCCGATGTGAACACTTGTTTAACAGAGGCGTACTGATTTGTATGCGTGACACGAAGCTAGTTTGCCACATACAGGATCCAAGCGTGCCATATCTCCCAGGGGCTGCCTGAGTTAGCAGCTCCTGTCAATTAGGGCATGTGACGTGCTCTGATGCTGTCACCTAGCCCGCCGGCCAATTAGCGGCCTACTGTATTCACACGCTAACTGCCATCTACCAGAGGCTTGCATGTGATCTTTCGCTCAAAAGACCGAATACTAGAAGGCCGGCGGCTGGTTTTCCGCTGAACGGAGCAGTTAACGCGCTCGCGTTAATAGACGATGACAACTTAGGTAATTGAGTGAGTTACGAAAGAACATAAGCGAGCAGTAAGGAGGCAGCCAGCTTTACTAAGCAAGGCTTGTTCTAGTGCAGCTGCCTAAAAAATGCGCGGATAAGGAAGATTTTTCAGCAGCGAACAAAGTTAGGCATACATGATGATGACGAAGATGGTGGTGAGGACGACGATGATATATTTTGCTTTGCTCTAACCTCCTGCGCAGGACTTACTGGTAAAGCCTTGGTCCGGTGCCAACCTTGCAATGACCTTCGGGGGAGCCGTGGTAGAAGCAGCGTTCCCGTCCGGAATCACCATGTTGGAAATGATATTAGACAGGACGTCTATGTCGCTCTCGTTGTGCAGCCGGGCGCATGGCAGCGTGGACGGTGCTTCACTACTGGTCAACCTACCGAGGAAGAGAGAACAGAGGTTGCCTAAAGGAATACGTGCACTGCCCCGGAGTGCGGATTTCGGCGCCCAACGCGATTTTAATTTGATTTAAGGGCAGCTGGTCTTCCTTCTGTGGTAGCTTTCTGTGCGACGGTCTGTGTAGAGGCTTCTATAAATATTATATAATCAGCCACTAACCAGTCGTCCTTGGTACAAATGTACCAGCCGTACAAACGTGCCCTGTAGTATGAATGACACCCAGCACAACGGAGATTCAAGACGTGCCAAAAATGGAAGAGTGCGTGGTCTTCAATGTTAAACCTTACGTTATTTTCAGTAATATGAAAAGTCCATTTGCACGTCAGTAATTTTCTGCTTTTTAAAAGATAATATAACACTTGTTTATTTGATAATTGAAAGGCGGCTAATGTCAGGATGTAAAATATTGGTTCCTTCGATGCTGTAAGCACGCGCTTTGTTCTCTTTCAATGCTAATAAGGGAAATCTTTGCCAACAGGTGGAATGCGCCCCCCGTACAGACTCCGCCGGTCAGCTAATTGAGAGTCTGCATTTTCCTAAGTGTCGAGCAAAACCTCCAGGCCAGGGCTGTGTGTCAAGTTTGTTTACAATCGCTTCGAATTTGCCGTATTGTTCAGGCGGGTTTTTAAAAATTACCAACACGGTTAATATGCACTTCTGCTGCAATGCGTAACGAAAAAGTGAGTTGTAGATGATCGGTGTGATTATTGCGACATTACGAGATATCATTACAGTTCCTACTGTTTGATCTCTTGCACACATCCTGTGCTGCTAGACGACCCATTGTTTTCATCATGGGCTTTGTGTTACCGGAATGCTTGCTCACGCACTTGTGCGGGTGAAGCTTCTGGGAGCTGCCAGAGTGGGTAGTAACCTGTCTTCGTTTTGTGAAAGCACAGTTTTGGTTTGAAAGGATTTCTTTTTTTCACTCTGTTGACTACCGAAGTATCTACCGCGTGTCCTCACCACTCTTCTGATTTGAGTCCTTGGGAAAAATAACGGGTGAGAGACTAATACATCGATTTGTGGCAGGTAACAAGAGATAACAACAGATAATAGATGACTCAAATGGAGTAGGACTTCTTGCTGCACATGACTACCACCGGAAAGTAGTGAGATAGACTATACCGATTTTCACTCGTACAATGAGAGGTTGCTGCGACGGCCGCGCTATTTAATGCAACAGAAGCGAAGCTGGGGTGCTGTTGGTGCTGTTTGAAATCCCGCTCGAGGCTGTGAATTGTGCAGCTTTTGGTGCCCAGGAACACTGGAACAGGCCATTGCTAAAAGGTTTTGGTTTGGTTTGGTTTGTGGGGTTTAACGTCCCAAAACGACTCAGGCTATGAGAGACGCCGTAGTGGAGGAAGCCGGAAATTTAGACCACCTGGGGTTCTTTAACGTGCGTTGACATCGCACAGCTCACGGGCGCCTTGCTTTTCGCCTGCAGCGAAAAGCAGCCGCCTAGGCCGGGGTTCGGTCCCGCATCCTCGGGAACAGTAGTCCAGCGCCGTAACCACTGCGTCACCCCAGCGGGGCCATTGCTAAAAGGTCGCGTCTCATGTTTGGCATTATGCCGGGTCCCAGATGTTCCACCTAAAGGTGTTCACTGCTTCCATCCGATGGTCGGCTGAATTATCCACAGAACAGAGCCAACAGCCTTCATTATTTACGATGCACTCAAGACCCCCTACCCCTCCCATCCAGGGCTACTCAATACTACCAGTTGCGAAACTTCAAATAATGCCCATGTATAAAAACGACGGCGGTTTTGATTGGTCACAATTCGGGTGTTTACAAATTTTGGCGGCAACCGCGGCCATTAAAGGAAACTGCGTCTAAATTTCAAATTGTCTGATTGTTGATAAATGTACAACTATTATGGAAAATAAAATTAGTTGAAGACTTGCAGCTGCAAAAATTATTAGGATAACAGCCATATAGTTAGTTCAGATGGAAAAGAGGTGAGAACAATTTGATTTCCAAAAAGCAATGGCGGCAATAGCAAAGAGCTTGTATCGAGCGCGACAATTCATTGACCCCCGAAAAATGCTGACAAAATCAGGTCACTTTCCGAAGCGGAGTTTTGCAACTCCGAAAGCTCTGCTTCCATCCCCCCTCTCCATAGTGGAAGGGCTTCAGCTATTCAAAATTTGGTCATATACAGAAATAATACTGTTTTCGAGGTTTTTTAAAAATTGCGGAGGTTTTCGCTGTTAAACCTAGTTATCCAACCGTAAATCCTGTTGAGCATGGCTACACATCAGCGTAATACCTGGGCCGAAGCACTTCTTTGGAGCGGCACGCACCTTATTCATGGCGAGACTGAGCTACGAAGCGCCGGTGAACCAATTATTAAGGCCCCGCCCAGTCACATAGTAACGCAGCGGAGAGCCTCCGATCGAGCGCCGCAACTGCGCCTCTCCGCAGCGGGTGACGGGAAATTACGTCCCTTAATGCGTCTCCATTCCGACAGCCCAAGGTCGAACTCGCGAGCGATTGACCTTGGGAGTTGCAGCTTAGGTCCTAAACAATATGAACTGGAGGGCTAGTTGGTCTGACATCTTCAATTAATGCAGCGCAACGGCACGAAGCCTAGACAAGAAAATGGGACAGACACAGCGCTGAATAGGTCCTAAAATTTACCATTCTGCAGATAGTGCGCCCGGCCCGTATTTAACGTCCCAACTTGTACATAACCACCTGCGACGGCGCGCTAGCTTTAGCCTCGGCTATTGATCGCAATGTCGCTGGTTAGATCACGATAGTGGCGCCCCTATTTCAATAAAGGCGAAATATATAACTGCCTTTGTACTGTGCGATGTCGCCGCACAGTACTGATTCCCTTTCCATCCATGTTGTTAGATAGTTCGGGTGCCCTCCACAACGGCGTTCCTGATACATAACGCGTGTCTCACTTCGGTAAGAATTAATAAAAGCTGAAACAACCCCACTTCCTTCCTTAAAACAAAATGACATATGAGACCTACCCGGCGTTTTTACACTAATCTTTCATCAAAATCCGACCGCCTCCGATTGGAGTCGAACCGCCATCCTTGGGGTGACCAGCCGAATGTAGTTTCCACATAAATACAGAGTTTCTTGGAAGTTTAGAGAACACGGGAGTTAAATTTAAGCGATAACTTTAAACTTCTGCTGAAAGAAAAGCATGTGTATGTCACGACAAATACGGATTGGCAGAAAGGTTCACTGTGTCGTCATAAGTCTACGTCAGATAGCGGACACCCTCCGTAGTTCCAAGCACTGTGTGTTGAGACCTTTGAGGGCGGATGTCTTGTTCCTGTACTCAACCCATTGTTGTTACTTTTTATCTATTATACCCTGCTCTTTCCTTTCTCCCTGGCGCTGCCCTATTTTATATTATTTTATTATCCACTCGATGTCTCTGTATTTCCGCTGCCTCAGATCATGTGCCTCTTTGTTCGATGGCAGATGCCGCTGCTGCAAAGCCTTTTCCGGCACTTTAGTTCGGGTAATACAAACCACATATTACTACCACTCATAGATCACGAGGTAGTTTGTGGCAAAAGTTATTTAAACTAGTGAGAATCTGAATAGCGCGGTAAAGAAAACCAGCTTTTCAAGTATAGCGACCACGCAGAGCCCAGCGGCATTTTGCATTAATCTGCCATCAAAAAGCGGTCACATCTGCTAAATTCGATCTGCTGTCCTTAGGCAGACCAGCCGAACACCGCATGGTCCACCTAGACAGTTAACCACCTGGGCTTGTTTAAAGGGTGCATTTTTGCATTTACCTTCCCTCCAAACGAGGCCGCTGCCGCGCGATTCCGTCTGGCTGCCTTGGGCTGACCAGCCGACCTGGCCAGCGAGTGGTGCATCTCTCGTAAAAATAAGTTAGCATCTACAACCTTCGGATTGAACATAATGAGATCTGGCATGTCATTCGACGACTACTCAGCTGAACTACCCAACAGCTGTCACACAGTAAGCTTAGTATACAACGCAATGTGTGATGGTTTGCCATCGAAAGATGTATTTTAAAGGTTTGCGGGCAAATTGTATCGGCCGCCGCATTGCATGGTGCGGCAGAACGTTCTAACCTTGCCTTCAGCTTCTTGTGCAGAGAAATATATTTCGACCGGCCTGCAAGGGTAGCTATCATTATGGAACACATGTCCATAGGAATCCCAATCTGGGCCAGGTGGCGCTCCAAGAGCAAGCGATCAGCGTCCTTTTTGGCGGGTATTTCATAACGTGGGAAGCGGGCGGCTGAGGCGCTTCATTTTGCTATGTACAGGCTGAAGGACGGTTTTCGAAAGACATACGCACTCTTGAAGGACATCTTTGGTTCGAAATCTTAGAAAAGGGGAAACACTGCTTTCTAATGTCAACAATGCGGAACAAGCCGTAAAAGATAGCAGTGTTTCTCTAGACGCTGAGCGTGTGCCACAGGCTAGCGACATTATCACCTACAAAAAACCCCCTCTGACAAAAGTGGTTATACTCCCCGCGCTCCGAGAAATCTGCCCGCCAAATTTTTCTGACACAGAAGCAGTTATTTCAGGGATATGCATAACGTACCCTCCTTAATATACTTTCCATCTTATCCAAGTAATTTTGTTTTGCACATTTTTTTATAATAAAAAGATGCCATCGTTGCAGTTAGCTTGGAGTATACCACTTTTGCCCACAACTGTACATCACGAGGTACGCGCACAACTTCTCTGCATTTTTGACATTATAAACAAACTCACACTGCTAGCGGAAACTGTTCGGGTTTCTCCGCATGATGCTTCCTCAGCTTTTGCTTTCAGTACGTGCATGCTCGGCATAGAGATTAATAGCATAACCCCCCGCTTCTCGTGCATATGGTTTCAGACTTCATTGCATGCGTTTGCATTTGGCTCGTCACCATATAAGCGTGGACAATCTTCTCGTATTGCAAAATCGCTGATTTCACTCTCAGAGTGGATTCCTACCAAAGATTACGCACGAAGACGCCGCGCAGGAGTAAAGACTATTCTCTATTTTTGTCCGCAGGTTTACATTTACGCGCATGTCTAGACGTACGTTAACTGACATTTATTTTTAAATTGTGAAATATAGTATTTGCAGTTCATGCTGAATTGCACATTTCAGAATCCTCGCAGCTTCAAACGTTGCAACAATTTGCGTAATAACGGTTGTTTTGTTTGTGAACTTATCATGCAAAGCCAGCAATCCAGTGATGTTACGGCCTGTAACTACAGCCTAAAACTGTCGCCGAGTGCCTCAATGAGTTTGAAGGTACAGCGAAAAACACGAGAAGCAATGCACGCGCCTGGAGCGTCCCGCTTGTTAATTTGTGCTTCGCGTTCCTGTGCTGCAAAAGCGGAATGGTTCAAAGCAAATTCGCTGAATATCCATCCTGCGAATTGCATGCGGCACTGTCCAATTGCTTTAACATTGCCGCTAGAGCGCGCTGCCTTCTCACGCGTGAAAAGCAGCGAGCGAGTCGGTTCTAGGTAGGGCATGCAAGGTTTCGCTATTCACGCGACAAGGAACTCGGGGCCCTGCGGAAAGACGTAAGCCGCCTTTCCTTCCTCATACAGACCCCACACCAACCCTCCTCATCCACCCTCCTTTCCCGAGCTGTACCTCCCGCCTTCTTTCCAACATCCCCAGCCAAACAACCGCCCCTGAAAACAGACGTACATCAGACCCCCCCCCCCCCTGTCACAGATGATGACCTTGAGCAAGTTGAGGCAAAATTTGAAGCAAAGGTAAAGGCTTTAGAAACCCGGATAGATTCCAAAATCGACTCTCTCTTCACCCAACTCGAGAACAAAATTGACTCGATGTTCTCGCGCCTGGTTCATACACTCTAAATGAGAATGACCAACATAGACACCAGCATTCAAACCTTACAGCACACGCAAACAGTTCTCCTCAAGCAGATCAATCTCTAACTACCTCCTCATCATCCCTCGCAACCACCACCCCCTTCAACGCCTAGCGTACTTGACTCCCAATCGCTCCACTATGGCGGGGCAGTAACTTAGTTTACGCACTCTCCAGTGGAATTGCCGCGGTTTCCAGCGCAAGCGCGGGCCTTTCCAATTACTCGTTCCCATCCTCATCCCGCCACTCCAACTCCTCCTTCTCAAAAATACGGCCACTAGGGCATCACTGTCTAGTTTTCTGCCCTAGCACTCAGAGTGTCCACTCTTCTTCACCATTCAATATTCCATCAAACACACACCATTACGTCAGAGACAGCCTGCGTAATCACGGAAATAATTCATCACGCACACACAGTACCCTCCATCTTCATTGCAAATATATATAATTCCCCATCCCATTCAATGTTTTCCATGGAGATGCTCTTGCGGGACCTCCACCGACTCGCTGGCAGGCACCCTCTCCTCATCGGAGGAGACCAACTGCCAGCACACCGACTGGGGGTGCAGCTATACTACGGGCCGTGGTCGACGTCTCTGGTCCCTAGTCCAGGAGCTGCGCCTCACTACACACAATTTACACACACAAACGCGGATCGACACTCGTCCGGACCTGGCGCTCAGTCACTTCCTCGGTGGCGTCATTTGGACAAGAACACAACACACACTGGGAAGCGATCACTACCATCATTAACATGTCGCTCCCCTTTAAACAATCCCGACACACACACACACACACACACACACACACACACACACACACACACACACACACACACACACACACACACACACACACACACACACACACACACACACACACACACACACACACACACACACACACACACACACACACACACACACATACACACACACACACACACACACACACACACACACACACACACACACACACACACACACACACACACACAAACTGGTGAACTGGGACGCCAGCCATGCATTGCAGAATGACGACTCAAACACACCTGTCACGAACATCAAGGAATGGGTAGCATCACTTAAGACCGATGTCCAACGCAATACCCGGCTAATTGCAACCACACAGGACACCCCCACCCTAGATTCCCGCCTCGCCCACCTCTGGGAGACGCACCACAGCCTACTCGAGCGTTGGAAACGCAACAAGTTCAACAGAATACTTAAAAAGCGACTGGTCGCACTGCAGACGCAGATACAACACGCAGAGGAGGTCTGCCGCTCTAATTGAGGCAAGTTTGTGACGAACTCACCGGAAAACTGTTCACCAAGCGAGCTTGGAAACTTCTGAGACATCTCATAGATCCAACACAGTCCAAATCCGCTACACAACCCCATGCTAAACGCATCGTACACACGCACAACAGCAACCCAGACACTCTCCTTGACCCACTTCAGGGGACATACATGTCACCCGGCACATCCGACACCATGCCCCCTTCTCAGGGAAACCTAACCTGGAACTAGACGCTGATATTTCGAAAGCGGAGGTAAGAGCGGCCCTCCTGGCTCTCCGCACGAATTCAGCACCAGGACTTTTTGTAATCTCTAATTCTATACTCAGCAACGTGGATGACAAATCAATCGCACAGATGACAGACTACTTCAACAAATACTGGATGGCGGGCGGCCTCCCCCAGTCCTGGCGACACGCCAAGGTAATATTTATACCAAAAACGAAAAAGCCTCTTAAACTAGAAAACCTGCGCCCAATCTCGCTCACCTCGTGTCTCGGAAAACTTTTCGAGCACGTGGCACTTGCGAGATTGACACTTCACATGGCGGACCACGACCTTTACTCACACAGCATGGTGGGCTTCCGCCCCCAACTCCCCGCTTAGGACGCCATGCTGCAGCTCATTCACGACATCTTCGACCCGACTATCGCGGGCCGGCAGTCCTGGCTTTGGATCTGTCCAAAGCCTTTGATCGCGTCGAACATCAGGCGATCATGACTGCACTCTCTCCCCTTGAACATAGCTGTACGGATGTACACTTACAGTCAGGCTTTTTCAATGAACAGCGTGGCTGAGGTTCATTTTGGCCCCCTTGAATCCTAACCCTACACCCTCAGGATGGTCGGTTCTCCACAGGGGTCTGTCCTCTCTCCTTTCCTATTCAACGCCACCCTCATTTTCCTCGCCCAGAAACTGTACAGGATACCTCATCTCATCTCAGGCACACCCTTTATGTGGACGACATCGCACTGTGCACCACACACGGTAGCGATGGCGACGAAGATAGTACCTTACAATGCGCAGCATCACTCATACAAGAAAACGCACAGAGCATAGGACTCTGATGCTCCCCAGAGAAGTCTGAGCTATTTACACGTCATCCCACGACCCGCGGATGCCCTACCACAACCATTGTCATTGAACTCAATGGCCGTCCCGTCCCAGAGGTGAATACGCTCAGGGGTCTAGAACTTCACACCCAGAACATTGACAAGAACACCTTAACTCTCAAGAAACTAAAATAGGTGACAGGTGCGATATAGCACCTCATCCGCCGAGTCTCGGGCCATCATAGAGTCATGAAGGGAAAACGACCTATGTCGTCTAATTCAGGCCTCGTCCTCAGCCATTTCTTATACACAGTCCCCTACCTCCGACTCAACAGGCAGGAAACGGACGCCTTGGAAGTCATGTTGCGCACGGCGTTCAAGGCGGCCCTACATCTCCCAATCAATACTTCCACAGAACGCCTTCTACAGCTTGGTCTCCACAACACAGTTGGGGAGTTTGTGGAGGCCCATCGCCAAGCCCAATACTTGCGTCTCACCAATACCTCCACTGGTCGCCATATCCTGGAGATTTTAGGCATTCGCGTCCCAGCGAGTGACCCTGCCCTCTTTCCCAAACCTCGCCCCCCTCCACTGAGACCTTCCCATATCAAGCCTCCCCCTCGCAACATGCACCCCCCAGTATCACGAGCAACGCCGTCGAGCCCGAGAACAGGCGCTCCACAAATACTACTGCTCCGAAACGGATGCCGTATGGGTGGACCCCTCATTCACGAATGAGGGAGCGGTATTGGCTATCACCAATTTCTTTCTGCAACCTCTTGCTTCTGTCCTCCTCCCATTGGTCACCTCCTCAGAGGCACCCAAGGAAGCAGCCATCACATACGCGCTTGCACACACGGAAGCACACTTATATTTCTGGCTCTAAAACTGCGATACTAAATTTTGTGCGTGGTAGAGTTCATGTTTATGCGTTCAGCATACTGAAATCGTCGCCGCCAACCCACCGCGCTATGTGGAGCTGATATGGGTGCCTGCGCACTCCGGGAATCTCGGTAACGAGGCCGCCAATGCGTTAGCACAAGGTTCTTTAAACCGGGCGCCGGCGTTCGCCGATCCGGGATTCACGCGTGATCGCATGCACTCCTTCAGTGAGCTAACGCAGGTCTATCGAGCGGAGCGACTTCTCTACCCCCACCTCACCCATCTCTAGATAACTACCACCAGACGCTCTGGAGAGGACTCCAGATGCGCACCCCCCCCCCCGTCTCCTTATAGTGCGTCTCGCTACCACTACACCCTCCTTATTCCTCCTGTACCCTTTGCAACAACCCCAACGCCACCATCGCCACCTCGCCCAGCACTATATCACCTGCTGCTGCACTCTGAGGACCCGGTTCGGCAGATATCGGCACAGACTGGCCTGCCGACGTAATGAATCATAGGAACTAGAACGTTTGATTGTAGTGGGGCCGTGCGGGGGCCCAGGGGCATGGATGCTCCAAACTCCTCTGTTTTTATAAAGTTATTACTACTACTCCTACTTTATGAAAGCCAACCTTCAAATCAGTCTCAGGCACGACTGCGATTACTAGTACTAGTACGCGATACGAATTAAAATGACACTACAGCATTTGAGACGCTTGCTTGGTTCTGCGGCGCGCAGCTATCCACACCTCGCGCCTATGTTTCTCATGCCAGTTACCCGAGAGGCGGTAAAATCTCACCGGCGGATCCCTGTTTTTTAGTTATGCGTAGACTGCTGTGACTGTGCACAACACAACTGTAATGGCTTCCTGCTTTTTGCGAAACCAAGGGAGCAGATGCCATTGCGAAAAGTTGAATGATATTACGCTCGACGCACATTTCGGCAGTGTTCAACGTAATGCCGCCCCTGATGCACTCTTGCAAATTACGAGCGCTGCGACGAAGAACAACAACGAGAGAGTAATGAAAAGGACAGGCGCTATTATCAACTGAAAGTTATTCGAAGAACACAGATTAAATACTCGCAGAAGACAACCAAAGGCATATGCGCTTCACAGATTTTTCTTAGGTATCCAGATATAGGTATCTCGCAATCTTGGATGCTTACAGATGGTGAGCTCACGCACGTGTCACTGTTCTTATGGATGTGATATGACTCTGGCAGTTCTCTAGTCATTTGATATTTGTGTCTAAACTTAATCCTGGTTTTGTTAAAAAGCGGTAGGCATTTTTTTCTACTAGGCACATTTGACCCACTAGGTTTATTCAAATGACAGTCTCTATAATGAAGGGCCAAATTGGATGAAGGGGCACTATTCAAAGAAGTGTTATGTTGGTGCAGGCGCGTATTATTACATTAGCCGGTTTGCCCTATATACTGTCACGCACTTCCCGCGGTCCTTATTGAAGGAAGATGAGGTTTGGCGGAATAAGGAGAAGAGGAGAAGGAGATGCGTGACAATACTTTTTCCCACATTTAAAAGGTACTTGATACACAACCCCTTCTTCGCATGCGAAAAAAAGCGAATCATGGTCCACTTGGAACGCACTTTTTTTCTTGTTCTACTTTTTTGTTTCTGATCTCTAGCCCTTCTGTCAACAACCGCACAAATTTGTCATTACTCTCTCGTTATTGTTCTTCGTCGCAGCGCTCGTAATTTGCAATCATGTACCAACTAGCTCAACTTTCCGTATTACTGATGCACTCTGCAACTCTGCTGCCGGTCGGGTCCCCTGCAGTTTAGCCTTGCGCTGCTCTGGCGTTGCTGTCGCGCCTCGAAACGTGACGTTGGAAGCCTTAGGGATCAGGATACGTGGCACAGGCAGCTAGTTTCATCTATTTCACCACTAAAATCTCGCCGCGATGCCTTACTGGCAATTGAGCTTTGGTGCAAAGCTCGAGCTCGCCGCATTGCATTCCTACAACAGCAGCCCTGTTTCGATGAAAGCGAAATATGGGCAAGAAGCCCGTGTGCTTCGTGTCGTCAGAGAACGCTGCGGAATATCAGGTGGTCAAGCTCATACGGCCATATTCATTCTGGCGGCTTCGGTATGGTACACCTAACATAGCATACAATAATATTTAACACACCATGGAGGTCCCACATCAGTATGTCGGAGAGCGCATGAACGAACATCAATCTGTTATAAAAACTGTTACGTGTTCTGATCCGATTCCTGTGTGGTTAGTTGGATTTGGTTTTAACAGAAACCCTTACTCGTTTTGATAAAACCTGAGATGCTTGAGCCGCGCAATGACGACACGGAAATAATTCAGCCGACAGAGTGTAACCACACAGTCATCAGCTATAGTACCATATTCTGTGGAACTACGAGATAGAGGGAGCTGCTGCTGATGGCGAATATCTCGAAGGCGATCCAACGCTTCTACATCTATAGCTCCTCAAAAGCAGGGATATTTTCTATTCTTAGGTTCGAAATAAGTGTCCCTGGGATGAATTCGGTACACAATTTTGCAGTTTTCGGGTGCTGAATGATTACTTGGTTAGAGTTGGTTAGGGGCTACTCGAAAACGGGAACCTTCAATGGATAATGGAGTAACGGCCGTCGTCCCTGTGCCTTTTGAACCGTTTCAACCCTAAACGTTTCTTCGGATCCTGTTTATACGGTAGCTAAAACTACATGCATCATACTCACGCTTGAGAGCTGGTTGATAATACGGCGCCCAGGGTAGATTCCGTCGTGCCTTTGTCCTTGTCGGCAGGATGGTCCTTGGACTTCAACGACTTGCGGTGAACGCGATTGCGGCTCCCGAGGCCCCTCGTAGGCATGATGACGGGACGAGCTCGTCGTGTGGCGTGCAACCGGCGCTGATGAAGAACTTCTGCTTTTTCTGTCGCGCGCAGGCATCCTTTTTGGTGTTGGCGTCCGTGCAATGGCACGATGATGATGACGTTGAGAATATCATAGTTGTAAATGAACACACCTCCGACGAAGAATTGGCCAGGGTGCATTGTAGATACAAAAAGACTCGTGTACAAGAAGTGGAGGGTGATAACGACCAAGTGTTTGTTATTGCACGCACGCACGCAGAGCGAGCGAGGAAGAAAAATGAATGGCTCAGCTCTGTTATGCCTGGATACACGTAGTGAAAAGCAGTGACTACCTTGTGATCAGAAGTTAATTTCTCCAGTCGTCTGCGCCGTTCGCCAGGAGCTAAACTCTCCTTGGCTTCTATGTCGAGCGCGTCTAAGTTCCCCGGCGTTGTATAATTCATTTACACAAAAGGAAAGGCGCTGCTTTTGTCACTCGCGTATGCAAACAGGAACACAGGAGCAGGAAAAGCAGGAGCAGGAAAAAAAGACGGGCGACATGAAGCACACAATTCTGTGGATACTGGCACACGAGGGAGTCAGCGGCAACGAGGCTGCTGACAGGATAGCCCGAGGGCATACTTTCCAGGCACGTGCGCCAGCTGCCCCGGAGCCTTCAACCCCTCTCTCACACAATTAGAAAGAAAACTATACGCAGAGCCACACAATGACCTCAGCAGACAGGAGGCAGTAACGTGGAGGAACATACAGGAATGGACATTCCCAAACCTAGCAAAATACCACAAAATCTGGCCCGCAAAATTAAAAAATAACACATGCACTGCATGCGGTGAAGTCTTGGACGTCCTTCACATGATATGGAAGTGCAAAGAGCAATTAGAGAAATATAAAGCTCGAGCACTCAGCCAAGCGGAGTGGGAGGCAGAGCTGGCCCGCACGGGTCTCTCTGAGCAGCGCAGCCTGCTCACCAGGACCCGGGAGACAGCCCAGGCCAATGGTATCCTGGACTGAGGAAACCGCCCATGCTATTCCGTTAAACAATCAAAGTTTACTCTCTCTCTCTCCCGCGGAAGGCAAGAAGCGCCGCCCGGCGTCGTTGGAGCGCACTCACTCCCACGTGGTCTTCACAGGCCTTTCATAGTTCGCAGGTCATCCTCATGAATAAAGGCTTATGAATGAATGAATCATAGCTGTCGGCAGATAGATGATGTCACATCCTTGACGTCATCCTATTTAGTACTCTCAAATTGCATGCGAATCGCAGTATCTGTCATTCGTGGAATCCCGCTATCATCCTCACGGTAGACAAGCGGAATTGTGAAAAGCGTTTCGCGACCCGTGGCGTGACACAGCGGTAAAGCGCTTGGCTGGGGATCCAAGAGATGGAGGCTTGATTTCTGGATGAAGACTAATTTTGATAATGAGGATAGGATTGGACAGAAAAGACATTGATTTCTCTGGAAAGGTCTTGGGCTAGTAGCAGACGAGAAAGACGAGGTCAAACTTCCTTCTTCTCACAGGGTCGGTGCCCCTATTCCAGGGCTCCGCTGAGCTTAGCTGCTGGCTGGGTGAGCTGCATCAGACTTAGTTGGCAACCCAGATCACCGCTGGAGAGCCGGCTCTCCCACTGTTCCACACTCGGGTCTCTACGAAATCTGTCATTATTACTACATTCCCACGTGATGTGGTATAACAAAGGTTTGCTACCACACCACGGGCAGGTGTCCCGATGTTGCGACGGGTAAATCTTCCCAAGGATATGCAGGTTTGGGAATGTTCCTGTCTGCTGTCTTCGCCAGTACACTGCTTCTTGATGATTTAGATCACGATGAGGCGGCGGATAGCGGATCCGTACCCCCTTATATTAGTTCAGAATGAGTACGTAGGGCCGACTCGCTCGTGTAGATCGTCCAATTGGGAGGAAGCTTGGCTCGTATACCCTCGAGCTACCTCGTCGGCGAGTTCGTTCCTCGCAATGTCAGTGTGTCCTTTCACCCAGTAGATGTTGTGTGTGACGTTTGATGGGGTCGCGTTCTGGAGGAGCCTGAGCGCAGCGCGACCGCTTCTCTCGAATCTGTAAGAATGGCAAGGGACATGTTGCTTCGATACCCGGCTACCACCGTAAGAGCAACGGCCAGCTCCTCCCCTTCGGTTACCGTGCAATCCCTGACATGCTCTTGCTATTTCCTTTAGATTAGAATCATTAGCTACCGCCACTACGCTGTTATGTGAGCTTCCTGTATACGGAGCCATGTCCGTGTATACCGTTGTGGATTTTTCAGCTAGATTTTGTTGTAAATACTTCGCCCGGGCTGCCCTACGAGCCACATGCACGTTGGGGCCCACGTTCCGGGAAAGGGAGCTAACCTTCAGCGTTTGGCGAATTGCGTCCGGTATGCTCGCAGTACAATTCTCGATTTCCAAAGTTCCGCTTAGCCCCAGTCGCCTAAGAAACGAGCGCCCCGTAAGAGTCTGCTGGAAATAGGCTATCTGCGTGACCAGTTGGGCTTATTTGATCTCTTCGAAGGCGTTGTGAACTCCAAGAGCTAGTAGTTTTGCGTTGGAGGTGTTCATTGGTAGGTGCAGGGCAGTCTTGTAAGCTTTGCGGATGATGATATCGGCACTTTTCACTTCTCCTTTGTTGAGGTTGAAGTACGGGTGGGCGTAGCCACGTGACTGAGCACGAGGCTCTGAATCAGGCGCAGGGTATCCCCCTCTCGCTTGCCGCTCCGCTTCTGCGACATGCGCGTGATCATCCTGCCGACCTGAGTGGTCGATTGCTTTAGAAGGCCGAGCGTATGGCCGCATCGCTGGTTACTCTGCAGCCACATTCCCAGGACTCGTATCTTGTCTCGTTCGGAAAGTAGCTGTCCTTCGAGGAAGATATTGAGGGTCCCTTCCATGTGTCCCTTCCTCCGCTGTCTCGCGCGGACCGGAGAAAGCAGAGAAGAAAGAAAAAGAAGAGAAAGAGAAAGACGCGCGGCGCAATAGCAGTCGTCCACCGCCTAAGCAGTGGCGGGTACAGTGACTGTCTACAACAGATAAAAATATGGTGGCTGGCTAGCCACCATAGTCAATGGCCTTACAAGCGGCGTTGACCTACCATGCCAGCCAGGTAGGGCCAGGAACAGCCACCCCTCCATTAAAGGATGGAATCTGGCGCCTCTGCACTTCCTGCAGACCGGCGTAAGGCCACCTTGCTGAACTTCCTGGTACTTGAAGGTCAGCGCATTTTCTATACATTACCGTCATCGTCCCCTTCAGCCCATACCGCTGTTGCTTCACACTCCGGTGATGTGGCACTTCACCGTTACGAATCCTCCTGTCTGGCTGTGTGCCATCAGTTTAGAGGAGAACAACCTACAGCAACTGTGGGAGAGAATGCTGCGCTGCTCGCACCCTGGGTTTGTCCAGCTCCGAGTTCTCCTTGCCTGCATAGGAGTAGACCGATCCTCGGGGGTCGTGAGCTGAGCACAAGTAGCGGTCCCGGAGCGATTGTGCCAGCTGCATAGTGTTGCCTTTAAAGGAGTGGATTGCTCGGTGTAATTGTGCACAGCTCAAGCTCCCGAGGATTGGTCTACTCCTGCGCAGGCAACAAGAACTCGGAGCTGGACAAACCTTTCCAGCTTCACGATCTTCGAGCCAGTCTAATCAAAATGAAGAGGCCTGGTCGGGACAACGTCGCCATCAAGCTTTTGGCGTACCTGCCTAACTCGACGTACCAGTGCCTACTCGAATACATTAACGCAATCTGGACAGGGGAAACCCCCTTACCCAGTGACTGGAAAACGGCACTTGTGACTCATCCTGAAACCTGGCAAACCAATCGACACAGATAACCTCCGCCCCATCTCTCTCACCTCCTCTGTGGGGAAACTAATGGAGACTATGGTGCGCGATCGGCTACCCAAGTATCTTGAACACACGCACACTTTCGCGGACACCATGTTCGAATTTCGTCCACACTGATCTGCACAGGATGTCCTTCTCCAACTTAACAAAGAAATTCTCAACCCATTCAAACGCCCCCACAATGACCGGGTTGTACTCGCCCTAGACTTAAAAGGTGCTTTTGATAACATCACACACGAAGTCATGCTGACCCATCTAAGTGAAACACACTGTGGCAGCAATACTTTCAATTATATAAGACAATTCCTTACAGACCGACAATCCTATATGAAAATAAAAGACAAGGAACATCCTATATGAAAATAAAAGACAAGGAACATGGACCATTCATGCTCGGCAGGCGGGGCGCACCTCAGGGCGCAGCTCTCTCCCCGCTACTTTTAACATTCCCATGATGCGTCTTCCGGCCCAGCTGGCTGAGGTCGAAGGCGTGCAGCACGCGCTCTACGCCGACATCACCCTATGGGCAACGCAGGGCAGTGTGGGCGACATTTAAACCTGCCTGAAAACAGTGGTGAACATAGTGAACCGCTATGCCCGGTGCTGCGGTCTTTATTGCCCCCCCCCCAGAAGTCACATTTTGTGCATCTCCGTTTCTCTCCGAGATGCACTACACAAATATCGCTCTCGCTTGCAAGCGGTTCCATTCATGAAATAAAAGAGATCAGAGTACTCGGTCTCTTCATCCATCACTAAAGACGCCCTGACACAACACTAGCCAAGCTCCGCCAGGTGAGGGGTCAGGTGGGCCGTATGGTCCGCCGGGTGTCTAACAAACGCGGGGAGTTGCGACGTAAGGATGCCTCGCGGCTGGCAAACGCCTTCGTAACCAGTCGAATCCAGTATTCGACTGCTTACTCTACTTGCGGAAGCACGAGGAGGATACCCTCGAGGTGATCCTCCGAAAAATCATGAAACGTGCCCTCGACCTCCCAATCTCCACCTCTAACAGTCGGCTAATGGCCCTAGGGGTGGTGAACACTTTCAGGGAACCTCGGGAAGCACATTTGATGAACCAAATACCCGCCGCCTGACACAGATAGTGTCGGGTCACCGCCTTCTTGCCCGGCTGAACATTCAACATAAACAGTTCACAGAGGAGAGGCTCCACATCCCAGAACTCTGGAGACGCGCCCTCAGAGTGCAGCCTCTTCCTGCCAACATGTCACGAAAGACCATAATGGGCGGCGCCTGGTGCGGCCGGAAGCCTTGGTCCGCCAGTATGGCAACAAATCAGGTGTGTTCTACTTGGATACGTCGGGCCCCCATCCGGGGGGCTGGTAGACGGCCGAAGGTGTTCACAACGTGAACACAGTCGATGGCCTTACATTCAAGGCCAAAACTATAACACACGCTGAAGAGGTAGCCATTGCACTCGCCGCCTCAGACCACACTTCTAAATATATCATCACCGACTCACGAGGGGCTTGCCGGAACGTCGCCCAAGGGTGGACCACCCCTTAGCCTATAGTATATACCAAAATTGCAGTCGGGACATGAAATCCGCGTGCCGATATCTCGTCTGGGCTCCTAGCCACCAGGGTCTTGCAGGGAACGAGGTAGCTGACGCAGCCGCCTGCGCGCTTTCTCTCCGGGCAGTGTGCTCGGGACTCGAATCGGCTGAGGACATCGATTCAAATCCGGCCTACAGATTCAAAGATATTATAATTTTTTTATCAAAACTCGCATCGCAAATACCCTAACCCCTGCAAAGGGTTAGGAAAAGCGAACAGGCTGCTCCTGCGCCACTTCACTAACACGATGTTGTGCCCGGCAGTACTTCAAGATTTTGACTCCCAATTCACTGCCCAGTGCCAGTACTGTGGGAAGGTGGCTGACACCTACCACATGGTTGGGCCTGCCAACGAAACCCATCCCTTCCCCCCATCCCTAACTCTTCCCGGGAGGACTGGGAAGCGACCCTGCTCGGCTGCTACGACCTACAGGCCCAAAGGACCTTGACGCGGCGTGTGCAAGCGGCGGCAACTGCCAATGGGGTCCCTGACTAGAGTCTCCACCCAGTATTGTAAGGCCGAGGCACTTAAGGCTCCGCGTCAAACAAACCTCCAAATGTAATATAAATGTTTTCACCGCCACCACCCGGACCCTGGGTTCCAGCTAGCCACCATCCAGCGGGCCTTGGACGCCGCCGGCCAACAACGTCTGTCAGCCTGCTTTTGAGGCATGCCCCCGTCATCCATCCCAAGCGATGGAGTACCGAATAACCTTCATCTGCTAGTGTAAATAAAATTCAACAGAATGGCAAAGCGGGCGAGTTGGTGATACATGGTTTAAAAATAAAACAGCGCAAAACACACAGACGAAAGAATAGAAAAAGACACCACAAGCGCTGACTCTCAACTGATTTTTTAATCATCGGAAACACTATATATAGGGGAACACAACAAATACATAGAAGAGCACGTGTAGCTACGTGTTGTCCAGATACGCCACTTCACTATCGCGCAGTAACAGCGAAGGTTTGCTGACGCACAACCTGGTTCTTTTCCTCATCTCAAAGGCTTCAATAATTTCACGTGTCAGCTGCACCGGGTGTTTGCACAAAATGTCGCTATAATGGAATAAAGGTGAACATGATTGGCATTCATGGCAATGGTCTGTTAAGTTCGAGGAACGGGCAGATACCAGGGAGCGGTTATGTTCACAAAGACGTGTGTTTATGCAATGTCCCGTTTGGCCAACATACACTTGACCACAGGCAAAGGGAATTTTATAGACCACCCCCTGACAACAAGGAACAAAATAAAATGTTCTACTCTCTTCCTCTGTCTCTCTTTCTGACCAGGATGCATGGCAGATAAAACGACTCATGAACAAGAAGTGGGAAATTCAGGGAATTTTGAATATTAAAGACGGATTTGAACAAAACATTAAAAAGAAAAGAAAAAGCAAATAATTCTCATGTGACATGCAATCCAAACCAAGCAGATCCAACTCGCGTTCTTTTTTAAACAGCTTACTCACGTAATGCTTCTGCTTTGTTAACGATGATTTGTCCCTTGATCAGTGACAGTAGAAAGCTCCTGCTCCATGATCTTCCTGCCAGGCGTTTAGCTCCTTCCTATTTAACTTGAATTGGTTTAAGCCCGGCATAGCTTTGCTGGCCCCGGTGCATTCTATATGCCTTACCTATTCTTTAAACTTTTCTTGAGTGTGGACAGGATATTTGCTTCTGCGGGGGGTGTCCCACCATCATTGTCCAGACATGAATCGATTGGTGAGGAAAAAAAATATTTTATGAGGTAAAGGGTAAAAATAAGTTTGTATAGTAACGAGCTTTAGTGAAAGGCGAGCTCGTTTGCTAGGGCTAGGTCGAGGCTTGCTGGTAGGCGCTTGCAATGTAGGCGCTGGCTCGAACGAGTAGTGCTCGCGTCTCGTGCCGGCGCCAGGTCTTTAGAATCAACCCCCCCCCCAGGACAAGAGGGAGCCATCCAGGCGACTAAAGGGGACAATACGTCTGGGTCGTAGTACGGTTTGAGCCGAGAAACAGGGATAGTCTCACGCGCACGTCGTCGAAGGTCTGGCGAAGGAGTGACGGGCTCAAGAGCGTAATTGACGGGTGAGGTACGCTCAAGGAGGCGGTAGGGTCCTTGGCATTTCGGCAGTAGCTTGGAGAAGAGGCCAGGTGACGCACAAGGCACACGTAACCAAACACAGGCTTGCGGACGAAAGCTATCGGCGGCGTGAGCTGAGTCAAAACGATTTTTTGTCGACCCTGGTCGGACGACGTGACTGAACGGGCGAGCTTCCTGAACTCCTCAGCGTATCTTGAGGTTTCACACGCAGTGGTGGCTTCAGAAGAATCGGGCCGGTAAGGAAGTATGGTGTCAAGTGGCAAAGATGGCTCACATCCATATAACAGGAAAAATCGCGAGAATCCCGTAGTGGTCTGCGTAGCGTGTTATATGCATACGTGACAAAGGGTAGCAATGTGTCCCAGTTGGAATGGTCGGCACTGCAGGTACGTACATCAACAAGATGTCGCCTAGGGTTCAGTTGAATCTTTCAGTCAGACCATTAGTCTGCGGGTGGTAGGCCATAGTAGCGCGATGGGTGATACTACATTGCTGCAAGAGGGAGGAAACCACTTCAGATAAGGATACACGACCATGGTCGCTCAACAGATCCCGTGGCGCTCCGTGACCAAGGATGAAAGGGTGTATGATGAAGGTAGCAACATCGCGTGCCGTAGCAGCAGGTGGAGTGGTGGTTGCGGCATAACAGGTGAGATGATCTACCGCTACAATGACCCAGCGGTTTCCGGTTGCAGTGTAGGGAAGCGGGCCGTAGAGGTCAATGCCTACTCGGTCGAAAGGTCTTGATGGGCAAGACGAGGCTTCTTGGGACCGGTGGAATGGCGATGGGCTGCCTTTCGGCACTGGCAATCAAGGCAGGGGCGAACGAACTTGCAAACGTAAGTGTACATTCCACGTCAGTAGAAACGCAAGTGAAGCAGAGTATAAGTCTTGAATGCGATAGCGTGAGTGGCTTCCCGGTCAGTGTGAAATGAAGCGCAAATTTAGGGACGCAAGTGTCAAGGAATGACGAGCAGCCATTTGCGGCCGGAAGATAGATAATTTCGGTGGTATAACAGGCCATCGCGAATTGTAAAATGAACAGCTTGGCGGCGAATTGCACGAGGCGTCGAAGTGGGCAAAGGGCCAAAAGGAACGCGAGAAGGCAGGCGATCCATGGATCTCTGGGCTGCTCTACTGCATTGTTGGTCAAAGGCAAGGAACTGCAGTCAATAGGGGAATCGTAAACACTTTCAGGGGGTAGCGGAGAGCGAGACAGTGCGTCGGCGTCGTTATGCGTCCTTCCAGGAACATGGATAGCATATTCTTGAAGCCGTAATTCCCCACGAGCGAAGCGGCCAGTTGGATTCTCAAGGGAGGACAGCCAACATAGAGAATGGTGGTCTATAACGACTTCAAAGTGTAGGCCGCACACATAAGGGCGTAGTTTCTCTATCGCCCAAATTACGCCTAGACACTCCTCCGTAACTGAGTAGCTCAGCTCCGGCTTCGTCTAGGTGCGGCTCGCGTAGGCGACAACATATTCAGCACACCCGAGTTTGGGTTGCGCTAGAATAGCACTAATACCTGTGCAGCTTGCATCAGTGTGGATCTCAGTAGGAGCATCAGGGTCAAAATTCCGCAGTATGGGCAACGAGGTAAGCAATCGGCGCAGTGTACTAAACGCCTCGTCACAGGCAGAACACCAGCCGGAGAGGTCGTTGCTTCTACGAAGGAGGGTTGCCAATGGGGCGATGATGAAAGCAAACTGCGGATCAACCGTCGGAAGTAAGAGCCTATGAAACTATGAAACGTCGGAGTTCCTTCATCGTGGACGGTTTTGGGAACGCAGTGACAGGACGAAGTTATGCTGGATCGGGGAGCACACCATGCTTAGAAATAACGTGGCCCAAAAGGGCCTGCGGTAAAGTGACATTTCTTCAAATTGATTTGCAGGCCAGCTGCAGTAATGCAATCGAGCGAGATGCGTCGGGAAATGCGGCGAGAAAACAACAATGTCGTCCAAATAGCACAAGCAGGTCTTCCACTTGAGGCCGCGCAATATGCTATCCATCATGCGCTCGAACGTAGCAGGTGTATTACACAGCCCGAACGGCAAAACGCTGAATTCGTGCAGTTGGTTGGCGTCATGAAAATTGTCTTGGCATGGTACGCATCGGCCAGCCGGACTTGCCAGTATCCAGAACGAAGGTCCAAACATGAGAAAAATTTTGCGCCTTGTAAACAGTCAAGGGCGTCGCCAATACGAAGCAAGGAATATACGTCCTTAACGGTAATTTTGTTGCAGCGCCGGTAATAAACGCTAAAGCGGATAAAGCCGTCTTGTTTGGTAACAAGAACGACAGGTGATCCCCAAGGACTGTGCGAAGGTTGAATGACGCCACGCTTAAGAATGTCGGCCACTTCTTCGTCAATGATTTGACGTTCGGTCGCGGAAACGCGGTAAGGTCTTTGGTGCCGGGCCGAATGGGTACCGGTGTCGATCTGGTGCGTAACAACCGAGGTGCGGCCTAAGCTATGATGTCACAAATCAAAGGAGACACAGAACTGGTCAAGCAGGGCAGGAGCTGGGTCTGTTGAGCCGGCGAGAGCTTATTGTCAAAAGAGCTGACGAAGATGTCTACTGGAGAGGAATCAGCAGAAGTAGCAGTAAGCGCAACTCCAGGCATATGGCAAGGGTTATTATCACAGTTCTCACATTCCAGTGTCGAGACAAAAGACTGGACGTGTCCCAGACACGCACCACGAGGAAAAGAGAACGGGGAGTTCACTGGATTGATGACGCCATGGCGCTATAGCCAGCTTCAACAGCAAGCACGGAAAACGGCAGGGGTAGACAGTGACGGCGCGTGAAGCCGTCGGAAGGCGTGAATATGACAGATCTGTCAGAACGAGAGTCGGATAAAACCCACATAAGAACGGCAGAACATGGCGGGATTGAAACATTGTTAGCCACAGTGAGTTTGGCACACGTAGTAACGGTGTCAGTCGCCGTAGCATCAGAAAGGGAAACAGCGCTAATTCAGCACGAGTGCAGTCGACAACGGCCTAATGTTGGTATAGAAAGTCCCAGCCCAAGATGACGTTGTGAGAGCATGATGAAAGAACGATGAATTCAATAATGTAGAGAGCGCCCTGAATACGAACTCTCGCTGTACATGAACAAAACGTCGCGGGCTAGTTGGTTCATCGCAAGGGGGAAACAGCGCAAGCTAAACACGGACAAAAAGGGAGGACGAGACACACACAGCGCTGACTTACAACTGAACTCTTCAGTTGTAAGTCAGCGCTGTGTGTGTCTCGTCCTCCCTTTTTGTCCGTGTTTAGCTTGCGCTGTTTCCCCCTTGCCCTCTCGCTGTACAGGCGGCCGCAGGGTATGTGAGCTGGAAATCGGCGGCACGAAACGAAAAACCATAAAGCGGCATCGTCACTGTGCCCATCTGGCGGCACAATGTTTCGCTTAGCACGGACACAGCAGCACCGGTGTCAACAAGGCCAAGAACATCGATGCCCTCCACGGAAACATTTGTCAAATTCGGCGGCAAAAAAACGAGGGCTTAGATCTTCCGTCGAAAACGCAGTTCTTGCCTCTGGAACAGCGATCGCTAGATTCCCTGCGGCGGAGCTGAACGACGGTACATGGAAGACACCGAGCGGCAACGCGGAGATTGAGAGCGGCGACGAACAGATGGATGGTATTCGGGGTCGCGGGGCTCGGAAGTAGGGGTTCTGGTAAAATGCGGTGGAGGGTCGTAAGCGTATGCTCGGTGGTCGGCTTTATCAAAAGAGGTCATGGCGTGGCGGCGGCAGTTACGCATCACGTGTCCAGCGATGCCAGAGGCGTAGCAAATTGGCAGGTTGTCGGTGTTCGCCATGGTTGGAAACATTGGGGCCGTGGCCGAACAGCAGGAGCGGGAATGCCTCGATGGGGAGATCGAAAAGGAGGAAACATTGGCGACGGCTGTCGGGTTATTTCAGCGTAAGTAAGCGATGCTGTAACAGGATGCGCATAAGCAGGCGGCGCTGCAAGAGGAAGCGCTCCAACGGGAGGCTCTGCAACTGCAGGCACTGCAACGGAAGGCGGGTGAAAAACTGACGGCATGGTCTCGGACACTTGCCCCCGGATCAGATGTTGAAGTGTCGCTGCCAGATCTGATGGCCGGTTTCGAACAGAGGGAAGCAGCGACAGCTGCCGGGCGCCCTCCTCACAGACGAACTGCTGAATATGGTGTAGGAGAGAACTGCTGACTTCGCTCGTTACGTCGAGGATATTAAGAGTAGCGGCCTGTGCCGAGGGTAGCCGAGTGAAGATTCGCCCTAGGCGCAGTACGTCATAATTCTGGCAGATATTGATGATCTCACATACAGAGTTGAGACCTTTGGCTGCAATCATGTGAAAGGCGTCTAGTTCAATGCCCTTAAACACAAGCTTGATGTGCTCAGTGTCTGTCATTGATGCACTGACACGCTTGCATAGATCGAGGACGTCTTCGATATAACTGGTGAAGTTTTCACGGAGCTGTTGGGAGCGAGAGGAAAGACGCTGCTCAGCGTGAAGTTTGCGCACGGTCGGACGCCCGAAGATGTCAATAAAGGATGTCTTGAAAGCGGACCAGGTGGCAAAGTCCAATTCGTGGTTTTTAAACCAAAGGTTCGCCACATCCGTCAAGTAGAAAACTACATTTGTCAGCTTCATGCCGTCGTCCTACCGGTTGTGAGCGAGCCCTCGGTTTTAGGAGGGCAGCCGGTCTTCCAAATCATTGTCGTCCGTGCCAATGTAAATGGCAGGATCTCGTTGACGAAGCGCACCGAGACAGGTTTGGGTGGCGAAGCTGTTGGGTGGATGGCGTCACCTGGCATCGCGGTAGCTAGGGTACGACTGCGTAGCTCCGGGATCAGTCCTCGCAGACTCCACCAAGGATATGAACTTTATTGTTGGGCGAGCTCGTTTGCTAGGGCTAGGTCGAGGCTTGCAGGTACGCGCTAGCAAGTAAGGCGCTAGCTCGAACAACTGGTGCTCCCGTCTCGTGCCAGTGCGCTGGCGCCAGGTCATTTTATTATTTACAGCTAGTGCTTTCTAAGGCCCACCGTTTGTCCTGAGTGCGCGGCTGAGTCATAGATATTGGCGCTTTAAAGAGCCGTCATATGTATTCCAAATGTGCAAACTTGGTCTGCTAGAGACCTGCTGGTGTGGCTTAGCTCATACGAAGATCTCCAATAATTAGCTCACATTCATACGGCCACCCCTCTTCTTGATTCAACTGTGACGTAAACTGAACAATTTCGACTAACCTAGAATATATTTAGAATTCGCAAACGTCCCTAGGTGCAACTAGAGAACTCCATCCACAGCAATTGCCGACTAGCTTCTACCAAATGCTATGTATCTGTATAAGTTAACTCCTGAGTGTGTGCTACAGACGTACTACAGGGAACTTGCTCACGTTCCTAGCCACCAGTTACGGGAGAGAAGGTAGACATGAAGCAGAATCTAAAAAATAAAATATTCAGCGCATCGCTTAAGTCTCCTTGCACTGGGTACTGCTCCATTTACACAGGCTAGGCCGCGAATCCCGAAAGGCCATAAAATGGAATATGAGGGGCGCCAAAAAATTGCAGATATTCAACTGTCCTTGAACCACGGAAACAAAGACAAGTTTTGTGGTGTGAGCGTTTTTTGGGGTTGTTTTTTCTTGGCTATATCCTGTATACTGTGGGGCTCCGCAGCCCCTTTAGGTGTTTTAAACCGCGCGCGCGTCTTTCTATTTGTATTGTTTGCACGGGCAGCGCGAGTGCGCATGAGCAAGCAGATAATCTTGGGGAGTGTGATGTTAGCGGCGACAGACGAGGGTAGATAAGCGCGTCAGAAGCGAGGCCCCGGCGGAGAGGTCGGCGCGGGGCATCCAGCGAGCGTCATGGGCCAGCAGGGTGTGCACGGACGACTGAAAGAAGATCGCCGGCACGACAATGGAAGCAATGCCTGCAGGAACAGCCTAGGCGTATTCCTGTGAGTTTCTGTACCGCGAGGAGCAATCTTTCTTGTGTCGCCGTTAGCGCTTTGGCCCCATTGCTCGTTTTATTCGCTCCGCAGTGTGTTTGGTTTCGCCGCGGTAAGACCCTGAGATTCTTCCCGCTTTCCACTGGTGTTCAATTGTTGCGCGCATGAACAGCCTGTTCTCAGCTCAGTAGCGCCTTATGTTTCTTTGTTTTGCTTTTTTGCTTATCCGGAGTAAACCGGTGTTTTTAAGAGACTGTATTTGTCACTCGTCGGGCGAGACCTGGGCTCGCGGACCCGCTTTTTGAAGGCGAGGCCTTCATCTGGCGCCCAACGTGATTTTTGCTCGAGCTTTGGTTTGCCCCGCGAGTGTCGCAACTTTAGTGAGAACATTCCATGTTTTCATGCGTAGCTATGGCAGATAATCTCAATTTACCTGGCGCAAGCGCCCAGTTGAAAGCTGAATTTCCACCTCCCACCCATGCATGTTCTATGCATGAGCAATTCGGAGACCAGAAAAGTGAACCGTCGGATTTTCAAAGCGGAATTATTGACCTACTGTCCCAGCTACTTGCGTCAAAGGCACAATTTAGAGAAGTGATGGGAAATGAGCCAGTTTCGTTAACGCCCACTCCCTTGTATCGCGATAACCATCTGCAGCTAAGTTTGCCCGTGCCGAGTTTTGAAGGATACGCCGACAAGAAATCTACGATTTTCTTCATGAACTCGATGACGATCAGACGGCAATGGCAATTTCGGACAGTGCTCTGGTCACAGATGTGATTCCTGTAGCTTTAGTAGGTTCCGCAGCCACCTGGAGGCATAGAAAGCGGCCATTCACAACAAAATAGGACTTTGTACAGCGTTTTCGGGAGGGGTTTTTGCCGCTTGACTACGTCATTCGCATCAAGGATGAGCTTTGTGCCAGGCCGCAAGGCGAATACGAGGGTTTGCTTGAGTTTTTGCTCAGTTTTCAAGAGCTGCACGAGCGCACAGATCCTGGAGCTCCGGAACCAGAGAAGGTGGATCATGCCATACATTGGTGCCATCCGAGGTACCAGCCATACCTCCGGCGCCGGCAGTTCATGGACTTCGAGGACATGGGCCAGGGAGGCCTCCCGCATCGAGGCATCTTTTCTGGCGGAGCTCAACTAGAAGCCACCTCCCCCAGTGGAGACCTGCCTCGAGCCGTCCTGTGCATGGCTCGGATCATTGGCAGCCCGCAGCGTGATGACCTCCAGCTGCCGTATGGGGGCAGGCGACTTCCACGAGGTCGCAATGCCTGGTGCGCCTCCTCCAGTGACTGGCAGAATACAGGGGGTGGCAGGCCGGACCGGGCCTCCTCCAGTGACTGGCCGACTGCAGGGGGTGGCAGGCCGGACCGGGCCTCCTCCGCTGACTGACAGACTGCAGGGGATGGCAGGCCGGACCGGGCCTCCTCCGCTGACTGACCAAATGCAGGGGGTGGCAGGCCGGACCGGGCCTCCTCCGCTGACTGGCCGAATGCAGGGGGTGGCAGGCCGGACCGGGCCTCCTCCGCTGACTGGCCGAGCGCAGGGGCTGACAGGCCGGACCGGGCCTCCTACGGTGAGTGGCCGAGCGCAGGGGCTGACAGGCCGGACCGGGCCTCCTCCGGTGAGTGGCCGAGCGCAGGGGGTGGCAGGCCGGACCAGGCCTCCTACGGTGAGTGGCCGAGCGCAGGGGGTGGCAGGCCGGACCGGGCCTCCTCCGGTGAGTGGCCGAGCGCAGGGGGTGGCAGGCCGGACCGGGCCTCCTCCGGTGAGTGGCCGAGCGCAGGGGGTGGCAGGCCGGACCGGGCCTCCTCCGGTGAGTGGCCGAGCGCTAGGGGTGGCAGGCCGGACCGGGCCTCCTCTGGTGAGTGGCCGAGTGCAGGGGGTGACAGGCCGGAGCGGGCCTCCTCTGGTGAGTGGCCGAGCGGAGGAGGTGGCAGACCGGACCGGGCCTCCTCCGGTGATTGACCGAGCGCAGGGGGTGGCAGACCGGACCGGGCCTCCTCCGGTGATTGACCGAGCGCAAGGGGTGGCAGGCCAGACCGGGCTTGCGCCGGTGAATGACCGAGCGCAAGGGGTGGCAGACCGGAGCGGGTCTCCTCTGGTGATTGACCAAGCGCAAGGGGTGGCAGGCCGGACTGGGCCTCCTCCGGTGAGTGACCGAGCGCGAGGGGTGGCAGGCCGGACCGGGCCTCCTCCGGTGAGTGACCGAGTGCGAGGGGTGGCAGGCCGGACCGGGCCTCCTCCGGTGAGTGACCGAGCGCGCGGGGTGGCAGGCCGGACCGGGCCTCCTCCGGTGAGTGACCGAGCGCAAGGGGTGGCAGGCCGGACCGGGCCTCCTCCGATGAGTGACAGAGGGTAAGGGGTGGCAGGCCGGTCTAGGCCTGTTCCAGCTGCTGCCTGCTACAATGCGGGCGAAGGAGCGTGGCCAGCACAGAGCCTGGTGTTTTGGTCATCTCATCACCCGGCGGCCAGGGTTTGGGCTGCTGCAGACGTCAGCCTAAGCGACGTAAGAAATGAGGAAAGAACTCATCTCCTCTGGCCCAGACAGCCCCGGCACCAGAGGTGATTGGCGGCCCCTTGGAGCGTGAATCACGGCCCAAGGACATCAAGGACCAAATGGTAAGCGATTTGCCATCCACTTTCCGCCTCCAGGATGCCCGCCCTGATAATGCACCATTGGTGGCTGTCAAAATAGCGGGGATGGAAGTGCCCGCTCTACTGGACACAGGTTCTACTGTATCTGTTTTTGGCGATGAGGTCAAGCGAGCATGCGATGCAAGGCATTTGCTGTTACGAGACGTGACCACAAAGCTTCAGATGGCATCGCCACAGATAGCCTCGGTAACCTCTGCGGCACGTCTGACAGTTACCCTGAATGGTCGCAAAACAAGGCAGCGCTTTCTGCATCTTCGCGGACTCTCTTGTCCGGTAATTTTGGGCCATAACTTCATCTCAAAGGCAGGAATCTTTGTCGACCTACGTTCAGGCAGCTACCGATACGGCATTAATGCAGAACCACTCAAGTTCATTACAAAGATAACAGAGCATCACTCAAATCTTCTGGTCGCGGATCCCCCATCAGTCGGAGTGGCAGAAAGTGGTGTTCACACTGTCCTGCAGTCTTTCACAGGGTCACAAACGGAAAGATCTAGAATCCAGGCGACACTCGAGCCCTTCGCTACCATGTTCACGGAGGCTCCTGGAAAAGCTAATGTGCTGACGCACAGGATTGACACTGGCAGCTTTCGCCCGATCCGTTTCAACCCCAGGCCATTGAGCGCCCACAAACGAGGACTCCTGGATGCCGCTCTTGATGAAATGGTGGCTACCGGTGCAGTAAGACCCTCAAAAGCCCTTGGGCTCTTCCCGTTGTTCTTGCGCCTAAGAAAGACAGCACAGCACGCTTATGTGTCGACTATCGGCGGCTGAACGCGGTAGCAGTCAGAGATTCATACCCTTTTCCGTCAGTCGACTCTGTTATGTATACGCTTGGATCAGCAAAATTCTTCACTGCTCTAGACTGTAGCAGGGGTTTTCTGCAGATACCGATTGCCCAGAGTGACATCGAAAAAACTGCATTCACTTGCCAGCGGGGATTATTCGAGTTTTTTCGACTGCATTTCGGTTTATGCAATTCGCCTGCTACCTTTCAGCGCGTGCTCGGAGACGCGAAATTCAACTATGTGATGGCATACATGGATGATGTCGTGGTGTTTTCAGAAAGCCTAGATGAACATCTGATCCATTTAACCACTGTTTTGCAAGGAATGCAGGCCGCAGGCATCACCATTAACCCACGCAAAGTGCAGTTGGTTTCACGCAGAATCAACCTGCTTGGTTTCATTGTTGAACAGGGCACAGTGCGGCCTGACGAGGAGAAACTGCAGGCCATATTGCAGCTGCCATCACCAACAAACGTCAAGAGCCTGTAGCGATTTTTGGGCATGGTCGGTTTCTACCGCCACTTTATTCCAAACTGTGCGGACCTGGCAAGACCCCTTCATCAGCTTCTCCAAAAAGGCGCCCGTTGGTCTTGGACAGATACGGAGCAGGAATCGTTTCGGGCGCTGTCAACAGCTATCGCCGATACTGCTCGTCTGCGGCTCCCGGACCTAAACCGGCCCTTTACAGTGCAGACTGTTGCGATTGAGTATGAAATAGGTGGTGTTTTACTTCAGGATCACGAAAGGAAGCTTTGCCCCTTGGCATCTGCAAGTCGCACTCTCTCATCGCCGGAACGAAACTACATGGTAACAGAGAAAGAGTGCTTGACATTTGTATTTGCGCTAAAGAAGTTTGACATGTATTTGGTTGGGGCTGAGTTTACAATTCAGACCGATCATCAGGCAATGTCTTGGTTGTCAAAACTGCAAAACCCAGCCGGCCGTCTAGCCCGCTGGGCGCTCGCTCTTCAGAAATATAATTACAGGGTGGAGTACAAGAAAGGCACCTTCAACAAGGCAGCCGACGCCCTGTCCCGAGCTCCGTTACCTGCAGATGGCGAGCAAGCACCGCAAGTCCTGGTGATCGCAGAAGCCGCTGATGTCTGGGGAACGCTGGTTTCCCGTCAACAGCTGCTCGAAGCTCAGCTAAGCGACCCTCAGTGCATCCAAATGCGAAAGGGCCTGGACAGCGCCAACCCTGCAGGAAGCATAGCGCCTACCGGCAGCTACAACTGCTACCTGGAAGCAGTGGATGGACTTCTCCTGAGATATATACACGCTGCCGACACAGATGGTGATGAGTCCCCATTTCGTGTTGTCGTACCAAAGAGCCTGCGCAAGCTCTTTTTAGAGTATTTTCACGACACATGCCTTGCAGGCCACAGCGATGGCAAGAAAACATATGAAAAGTTGGGTCGCATCGTGACTTGGCCCCGCATGAGAAAGGAAGTCGTGCACATACGTCCGCACTTGTCTTACATGCCAGACAGCGAAGGCAGGGGAGGTAAACCACCGGGCTTCTTGCAACCTGTGGAGAGCCGTTACCCGTGGGAAATTCTTGACTGCGACGTAATGGGCCCTTATCCTAGATCTGTGAAAGGAAATCGCTACTTGCTAGTGGTCACTGATCATTTTTCTAAATGGGTTGAATTATACCCGCTGCGTAAACTGGAATCAAAAGTAGTCTGGGATTAACTCCTAGACGCATTCACTCGGTTCGGCTTCCCGGCGCAGCTAATTACTGATAATGCGACGTATTTCACATGCAGGATATTTGCTGACACCTGCAAAGCTCTTGGCATGCAGCACAAAAAGATTACGCCCTACCATCCTCAGGCAAACAACACAGAGCGGGTCAACAGAAACATCAAAAACATGCTCTTGGCTTTCATGGAACGTCACAAAGACTGGGATTTGCGAGTGCAGGAGATGGCTTTCGCCACAAGAACCACAGTAAACCGGTCGACTGGTTTTACGCCGGCAGCTATTCTTAGCCGTGAGCTTCGATTTCCCATTGAACATGCCCTTACCTATGACTCTGATTTACAGGCTCCCAGTTATTCCAGGTTCACCCAGGATCTCTCCAGTCGTCTCGCTGGAACTCTAAAGGAGGCCAGGGAGAACTTGGACCTCGCCCGCCTGGAGCACTGCGGCCAGTACAACAAGGGCAGGCGTCCTTTGCAGTTCGACGTTGCGGATAAAGTACTCCGCCGCTCGCACCCGCTAAGTGATGCTACGAAAGGATTTGCCGCCTCTCTCGCTCCTCGATGGACTGGTCCTTTTGTAGTAATAAAGCGTCTTTCGCGGCTCGCTTACATGCTTCGTCATGTGCAGGGTGGCCGGGAGATCGGACCAGTCAACGTCGCCGACCTGAGAAAGTACTACGAGCGGCCAGAAAGTACGTAACGGCACTCGGGTCTACCAGATGTGAACCGCCTGGACCATCATCGGATGAATGCCAACGATCCAGCGGATTCCTTCAAGCGGGCAGCTCGTCAGAACCAGCATTGCTTTTGTACTCCTCCCAGTGCCCTTCTTTGTTTCGTTCTTTGACATCACGGGAGGTGTCCCGTCTTGAGAGGGGGGGTGGAGTGTGGGGCTCCGCAGCCCCTTTAGGTGTTTTAAACCGCGTGCGCATCTTTCTATTTGTATTGTTTGCACGGGCAGCGCGAGTGCGCATGAGCAAGCAGATAATCTTGGGGGGCGTGATGTTAGCGGCGACAGACGAGGGTACATAAACGCGTCAGAAGCGAGACGCGTGGTTTTTTTGCCCAGGCGGAGAGGCCGGCGCGGGGCAACCGGCGAGCGTCATGGGCCAGCAGGGTGTGCACGGACGACTGAAAGAAGATCGCTGACACGAAGATGGAAGCAGTACCTGCAGGAACAGCCTAGGCGTATTCCTGTGAGTTGCTGTACCGCGAGGAGCAATCTTTCTTGTGTCGCCGTTAGCGTTTTGGCCCCATTGCTCGTTTTATTCGCTCCGCAGTGTGTTTGGTTTCGCCGCGGTAAGACCCTGACATTCTTCCCGCTTTTCGTTGGTGTTCAATTGTCGCGCGCATGAACAGCCTGTTGTCAGCGCAGTAGCGCCTTATGTTTCTTTGTTTTGCTTATCCGGAGTAAACCGGTGTTTTTAAGAGACTGTATTTGTCACTCGTCGGGCGAGACCTGGGCTCGCGGACCCGCTTTTTGAAGGCGAGGCCTTCACCTGGCGCCCAACGTGATTTTTGCTCGAGCTTTGGTTTGCCCCGCGAGTGTGGCAACTTTAGTGAGAACATTCCATGTTTTCATGCGTAGCTATGGCGGATAATCTCAATTTACCTGGCGCAAGCGCCCAGTTGAAAGCTGAATTTCCACCTCCCACCCTTGCAGGTTCTATGCATGAGCAATTCGGAGACCAGAAAAGTGAACCGTCGGATTTTCAAAGCGGAATTATTGACCTACTGTCCCAGCTACTTGCGTCAAAGGCACAATTTAGAGAAGTGATGGGAAATGAGCCAGTTTCGTTAACGCCCACTCCCTTGTATCGCGATAACCATCTGCAGCTAAGTTTGCCCGTGCCGAGTTTTGAAGGATACGCCGACAAGAAATCTGCGATTTTCTTCATGAACTCGATGACGATCAGACGGCAATGGCAATTCCGGACAGTGATCTGGTCACAGATGTGATTCCTGTAGCTTTAGTAGGTTCCGCAGCCACCTGGAGGCATAGAAAGCGGCCATTCACAACAAAATAGGACTTTGTACAGCGTTTTCGGGAGGGGTTTTTGCCGCTTGACTACGTCATTCGCATCAAGGATGAGCTTTGTGCCAGGCCGCAAGGCGAATACGAGGGTTTGCTTGAGTTTTTGCTCAGTTTTCAAGAGCTGCACGAGCGCACAGATCCTGGAGCTCCGGAACCAGAGAAAGTGGATCATGCCATACATTGGTGCCATCCGAGGTACCAGCCATACCTCCGGCGCCGGCCGTTCATGGACTTCGAGGACATGGGCCAGGGAGGCCTCCCGCATCGAGGCATCTTTTCTGGCGGAGTTCAACTAGAAGCCACCTCCCCCAGTGGAGACCTGCCTCGAGCCGTCCTGTGCATGGCTCGGATCATTGGCAGCCCGCAGCGTGATGACCTCCAGCTGCCGTATGGGGGCAGGCGACTTCCACGAGGTCGCAATGCCTGGTGCGCCTCCTCCAGTGACTGGCAGAATGCAGGGGGTGGCAGGTCGGACCGGGCCTCCTCCAGTGACTGGCCGACTGCAGGGGGTGGCAGGCCGGACCGGGCCTCCTCCGCTGACTGACAGACTGCAGGGGGTGGCAGGCCGGACCGGGCCTCCTCTGCTGACTGACCAAATGCAGGGGGTGGCAGGCCGGACCGGGCCTCCTCCGCTGACTGGCCGAATGCAGGGGGTGGCAGGCCGGACCGGGCCTCCTCCGCTGACTGGCCGAGCGCAGGGGCTGACAGGCCGGACCGGGCCTCCTACGGTGAGTGGCCGAGCGCAGGGGCTGACAGGCCGGACCGGGCCTCCTCCGGTGAGTGGCCGAGCGCAGGGGGTGGCAGGCCGGACCAGGCCTCCTACGGTGAGTGGCCGAGCGCAGGGGGTGGCAGGCCGGACCGGGCCTCCTCCGGTGAGTGGCCGAGCGCAGGGGGTGGCAGGCCGGACCGGGCCTCCTCCGGTGAGTGGCCGAGCGCAGGGGGTGGCAGGCCGGACCGGGCCTCCTCCGGTGAGTGGCCGAGCGCAAGGGGTGGCAGGCCGGACCGGGCCTCCTCTGGTGAGTGGCCGAGTGCAGGGGGTGACAGGCCGGAGCGGGCCTCCTCTGGTGAGTGGCCGAGCGCAGGGGGTGGCAGACCGGACCGGGCCTCCTCCGGTGATTGACCGAGCGCAGGGGGTGGCAGACCGGACCGGGCCTCCTCCGGTGATTGACCGAGCGCAAGGGGTGGCAGGCCAGACCGGGCTTGCGCCGGTGAATGACCGAGCGCAAGGGGTGGCAGACCGGAGCGGGTCTCCTCTGGTGATTGACCAAGCGCAAGGGGTGGCAGGCCGGACTGGGCCTCCTCCGGTGAGTGACCGAGCGCGAGGGGTGGCAGGCCGGACCGGGCCTCCTCCGGTGAGTGACCGAGTGCGAGGGGTGGCAGGCCGGACCGGGCCTCCTCCGGTGAGTGACCGAGCGCGCGGGGTGGCAGGCCGGACCGGGCCTCCTCCGGTGAGTGACCGAGCGCAAGGGGTGGCAGGCCGGACCGGGCCTCCTCCGATGAGTGACAGAGGGTAAGGGGCAGCAGGCCGGTCTAGGCCTGTTCCAGCTGCTGCCTGCTACAATGCGGGCGAAGGAGCGTGGCCAGCACAGAGCCTGGTGTTTTGGTCATCTCATCACCCGGCGGCCAGGGTTTGGGCTGCTGCAGACGTCAGCCTAAGCGACGTAAGAAACGAGGAAAGAACTCATCTCCTCTGGCCCAGACAGCCCCGGCACCAGAGGTGATTGGCGGCCCCTTGGAGCGTGAATCACGGCCCAAGGACATCAAGGACCAAACGGTAAGCGATTTGCCATCCACTTTCCGCCTCCAGGATGCCCGCCCTGATAATGCACCATTGGTGGCTGTCAAAATAGCGGGGATGGAAGTGCCCGCTCTACTGGACACAGGTTCTACTGTATCTGTTTTTGGCGATGAGGTCAAGCGAGCATGCGATGCAAGGCATTTGCTGTTACGAGACGTGACCACAAAGCTTCAGATGGCATCGCCACAGATAGCCTCGGTAACCTCTGCGGCACGTCTGACAGTTACCCTGAATGGTCGCAAAACAAGGCAGCGCTTTCTGCATCTTCGCGGACTCTCTTGTCCGGTAATTTTGGGCCATAACTTCATCTCAAAGGCAGGAATCTTTGTCGACCTACGTTCAGGCAGCTACCGATACGGCATTAATGCAGAACCACTCAAGTTCATTACAAAGATAACAGAGCATCACTCAAATCTTCTGGTCGCGGATCCCCCATCAGTCGGAGTGGCAGAAAGTGGTGTTCACACTGTCCTGCAGTCTTTCACAGGGTCACAAACGGAAAGATCTAGAATCCAGGCGACACTCGAGCCCTTCGCTACCATGTTCACGGAGGCTCCTGGAAAAGCTAATGTGCTGACGCACACGATTGACACTGGCAGCTTTCGCCCGATCCGTTTCAACCCCAGGCCATTGAGCGCCCACAAACGAGGACTCCTGGATGCCGCTCTTGATGAAATGGTGGCTACCGGTGCAGTAAGACCCTCAAAAGCCCTTGGGCTCTTCCCGTTGTTCTTGCGCCTAAGAAAGACAGCACAGCACGCTTATGTGTCGACTATCGGCGGCTGAACGCGGTAGCAGTCAGAGATTCATACCCTTTTCCGTCAGTCGACTCTGTTATGTATACGCTTGGATCAGCAAAATTCTTCACTGCTCTAGACTGTAGCAGGGGTTTTCTGCAGATACCGATTGCCCAGAGTGACATCGAAAAAACTGCATTCACTTGCCAGCGGGGATTATTCGAGTTTTTTCGACTGCATTTCGGTTTATGCAATTCGCCTGCTACCTTTCAGCGCGTGCTCGGAGACGCGAAATTCAACTATGTGATGGCATACATGGATGATGTCGTGGTGTTTTCAGAAAGCCTAGATGAACATCTGATCCATTTAACCACTGTTTTGCAAGGAATGCAGGCCGCAGGCATCACCATTAACCCACGCAAAGTGCAGTTGGTTTCACGCAGAATCAACCTGCTTGGTTTCATTGTTGAACAGGGCACAGTGCGGCCTGACGAGGAGAAACTGCAGGCCATATTGCAGCTGCCATCACCAACAAACGTCAAGAGCCTGTAGCGATTCTTGGGCATGGTCGGTTTCTACCGCCACTTTATTCCAAACTGTGCGGACCTGGCAAGACCCCTTCATCAGCTTCTCCAGAAAGGCGCCCGTTGGTCTTGGACAGATACGGAGCAGGAATCGTTTCGGGCGCTGTCAACAGCTATCGCCGATACTGCTCGTCTGCGGCTCCCGGACCTAAACCGGCCCTTTACAGTGCAGACTGTTGCGATTGAGTATGAAATAGGTGGTGTTTTACTTCAGGATCACGAAAGGAAGCTTTGCCCCTTGGCATCTGCAAGTCGCACTCTCTCATCGCCGGAACGAAACTACATGGTAACAGAGAAAGAGTGCTTGACATTTGTATTTGCGCTAAAGAAGTTTGACATGTATTTGGTTGGGGCTGAGTTTACAATTCAGACCGATCATCAGGCAATGTCTTGGTTGTCAAAACTGCAAAACCCAGCCGGCCGTCTAGCCCGCTGGGCGCTCGCTCTTCAGAAATATAATTACAGGGTGGAGTACAAGAAAGGCACCTTCAACAAGGCAGCCGACGCCCTGTCCCGAGCTCCGTTACCTGCAGATGGCGAGCAAGCACCGCAAGTCCTGGTGATCGCAGAAGCCGCTGATGTCTGGGGAACGCTGGTTTCCCGTCAACAGCTGCTCGAAGCTCAGCTAAGCGACCCTCAGTGCATCCAAATGCGAAAGGGCCTGGACAGCGCCAACCCTGCAGGAAGCATAGCGCCTACCGGCAGCTACAACTGCTACCTGGAAGCAGTGGATGGACTTCTCCTGAGATATATACACGCTGCCGACACAGATGGTGGTGAGTCCCCATTTCGTGTTGTCGTACCAAAGAGCCTGCGCAAGCTCTTTTTAGAGTATTTTCACGACACATGCCTTGCAGGCCACAGCGATGGCAAGAAAACATATGAAAAGTTGGGTCGCATCGTGACTTGGCCCCGCATGAGAAAGGAAGTCGTGCACATACGTCCGCACTTGTCTTACATGCCAGACAGCGAAGGCAGGGGAGGTAAACCACCGGGCTTCTTGCAACCTGTGGAGAGCCGTTACCCGTGGGAAATTGTTGACTGCGACGTAATGGGCCCTTATCCTAGATCTGTGAAAGGAAATCGCTACTTGCTAGTGGTCACTGATCATTTTTCTAAATGGGTTGAATTATACCCGCTGCGTAAACTGGAATCAAAAGTAGTCTGGGATTAACTCCTAGACGCATTCACTCGGTTCGGCTTCCCGGCGCAGCTAATTACTGATAATGCGACGTATTTCACATGCAGGATATTTGCTGACACCTGCAAAGCTCTTGGCATGCAGCACAAAAAGATTACGCCCTACCATCCTCAGGCAAACAACACAGAGCGGGTCAACAGAAACATCAAAAACATGCTCTTGGCTTTCATGGAACGTCACAAAGACTGGGATTTGCGAGTGCAGGAGATGGCTTTCGCCACAAGAACCACAGTAAACCGGTCGACTGGTTTTACGCCGGCAGCTATTCTTAGCCGTGAGCTTCGATTTCCCATTGAACATGCCCTTACCTATGACTCTGATTTACAGGCTCCCAGTTATTCCAGGTTCACCCAGGATCTCTCCAGTCGTCTCGCTGGAACTCTAAAGGAGGCCAGGGAGAACTTGGACCTCGCCCGCCTGGAGCACTGCGGCCAGTACAACAAGGGCAGGCGTCCTTTGCAGTTCGACGTTGCGGATAAAGTACTCCGCCGCTCGCACCCGCTAAGTTATGCTACGAAAGGATTTGCCGCCTCTCTCGCTCCTCGATGGACTGGTCCTTTTGTAGTAATAAAGCGTCTTTCGCGGCTCGCTTACATGCTTCGTCATGTGCAGGGTGGCCGGGAGATCGGACCAGTCAACGTCGCCGACCTGAGAAAGTACTACGAGCGGCCAGAAAGTACGTAACGGCACTCGGGTCTACCAGATGTGAACCGCCTGGACCATCATCGGATGAATGCCAACGATCCAGCGGATTCCTTCAAGCGGGCAGCTCGTCAGAACCAGCATTGCTTTTGTACTCCTCCCAGTGCCCTTCTTTGTTTCGTTCTTTGACATCACGGGAGGTGTCCCGTCTTGAGAGGGGGGGTGGAGTGTGGGGCTCCGCAGCCCCTTTAGGTGTTTTAAACCGCGTGCGCGTCTTTCTATTTGTATTGTTTGCACGGGCAGCGCGAGTGCGCATGAGCAAGCAGATAATCTTGGGGGGCGTGATGTTAGCGGCCACAGACGAGGGTACATAAACGCGTCAGAAGCGAGACGCGTGGTTTTTTTGCCCAGGCGGAGAGGCCGGCGCGGGGCAACCGGCGAGCGTCATGGGCCAGCAGGGTGTGCACGGACGACTGAAAGAAGATCGCTGACACGAAGATGGAAGCAGTACCTGCAGGAACAGCCTAGGCGTATTCCTGTGAGTTGCTGTACCGCGAGGAGCAATCTTTCTTGTGTCGCCGTTAGCGTTTTGGCCCCATTGCTCGTTTTATTCGCTCCGCAGTGTGTTTGGTTTCGCCGCGGTAAGACCCTGACATTCTTCCCGCTTTTCGTTGGTGTTCAATTGTCGCGCGCATGAACAGCCTGTTGTCAGCGCAGTAGCGCCTTATGTTTCTTTGTTTTGCTTATCCGGAGTAAACCGGTGTTTTTAAGAGACTGTATTTGTCACTCGTCGGGCGAGACCTGGGCTCGCGGACCCGCTTTTTGAAGGCGAGGCCTTCACCTGGCGCCCAACGTGATTTTTGCTCGAGCTTTGGTTTGCCCCGCGAGTGTGGCAACTTTAGTGAGAACATTCCATGTTTTCATGCGTAGCTATGGCGGATAATCTCAATTTACCTGGCGCAAGCGCCCAGTTGAAAGCTGAATTTCCACCTCCCACCCTTGCAGGTTCTATGCATGAGCAATTCGGAGACCAGAAAAGTGAACCGTCGGATTTTCAAAGCGGAATTATTGACCTACTGTCCCAGCTACTTGTGTCAAAGGCACAATTTAGAGAAGTGATGGGAAATGAGCCAGTTTCGTTAACGCCCACTCCCTTGTATCGCGATAACCATCTGCAGCTAAGTTTGCCCGTGCCGAGTTTTGAAGGATACGCCGACAAGAAATCTGCGATTTTCTTCATGAACTCGATGACGATCAGACGGCAATGGCAATTTCGGACAGTGCTCTGGTCACAGATGTGATTCCTGTAGCTTTAGTAGGTTCCGCAGCCACCTGGAGGCATAGAAAGCGGCCATTCACAACAAAATAGGACTTTGTACAGCGTTTTCGGGAGGGGTTTTTGCCGCTTGACTACGTCATTCGCATCAAGGATGAGCTTTGTGCCAGGCCGCAAGGCCAATACGAGGGTTTGCTTGAGTTTTTGCTCAGTTTTCAAGAGCTGCACGAGCGCACAGATCCTGGAGCTCCGGAACCAGAGAAAGTGGATCATGCCATACATTGGTGCCATCCGAGGTACCAGCCATACCTCCGGCGCCGGCAGTTCATGGACTTCGAGGACATGGGCCAGGGAGGCCTCCCGCATCGAGGCATCTTTTCTGGCGGAGTTCAACTAGAAGCCACCTCCCCCAGTGGAGACCTGTCTCGAGCCGTCCTGTGCATGGCTCGGATCATTGGCAGCCCGCAGCGTGATGACCTCCAGCTGCCGTATGGGGGCAGGCGACTTCCACGAGGTCGCAATGCCTGGTGCGCCTCCTCCAGTGACTGGCAGAATGCAGGGGGTGGCAGGTCGGACCGGGCCTCCTCCAGTGACTGGCCGACTGCAGGGGGTGGCAGGCCGGACCGGGCCTCCTCCGCTGACTGGCCGAATGCAGGGGGTGGCAGGCCGGACCGGGCCTCCTCCGCTGACTGGCCGAGCGCAGGGGCTGACAGGCCGGACCGGGCCTCCTACGGTGAGTGGCCGAGCGCAGGGGCTGACAGGCCGGACCGGGCCTCCTCCGGTGAGTGGCCGAGCGCAGGGGGTGGCAGGCCGGACCAGGCCTCCTATGGTGAGTGGCCGAGCGCAGGAGGTGGCAGGCCGGACCGGGCCTCCTCCGGTGAGTGGCCGAGCGCAGGGGGTGGCAGGCCGGACCGGGCCTCCTCCGGTGAGTGGCCGAGCGCAGGGGGTGGCAGGCCGGACCGGGCCTCCTCCGGTGAGTGGCCGAGCGCAAGGGGTGGCAGGCCGGACCGGGCCTCCTCTGGTGAGTGGCCGAGTGCAGGGGGTGACAGGCCGGAGCGGGCCTCCTCTGGTGAGTGGCCGAGCGCAGGGGGTGGCAGACCGGACCGGGCCTCCTCCGGTGATTGACCGAGCGCAGGGGGTGGCAGACCGGACCGGGCCTCCTCCGGTGATTGACCGAGCGCAAGGGGTGGCAGGCCGGACCGGGCTTGCGCTGGTGAGTGACCGAGCGCAAGGGGTGGCAGACCGGAGCGGGTCTCCTCCGGTGATTGACCAAGCGCAAGGGGTGGCAGGCCGGACTGGGCCTCCTCCGGTGATTGACCGAGCGCAAGGGGTGGCAGGCCGGACTGGGCCTCCTCCGGTGAGTGACCGAGCGCGAGGGGTGGCAGGCCGGACCGGGCCTCCTCCGGTGAGTGACCGAGTGCGAGGGGTGGCAGGCCGGACCGGGCCTCCTCCGGTGAGTGACCGAGCGCGCGGGGTGGCAGGCCGGACCGGGCCTCCTCCGGTGAGTGACCGAGCGCAAGGGGTGGCAGGCCGGACCGGGCCTCCTCCGATGAGTGACAGAGGGTAAGGGGTGGCAGGCCGGTCTAGGCCTGTTCCAGCTGCTGCCTGCTACAATGCGGGCGAAGGAGCGTGGCCAGCACAGAGCCTGGTGTTTTGGTCATCTCATCACCCGGCGGCCAGGGTTTGGGCTGCTGCAGACGTCAGCCTAAGCGACGTAAGAAACGAGGAAAGAACTCATCTCCTCTGGCCCAGACAGCCCCGGCACCAGAGGTGATTGGCGGCCCCTTGGAGCGTGAATCACGGCCCAAGGACATCAAGGACCAAACGGTAAGCGATTTGCCATCCACTTTCCGCCTCCAGGATGCCCGCCCTGATAATGCACCATTGGTGGCTGTCAAAATAGCGGGGATGGAAGTGCCCGCTCTACTGGACACAGGTTCTACTGTATCTGTTTTTGGCAATGAGGTCAAGCGAGCATGCGATGCAAGGCATTTGCTGTTACGAGACGTGACCACAAAGCTTCAGATGGCATCGCCACAGATAGCCTCGGTAACCTCTGCGGCACGTCTGACAGTTACCCTGAATGGTCGCAAAACAAGGCAGCGCTTTCTGCATCTTCGCGGACTCTCTTGTCCGGTAATTTTGGGCCATAACTTCATCTCAAAGGCAGGAATCTTTGTCGACCTACGTTCAGGCAGCTACCGATACGGCATGAATGCAGAACCACTCAAGTTCATTACAAAGATAACAGAGCATCACTCAAATCTTCTGGTCGCGGATCCCCCATCAGTCGGAGTGGCAGAAAGTGGTGTTCACACTGTCCTGCAGTCTTTCACAGGGTCACAAACGGAAAGATCTAGAATCCAGGCGACACTCGAGCCCTTCGCTACCATGTTCACGGAGGCTCCTGGAAGAGCTAATGTGCTGACGCACAGGATTGACACTGGCAGCTTTCGCCCGATCCGTTTCAACCCCAGGCCATTGAGCGCCCACAAACGAGGACTCCTGGATGCCGCTCTTGATGAAATGGTGGCTACCGGTGCAGTAGGACCCTCAAAAGCCCTTGGGCTTTTCCCGTTGTTCTTGCGCCTAAGAAAGACAGCACAGCACGCTTATGTGTCGACTATCGGCGGCTGAACGCGGTAGCAGTCAGAGATTCATACCCTTTTCCGTCAGTCGACTCTGTTATGTATACGCTTGGATCAGCAAAATTCTTCACTACTCTAGACTGTAGCAGGGGTTTTCTGCAGATACCGATTGCCCAGAGTGACATCGAAAAAACTGCATTCACTTGCCAGCGGGGATTATTCGAGTTTGTTCGACTGCATTTCGGTTTATGCAATTCGCCTGCTACCTTTCAGCGCGTGCTCGGAGACGCGAAATTCAACTATGTGATGGCATACATGGATGATGTCGTGGTGTTTTCAGAAAGCCTAGATGAACATCTGATCCATTTAACCACTGTTTTGCAAGGAATGCAGGCCGCAGGCATCACCATTAACCCACGCAAAGTGCAGTTGGTTTCACGCAGAATCAACCTGCTTGGTTTCATTGTTGAACAGGGCACAGTCCGGCCTGACGAGGAGAAACTGCAGGCCATATTGCAGCTGCCATCACCAACAAACGTCAAGAGCCTGTAGCGATTCTTGGGCATGGTCGGTTTCTACCGCCACTTTATTCCAAACTGTGCGGACCTGGCAAGACGCCTTCATCAGCTTCTCCAAAAAGGCGCCCGTTGGTCCTGGACAGATACGGAGCAGGAATCGTTTCGGGCGCTGTCAACAGCTATCGCCGATACTGCTCGTCTGCGGCTCCCGGACCTAAACCGGCCCTTTACAGTGCAGACTGTTGCGATTGAGTATGAAATAGGTGGTGTTTTACTTCAGGATCACGAAAGGAAGCTTTGCCCCTTGGCATCTGCAAGTTGCACTCTCTCATCGCCGGAACGAAACTACATGGTAACAGAGAAAGAGTGCTTGACATTTGTATTTGCGCTAAAGAAGTTTGACATGTATTTGGTTGGGGCTGAGTTTACAATTCAGACCGATCATCAGGCAATGTCTTGGTTGTCAAAACTGCAAAACCCAGCCGGCCGTCTAGCCCGCTGGGCGCTCGCTCTTCAGAAATATAATTACAGGGTGGAGTACAAGAAAGGCACCTTCAACAAGGCAGCCGACGCCCTGTCCCGAGCTCCGTTACCTGCAGATGGCGAGCAAGCACCGCAAGTCCTGGTGATCGCAGAAGCCGCTGATGTCTGGGGGGGGGGGGGGGAGCTTAGCGACCCTCAGTGCTTCCAAATGCGGAAGGGCCTGGACAGCGCCAACCCTGCAGGAAGCATAGCGCCTACCGGCAGCTACAACTGCTACCTGGAAGCAGTGGATGGACTTCTCCTGAGATATATACACGCTGCCGACACAGATGGTGGTGAGTCCCCATTTCGTGTTGTCGTACCAAAGAGCCTGCGCAAGCTCTTTTTAGAGTATTTTCACGACACATGCCTTGCAGGCCACAGCGATGGCAAGAAAACATATGAAAAGTTGGGTCGCATCGTGACTTGGCCCCGCATGAGAAAGGAAGTCGTGCACATACGTCCGCACTTGTCTTACATGCCAGACAGCGAAGGCAGGGGAGGTAAACCACCGGGCTTCTTGCAACCTGTGGAGAGCCGTTACCCGTGGGAAATTGTTGACTGCGACGTAATGGGCCCTTATCCTAGATCTGTGAAAGGAAATCGCTACTTGCTAGTGGTCACTGATCATTTTTCTAAATGGGTTGAATTATACCCGCTGCGTAAACTGGAATCAAAAGTAGTCTGGGATTAACTCCTAGACGCATTCACTCGGTTCGGCTTCCCGGCGCAGCTAATCACTGATAATGCGACGTATTTCACATGCAGGATATTTGCTGACACCTGCAAAGCTCTTGGCGTGCAGCACAAAAAGATTACGCCCTACCATCCTCAGGCAAACAACACAGAGCGGGTCAACAGAAACCTCAAAAACATGCTCTTGGCTTTCATGGAACGTCACAAAGACTGGGATTTGCGAGTGCAGGAGATGGCTTTCGCCACAAGAACCACAGTAAACCGGTCGACTGGTTTTCCGCCGGCAGCTATTCTTAGCCGTGAGCTTCGATTTCCCATTGAACATGCCCTTACCTATGACTCTGATTTACAGGCTCCCAGTTATTCCAGGTTCACCCAGGATCTCTCCAGTCGTCTCGCTGGAACTCTAAAGGAGGCCAGGGAGAACTTGGACCTCGCCCGCCTGGAGCACTGCGGCCAGTACAACAAGGGCAGGCGTCCTTTGCAGTTCGACGTTGCGGATAAAGTACTCCGCCGCTCGCACCCGCTAAGTGATGCTACGAAAGGATTTGCCGCCTCTCTCGCTCCTCGATGGACTGGTCCTTTTGTAGTAATAAAGCGTCTTTCGCGGCTCGCTTACATGCTTCGTCATGTGCAGGGTGGCCGGGAGATCGGACCAGTCAACGTCGCCGACCTGAGAAAGTACTACGAGCGGCCAGAAAGTACGTAACGGCACTCGGGTCTACCAGATGTGAACCGCCTGGACCATCATCGGATGAATGCCAACGATCCAGCGGATTCCTTCAAGCGGGAAGCTCGTCAGAACCAGCATTGCTTTTGTACTCCTCCCAGTGCCCTTCTTTGTTTCGTTCTTTGACATCACGGGAGGTGTCCCGTCTTGAGAGGGGGGGTGGAGTGTGGGGCTCCGCAGCCCCTTTAGGTGTTTTAAACCGCGTGCGCGTCTTTCTATTTGTATTGTTTGCACGGGCAGCGCGAGTGCGCATGAGCAAGCAGATAATCTTGGGGGGCGTGATGTTAGCGGCGACAGACGAGGGTACATAAACGCGTCAGAAGCGAGGCGCGTGGTTTTTTTGCCCAGGAGGAGAGGCCGGCGCGGGGCAACCGGCGAGCGTCATGGGCCAGCAGGGTGTGCACGGACGACTGAAAGAAGATCGCTGACACGAAGATGGAAGCAGTACCTGCAGGAACAGCCTAGGCGTATTCCTGTGAGTTGCTGTACCGCGAGGAGCAATCTTTCTTGTGTCGCCGTTAGCGCTTTGGCCCCATTGCTCGTTTTATTCGCTCCGCAGTGTGTTTGGTTTCGCCGCGGTAAGACCCTGACATTCTTCCCGCTTTTCGTTGGTGTTCAATTGTCGCGCGCATGAACAGCCTGTTCTCAGCCCAGTAGCGCCTTATGTTTCTTTGTTTTGCTTTTTTGTTTATCCGGAATAAACCGGTGTTTCTAAGAGACTGGATTTGTCACTCGTCGGGCGAGACCATGGCTCGCGGACCCGTTTTTTGAAGGCGAGGCCTTCAATACATAGAAACAAACATGTGTCCTTAAATTGGGGCATTATGCACAAAAAGTGTATCTTTATAGCGGCACCTAACAAAAACTGAGTAGCAGAATTCAGGGCTGTGCTCAAAGCTCTTGTATTTTGCCGCGCTTTCTAGGCTCGGTGCAGGCTGCCCTGGCGGAAATTCGATTGTTTGTAAATGTTGCAATCCCAATGCGCGTGCAAAAAACAGTAGTATTTTATAGCATCTCCTAAACGAGGACTGTGCAGGAAGGAAATCGATGCATTTTCATCATCATCATCATCATCATCATCATCATCAGCCTGACTATACACTCAGCAGGGCAAAGGCCTCTCCCATATTTCTCCAATTACCCGGTTCTGTGGTAGCTGCATGCACTTTACCCCTGCGAACTTCTTAACCTCATCCGCCCACCTACCTTTCTGCCGCCCCGTGCTACACTTTCCTTCCTTTGGAATGCAGTTTGTTACCCTCTAATGCATCTCCGACGATGATTCTGAGGCGAGTGATTAGGAGAGAGATTCCGGCAGTTCAAGAAGCAGCTCAGAAGAGCACGGTGATAACAGTGAGCCTCTACATGCTAACGGCGCTTCTGTAAATTCTGGCCTGAGGGCTGCCTTTAGGGCTTCTACTGTGAGAAAAAGCAGGACATTGTGGATCATTAATAAAGAGAACCACTATGCAGGGAAGCGTGCTGGTTTTTTGGGGGTTTACAGGGCCCACATGCATGACAGATATATCGACTGACTACTTCCTTGCTATAATTCCTCAATCTTTACTTCAGAATATTGTTTAACAAACATGTTCGTATGCAGTTCCAAAAGACAACACGAAAGAGAGCAATGTAACCGAGGTCACGAGGCCGCACTCCATGGAAGTTTACAAAATGCATGGGAGGCGTCGAGTTTAGGAATTCTTTGATATCAAGGTACAGAAATAACGTCTGGAACTCAGAGGGTTACTTAAGAATGCTCTTCCATCAACTCAATGCGGCAGTCCCGAACACCTCGACAGTATGGAGATGCAACAAAGTCTAGAAACGCTTTGTAGACCAACTTGAGTTCTGAATTCGCATTTCAATTGCGCTCATTAACCGCGTTGAACCAGCTCAGAGCTCGGGGCGAGGGCAGGTCGTCCGATAATCCTGCGCTAGATTTATATAGAAGAGAGTGCTCCATCGTGTGTGCCTGGAAAAAAACATGCGACGTCGGGCAGCATTTTTTTAAACACGAGTAACTAAAAGTAAGCCAACGGCTGCCCACGTCCTGCGTGCCGTAGTGAGACAATATACCTCCGCAATCGCTCCAACGTCTGTCTCTGTACCAAGTGATCCGAGTCCTTCCACAGCGCATAAGCGATATATTCACCTTCGAACGTTACAAAACTATGTCATTTAATAATCCAGCCACACTTCACGCCGTTGAGCCAGAGTCCTTTTCAGCGCAGTGCAAATTTTGTGGCCAGAAGGCAGAATGATACCATATGGTATGGGCTTGCTAACAAAACGCCAGTATTGACATAATAAATCAGCCAACGTGGGAAGGCTGGGAGGCGGCCTTGTCCAGCTCGGAACCTCAAGGAACAACGAGCCCTCGTCGAAATAGCACGAGCAGCGGCTTTTATCAACGGTGTCCCGGACCAGGAACCCGATCAGCCTTCCCATAATCTAAGCCAATGTGGCTTTCAATAAACGTTTTCATCGTCATCATCATTTTCTCCATGCCACACGAGCAAACTTTCCCCTCGCTGCTTCTCGCCTTCTGGGCATGCGCCTGTTGCGCTGCAGCCGTCTTGCCGCGGTGGAATCGGTTTCACAGTGGGGGGCGTGGTTTGAGCCTGGCGTGGTGTCGCCGACTTGACGTATCCGAATTCGACCAGGGCTCGCTGCTCACCGAAAACTTTGGAGTCTAACTTTACTTTCACTAATCGTAGCCAAGTCGCAGGCATTTGTTCTCTCCGCATTCTAAACAGCAATGAACCTATAAGGGAGTAAAAAGGAGTAGCATTTCCTCCAGCGCACTGCCGTCTAGGAGCACGGTATTCTCTTCAATCCCTCAGATAGATTATCTCAACTAAATATACGTAATGCATTATTCTGGAAGCAGAAGGATATTCTCTTCCTAAACAATATTTATTTGATGTAATTAGCTTTGAAAGAAGGCTTTTAGCCACAGCACCAGAATTACTGACCTTATTAATTAGAGGGCATAGAGATTTCATTTCATATCTTCATAATCGCTGGAAACTTTGCACATTTTAAATGCGAGAATTGCTTTCCGTATTTCTAGTGATGAAAATCTGCCCCACGGCTCGGCAGCATGCCCATACTTTAAAATGGAGGGTGCTAGACGACAAGCTGCTCCCTTTTTACTCCTTATAGGCCTATGTTTTTCTCTTGTAGACATATTGATCTGTAAGGTGTCCATAGTGGTGTCGCAGGGAAGTGAAGTGAACATGCTGCAGCGGCACACTATTATACTGAAGATGCGCTTTCATGATAATACAAGAACGCGGCGAAGCTGTTTCAACAGCACTCCTGCGAACATATTTATAGTTACGTCAGATTTGTTATTTGGCGTCCCTGATCTTAGTAGTTTGCCTCAAGTGCGCGAGCCCACTCAGATTTACAATTTATTGCAATTATGATATCGCCCAGTTCACATCACATTACCCAATAAATTTTCTGGTCGGCTACCTCTACCAACTTTCTCCACCAACCAATCAAGTACTGTGACAGAGAACACGATAGAGCAAAATATACTGGCAGAATTTTAAAATAAAAAATGAACACTTGGTGCGATTTCGAGAAAGATCACAAAATAAATTACTTCATTGCGCAAACATGTTTGGAAGCTACATTAATAAAATTTTCATTTTTTCTACTTTCTTCAGGTGATTTGCTTGTTTTTAGTCATGTAATTTTCACTGTTTTCCCTAGTTCGTTTAATCCATTTTTTTTTGCCAGATAGGAGGATCTTTTTCGCGGCTACTTCCTTTGTCATCTTTTTCTTTCATTTCTATCGTTTTATTCCTTTTCTCACAAGCCCTGTGTATCTATAATGCGGCTCTGGCCATATTTATTCACTGCATTTAATTCACACAATCGCTTGCTCATGGCATACCCCTACAGTTTAAATTATTTTTTCCTAGGAGCTGTTACTTCACCTACTTCACACGCACCTTCGAAGTATGGCTACATGCATAGTCAGGCGTTGATACGGTTCACTGTCATCCAATAGTTGCGCCATTTTTATTTGATATTTGGCGCATTAATAAAATGTCCCGTTTAGTGTTCTAGCTGGTATGTTTCTTAGCACAAGCCTCAATTTTAGAGATAATTGCTTTGCATTCTCAACATTATTTTCACTGTTATTTTGATTTGTGTAAAGGTTTTAAGATGATGAAAAAGGTACACAACAACGAAAGCACTGGGTCGCATGATGCACAATGCTAGTAGTTCAGCCCCCAGCCACCGGCAGGCAGCCAAGGAGGCTTATATAGGCGTCTTCGACGCAACCACTATGCATTACTATGCTGCAGAAAGATCCTGATTACATTAAAATCTTTTTATCTAAAAAACAGCAATCGGCTTCCCAGAAACACATTGTATATAAGAGCCATTGAGCAATTCCTCAAAATTGTACCATACATGTTTTAGATGCTCGTAACGAAAACGTGTTATAAAAATATACATACCAGTGCACAGAACTAAGTGAAGGACTGAATTTAAAGAACGATGCTTTCTGTCGAACCTTCTCTTCCTCATCAAATTCTTAGCCGTTCTAGCCATGATCAAGCACAATAACATGAATAAATCCCTTTCAAAACCATACACTCCTGCAACATAACCCGAAAGGAAAACCGAGAACAATATGCTTCAATGTGCCAAATAAGCGACCATACTGGCGCACGCTCACCGCTAAAACTAATTTAAGCTAGCAGATGACTGCAGTTTATACATTTTGCCTGCTATCAAGAAAAATAAAACCAGTACAAATAACAGTATGCATGCGAAAGATCGAGTCTTGCATTTCTAAATACTAAGTTCAGCGGATTTTGGTGCTATGTAGGTCCACTACGGTGGTCAACGTTCCATTGTTTTCTTCCTTAAACTACGTGTGTTCAGAAACCGAAGCGATTGTTTTTGCGGTCTATATATCTTTCCATATCGCCTCAAGTGCAACGGAACGTGTGCGCATATATAGGTGCTATGCTTGTTCCACTTAAATAAACACAAGTTTGCCGCGAATAAATAGACACTGATTCAGATTTCTCCTTAAATTTATTTCAGCATCAACAACTTGGAACAAGTGGCAGCCTAGGCTCGACCAGCGTCAAAACTATGTACATGCGGTCAGTGTTTATATTTTTACCAAATAGAAAAACCACCATCCTCCGCTGGCTGACAAGTTGCGCCACAACCAACACCCGGTCAATGTTGGACCAACTCTAGATATTCGCTTCTATATTTGCAACAAAGCCACATTGCATGCTGCACATCATGCCTTCGGGATGGAAGATACACACGACCTCAAATTTATTATCTACAAAGCGACGCTTCTTATTGGATAAAAAATGACAATGTCGAGAACAGTTTCGCCTCGGACAGAGCATCAAAGCGACGCTTCCTATTGGATGAAAAATGACAATGTCGAGAACAGCTTCGCCTCGGACAGAGCAGTGACACGCTGAAGAAAAGTGACAGTGCTTAGAAAGAGTGACACGCTCAATTATTACTCATAAGACACACCACTTTTTTGTCTCATACAACAAGTTTCCGCTCTTGTGTGAGTGGCTCAGTGGACCTTCAATACTTCTCTCTGATGTACTGCTGAATGTGCATGACTCTCAATAATATTATTTGCAATTGTGTACAACAGAGCCCGTTTGTTATAATATATATCGTTCTTTAAGGGGATAAACCATACCTGTTCACTTTTCTCAGTGGCTAACGAATTGCACTCGAAGCCAAAGCAAAAAGAGCCCTGGTGCATATTCGGTCTCCGCCTTTTTTTTTTTTTTTCAGAACATCATTCATTAGTACTGGACGTGAATTTCATCTTTGTTGCATTTTGCTTTCAGATTTGTTCTTGGGGAGCTCTTGCTACGTGATGTTGGTTGGAGCACACTCCACTTTCGATCTTACACATTCGCTTGCTATTTCGGCCCCAAGAATACACCGTCGTATTTGTCTGCCCGGATGCTTATCTGCTCCTGTTCACGATACAACAGTTATAAAACAGAGTGCCTGTATGTTGCTTCGTATTTTTCTCGCACCATGCACTGCCACAAGACTAGGCTGAAGTTCGACCCATGTGTGTCCTTTATCTTTTAGGCGTAATGACATCCCTTAGTTTATGACAAAGCCTGGCCTGTTGTTAGGAATCCGATTTTAGGAGGTGCAGAGGTTTACTCCTTTCTACACTTTGTTGGGAGAAACTAACATTTTCAATATAAACAGGTGTACCTGAATGTGGTCCAATTCACAATTATTTGTGGCACATGAAAATAAATCAACTGGTTTTTTGGTACAATGAAGCTGACTGGTATCAGCATCGCACTCCATCATGCCTTATTCATGTCTATTCACAGAAATGAGCAGCTACAGTTCTGCTCAACAGACCCTTACCCGGGAACAGATTTAAAGAAAAACGACGAATAGTCACTAAACGGTGACGAGCAATGCCGCATTCCTTTCGACTTTCGGTCCAAACTTCTGCATCTCAGCACCAAGTTTCTTACACGCGGGGACTACAATATATGCATTAAAGGTCGCTGTTCTGTACGTATTAGTTGCCATTTCCATTAACATCCTTACATAGGGGATAGTGTTTCAATCTGGTGAGTTGGTGTGTATTTCGCACGAATGCACCATTTCGTCCGAGAACAAAGACGCAGATTTCCTGCAGTGTGTGTGAAAACACAAGGCGTGAAAACAGCAGTGCTTCTATTATAACTCTATTTTAGTTTTATTTCTAAAAACGGTATTTAATGCCAGAGAAATCAAGGATATCTTAAGGTAATGACTGCGGTATATACCTACTGTACTATTTCAAACGTCGCAAGTCATAGACAGTCCGTCACTATATTGTTGGTCTTCACCCCATGGCTAACTTTGTGAAATTCAGCTCACCACTCGTGAATTCCAAGTTTAAAGTCCCGAGCCATAAAAGGGAAGCTTCTGCCAGCGTTGGCCCAACATTGGCCAGTTCTGGCGTTAGCACTGTAGTCTGTGCAGGGGCGATCGTGCTCTTCGCCTTCAAAAAGGTAAAAGAGCAAGCGTTATTGATTTTAACATGTTTTATCGCCTTCGCGTAGTTATTCAGCTTGTATTCTCTAAACACTCTGTCATTGAGATAGCAACGCAGCAAAGTACTGTAAAGCCTGTCACACCACGCCGCATATTCTAGCCTGGTCGCTTATATGCCTGAGCATCTCGTACATTTTACAGACAACTAAATACGCTCCTGACGTACAACTGCGCCACAAAAATCAATTATATGCTTTCGGTCTGTACAGAATCCTATACTGCACAACAATTTCCAAATCAGACCGATGATTACAGCGCCAACATGGGAATTTCTACATCTGGCTTTATTTTTATTGCATTGCAACAGTATTTGACAGCTTAAGACAAAATATTTCCACAAATTCATATTGTAAAAAAAAATTTTGATAGGCCCAAAGCCACATAGTAGAGGTTAGAGTACAACCAGACGTCGCTTTCTCTGCATATCAATGTGGTCGTACAAACAGCAGCCTTACAAAGAAAGATGTAACTGCAGTGTTATTAATTTTAATAGATTGCAAGCGCGCCTTGTTTTCTTGCTTTGATCACGTGCGACTAACGTTTGACTTTCACTAGCAAAAACACATTCGTTTCGCATCGATAGAACTGGCTCCAGCTACTGGACCAAACATAGGCGGTTTCTGCTCAAGATTTTGAGAGTATTTCGAATAGTGCAATATGAGTTCTCAGGTTGCGTGCGACCAGGCCAGAAGATAAGTGAGCACTGAGCCCTACGAGAAATCGCACAAAGTGGCCTTTGTGAGCCCGGCGTTGCTAAGAAAAACTGTCGTCGAAAGCACTACGGTGAAGAGTCCTAAAAATTTACCTTCTAAACAACAAGATCGCCCCTTTTTTTCTTCATTGTTTTCTTACTTGGGGAGTAGACACAGCCACGTGAACGCAGGACAGAAAGGTGCGGGCGGGTCTCTCTGCTTGGGATCAGTGAAGCCTCGAGGGGAACTCTGCATTCGCTATCCGCGTTTGTATATTTAGCGCGAATAGCGCAGCCATGAATAGTGCAGTTACTGAGATGTCCTCAATGTCAAGAGAATATCTTTAGCTGGTAATTTTGAAGCAATTATTCTGAGTAACTCTATGTTCAAACTTACTGCGCTTTCCAAATCATCAGGGTACCAGCAGGCTTTTCGACACAACATGCTACTGCTGCTCGTAAATAGTTCCAAAGAAGGTCTCTGCAGCCGTATTTTTTCATCCTGATTATTCTCAACACTTACAAGGTAAACCCACCCTGCGAAACTGCCCGTACACGTCGCATATTGTGTAATCAGGATCAGGCTAATATTAGTACACTAATCTCTAAGGTTGTGTCGTAACAAGCGCAAAGTTATGTTGGACGTTCCTAAATAAATATTTGCGCACCCATTTTACTGAGGTCGAACCTTATTCAAATGAGCATACTCTGTTACGAATGCAGGAGTTTTGTTCCGCTGGTCAAACAGAAACATTTGGGTGGATGTGCATGATGCGTGCGTTCCAGATCATTATGTGAGCATGATGCTAAAAAGCCAGCTTATTACCGGACACGTTTTATGCCATATATAAATATTTTTTTTCTGCGGGAGGGTCGTTTATTGCCAGAGGTAATCGGTGTAGCTTAGTACTTCTGCGTAACGAATATCAACGATATATATAGTGTGGATATAATTTCAGCAGAAGAGGTGTACTAAACTTATGCAAGCCTCAAAAGATTCTTCCCTACCGTGTCAACCGGTGCCTGCTTCACACTTGCCTAAAAACACCCGTTCGCACCTTGTCCTCGATTTTGCTGTGCGGACATTTCGACAAGAGTGAGGTGTAACAATCAGTTAAACATAATGAGAAAAAGAGAGTTTCCAACATAATATTTTGCCCTTCCAGCGAGTATTACGGCCATATGCAAAATATTAGAAGGAAGCGTCACGGATTCTCTCTACATTTAATATATACCGTAGATTTTCTAAGTGCCACGCATGTCGAGGGGTATTCTGGTTCTACTCTTACATAATAAAAGCGATGAACGCCTACTTGCATACCGACAAACATCAAACTCGAGACTTTGACAAAAGTTCAAAACGATTCCCAGTTGCAACCGTAAAATGAACATACGGGCTCTGAACTAGATGAAGTCATGTCCCTATTGCAATTTCCTATTCAACTGTTCACATGGACAAAATCACATTCTTGCATGTTCATATTTGCAGCGATATGCCACAACCAGATAACCCTCAGTGCCATACAGATAAATGTCGGTTGAGCTCATAAGCAAGGAATCAGGTATTCTAGTGAAGTTCGGCACACAGCTGTAAAAACTCGTGGTAGCCATCCCATGAGACACAATTCCAGCAAAAGCCAACAAGCCTTGTGTCGTTCATTCACAAATGTAGCATAGCAAAAGCATGACCATTGTCAAGACAAACATCACGGGAAGTATGGACCCACAAAGGAGGATAATATGAACAGTGCATATGCAGCAATACTAACAGTGCCTAAACATCTTTACCGAAGTAACATCTAGCTCAAGCAGCGCAAAGAAGACAAAGAACAAATTGAAACTTCTTCCCATACGCATTAATGGGAGACAAACTACGAAATCGACTTCCATACGCTTCGTCACATTCCGTGGTTTGGCAAGCATGTGTCAGCCTCATTGTCACTATTGTCCCTTTACATGGTGGCTTGCTATTGTACAGAGAACTCCACAACATTTCTCGTACTATTTCATTTCGAGACAATGTCAAGGTTCATGCTACGGGTTCCGGCACGTTTGGCACACATAATGCATATTTGTGACCATATCGAATAGTACTATAAAGACGCTTAGCTTGTCATAGAAAAGAAAAAGCAAAGAACGATTGTTGGCATAATTATGTTTCTATGTCAGCGCCTACGAAATTGTCCGACAAAGGTTTCCGCGCTAAAGAGCACAGCTCAATCAAAAAAAGTTTAGAATAGAATATAAGTAAATGCTTGAAAAGGGAGTGTATGTCTGCAACCCTAAACCTGTTTCGATATGTACAGTTCCCGCTTTCCTCCGGAAGGCTTACTGAGTCTCTATGACCACTCCCATGTTATTCTTTCCAACATTTAGAATGTCCACTAATGTGGCCATTTAGAATTTTGTTGTACTGAAACACTAATAATTCCGCTTATTTCATTTTCTTTGACTGCATGCATGAATTTTAACCAGCATTTTTATTCAAAACAATTAAGAGGCAACTGGAAATGCGCTAGTAGATTTTGGCATGAATAAACCGTCGCATTCACCTTTTATTGGTGCAATAACAAAACAGAGTGAGGAACTATTGCATTCGCGCGTAGCGCACTCAATCCAAAGCGCCGGTGGTGGCTCCAGACAGTGAGAGTGAACGCTGAGTACCTGATAAATACACATTTCGAATGCTTCAACGGTAGAGAGCCGAAAGAACCAGATGTGTAACCGTCACTACGAAGCTCGATCCAGCGCCCGCTAGTGTCCCTGCATAGTCATTGGAGGACCCCTGCCACCCTCCGCGCTCCAGAGTAAAAGCTCCTGAAACAAGCACCAGCACAGTTGCGGCATGCATTCATATGTAGATATACAAGCTGGCAGAGAGAACAGTTGAGAAAGTGCATAGTATAGATCGTAGAACGGCTGGCGGCGTTGGTTGGCGTTGCTGGCTCGTGCGTCAGCTTCTTATTGTTTTCTTTGATTGCTTCCTCAAGGCATACCGATACTTTCCGTTGACTGGGTGTTACAGTTGCGCGTATTTCGTCTAGAAACTGGAGATGCTCAATAGTTGCCGTGATGACCAGAAACCATGAGATATAAATGTATCTTTTTCACTTACATGCTATCTAGAGCTGGAGCGTTCTTTTTATACACTGAGTTTTGGCAAGGTTCACAAATATCTCCCATGTCTGTTAATATATATCAAACTTTAACGCAAGAGCCACCGTCTTGAAATAAACTTAAATGCATCGCAGGGGCTGAAATATCATTGCCCGCCATTTAGTACTTCCAGCTCCTATCAAGCCTTCTAATGAGCTGCATTCTTTCACGGTTTGCGCCTGCCAAAGCACTGACCCCTTAACGGTGACAGCAGTGAAGTAGAGCTTCAGAAACATTGAATTGCAAAGCGCTTTCAAATGTTGCAGTATCTTTATCCCAGTTTCATTTTGCCTCTCTTTGGATTTGCTTTCCTCTCCAGTCCGCTGAACTTCATAGTACTTCGCAATTACACTGAGAGAAAGAGAGACAGGAATAGTCCCGTTAGTAGACATATGCCCCTGGAACCCGGTGAACAAAAGCTCGCTGTGTTTTTATCGCGACGAGATGTCTATATGGAAAGCACTCAGCGGCCATACCAAGTGTCTGCTGGTGTATAAACAGTGATCTTCATAGGCGGCGTTACAATCCCGCAAACGCATCAGCAGCTATATTTAAAGAGGACCAAATGAAAACTCCGTGATGCCGCTGTTCTAAATGCATCGCAGTACGCGTTCTAGAAGATGCGTAGACGTTAAGAATACTCTCTTTTATATTTGCCTGTGGCATGCTTTAAAGCAAGCACTACCATGTCAGCTGTGATATAAGAAGCTGTAGGAAAGGAAAGGGACAAGCTCTGCTGGAGTGTCAATCTCTTATGAATAGCCGGATGAAAGGCTCGCGTACAAAGCAAGCTGGAAACCTTACTCTTATAGTAGTACATTAAGACATGGTTTTGAAGTGATCGTATTTCGCAAACCAACTCTCATTTGAGACCTCTGGAAACTTTTCGGTTGATGAAAAGTATGCTTAAAAAATCAACTACCATAGTACTAGCTTCCCTAACCTTAACTCAACTGAACTGCCGTCCCACTTAGAGGCATGAAATAAAATTTAGGCTATGAGGAAATTAGAACGTCAGACTAGAGCCAAGCGTATTGCATACTATGGCCCGCTCTCTAATAGTTTCGATCTATTGATGGCTTTGTTATGATTAGCGCCAGTCATCTTGGAAGACAAGGCGACGCAAGCAAAGCCAAAAAAATTGAAAACTACTACTGGCGTCCTTAGGAAACGGTTCAGGGTAGAGTTCCAAGAAAAGCTGCCGCACTGATATTTGTCGACCCTTTTCAGCCGCAACAATAACCATGACCTTCAAATCATGCTATATTCTCCTTGTTGCTACCTCTCATGATAGAGCGCTTCTGAAAGCTGGCCTCGGAAACACGCACTCACATTTGTTGTGGGAACCCCGACAGATAATATCAAGTAGCAACTTATATGTCTAACCAGGATAGCCACTGTCATTGTAGTCACAATCTCAGATTAGAGTATCGCCAGCAAGAAACTGTACTAAGCCATGACAGAAAAAAATATATGCATAACGCTCGCGGTACTCTTACCCCAAGTTTAGAAGGCGATCATGTCATGCTCACTCTGCAGTTTCCTTGCGTCATGCAACGTTTTTCTCACTTTTACATATACTCTAAATTAGAATGATTCCCGGAGTCTTGAAATGTATAACCATATTTCTGGAGCTGCATTTCTCACTACTCTATAAACCTCAGCGGTAATGTAGCAAGTACAAGTCTAATGCACGGACGACTGTGCTGCTAATATTTATCCTATTTATGTCCACTGCCCGTCGGCACAACTGAGACCAAGAGAAAATAAAAAGAGCTTCAGAATAAATTATTCTGGGAGTTTTGGATTCAACTGAAGATGTTTTTGAAAAAAAGCAAATTGTTTTTAGCGCTGCTGAAGCGCTCGCGTCTAGAAATAATTATCCGCCTAAATTTACAATGCATGCTTTCCACTCGATTCCACGTACCCTATTAAGTTAACCAACTGTAACCACATTATGAAACAGCGGTACTTTCTAAACGACATACTTAGGTTCACGAAGATTTTATTTAAGATTTGTATCATAATGCGTTCTTCCGTTCATTGAGCACCCATAATATTTACGCTCTACTACTCTGAACGTAGCTGCACCAATTCACATTTCAATGCTTTGTAGAAAACTGTTCAGATAATTAGAGCGCCAGTCAAGGCGGAGCGTCGGCAGCCCTGACACCAACACAACCGTATTACTTCTTCCAAGTGTTTCTGGTAAGATACATTTTTTCTCTTGTTCCGTGTGTATACGCGTCTATATGTATATATTGTATATATATATATATATATATATATATATATATATATATATATATATATATATATATATATATATATATATATATATATATATATATATATATATATATATTTATAGATATATATGTGTATGTGACTCTTCTCGGTAGAGGTGTACCAAAAATCACAAAATACTACACCATCTTCCTTAGCCCCACAAACCACATCCGTGTAAAGCGCTATTAAATTCCTGCTTCAGGAAAGAAGCAAGTTTTTCATGCGGTGTCTGGTGAGCACAAGAGTTGCCTAAATTAAGCCTGGAATCATTTAGTACACCTAGTTGAAAGAAGGTGAACACAAATCAAGCCTCAGAAGACACACTGCGTCTCCTAATTGCTGCATTTTTCTTTAATCGTAGTCTACGTCGTAGAATTAAAACATAAGCTTTTGATTCAAATCTTCTTCTTGTTTATTTTCAGGGTGTTAAGAAAGTCTTAGACCTTTTTTTCGGCCCTTTAGAAAAAGAAGCTAAGATTTTATTTTCATGAAATCCGGAGTTGCAAATATTTGCTACTGGTATTGCCGACTGAATTTAAAGAACGCTTCAAAGCCAATACATCTGGAATAGCAAAGAGCTGTTCTTCCAGAAATGCACAGTACACAATCGTTAATGTGCTGATACAACAGCTTTCTTCAAGAACAGAAAGCTCAAAATGTTGCAAAATATTTGGTACAATTCTTTTTCTGACTTATCCCCTCACAAGAAAGCTGCTCTATTTTTGTGGCGAAGTCACTGTCTCAAGTTTTGTCAGAAAGCGATATTGAATTCATTGTGAATGAACATTTGTGTGCTGATATTTTTCGTCTTTGATAACTGGTATAGGTTCCAACTTTTCCGCGGCAAGGATGTTTCCATATGTCTTCGATGCACGAGCAATAGATGTTGTAAAAATGTTTTAGCCGACAGTAGATCCTACTTACTATCACATTAATGTATGATGATACTGACAAAAAATAAACAATTATACCCGCTGGCAGCGGATATTCTGCATAAGAGTATCAAATGAACAAATAAATACCACACATGGTATCGTGATACTTGAGCGATTTGTTTCCGACGTTATCTTCTAAACGAGGCCTAACTAAATGACAGTACATAGAAATCGGTAACTGTAAGCAGATTACATTAGATTTATCGGTGCTAAATGTCCCCGTTTTCACGCTAATAGCATAGATTTAGATGAAATAAAACATCCGAAACATCTACCAAGCGTACAGATCATTAAACATGGGGCAGAAGAAATCAGATACACAAAAACATCTATGAGAAGCACAATAGATAGCAACGTATTGATTAGCTCAATAATCCGTGTAGATTACCGTAGTAAAACAATTGTCCCTTTTATCTGCTTGTACTGCCGTGTCTTTCACAACAATTTGCATAAATGCTTACTAAAATCTCGAAATTAATTCACAATGTGTGCCTTTCGAAAGCTCTCATTATGTGAGAAAAGCTGAACAGTGGAAGTTAAAGGTGACCGAAAGTTTAATACGGTTAGAGTGGGCAAGCATTTTCGGATCTGCAAACTGGCGGAATACTACCTACTTAACATAAAATAATAAACTAATTGCAATATTCCAATTGTATTCACACCTTTTATGTCGGCAATGGAGAAATGTTATTTTTTATTATAAAGCTCGCAATCATCGGCTACTAACGAAAGCATACTTTACGTTTTTCAATTAAACCGCGGGAAACATATACACGGAACGAGTTTCATTTACTATTTGCACCTGTAGGCCTGTTTCTAATGAGTGCTTAGCAGCAGTCAAAGTTTGACGTTATTAGGCGAACAAAGGTCTAACGCTTTTAGGGGCTAAACTATCGTTGCCTAACGCCTTCCGCTTCCCAGATGTTTCGAGGATCATGGCCGAACACTTGTGCAGAACATCATCGGTCGTCTGAATGTCTCAGGAGCTCAGGAGAACAAGAGTGAACAGGGCGAACTAGCTCAACTACACAATGATGTGTTTGCTTCTTATCATTTGAGCTACGGAATGATGCGGGGGCTACAAACAAATTGCCTCCCAAAGACTCACCAGAATGCGCAACATCGGCCCAACGCGACAAAAAACAAAAACAAAACAAAAAACGAAAGCGATAGTAAAGTGGTCGTTTCCTCTCTTGCTGAAGATTAAGCATTAGGAAGCATTGGACACCGAATCTATCGACCAGCTTTCTCGCTTCATTTCGGAGATTGTGCATCAATATGACGCATCAGAATTATTTCATGATATCAGTTGCAAAGCTGCTCCCCATTCTTACATATATCCGTCAATCGCTCGTGGGAACAATAAACTCTGATCTATCATTATGAGTGGAAAAGTTTCACGGCCCACTTACGTCAAATTGGGTGCACATTAATGCGAAAGCATTTCTCGTGAAGCTGCCTTTTACGTTGCTCCATGCGCGTTTCTTAACGCGTTCGGCGTATCTTAGACACGTTTTGTCGCTTTAACGCAACGATACTTTCATGCTCGAGACTTATTCACTGCTCCCTGGTGCATGAAACTATTGTGACGTGGTGTATTGTGCAAATCTCGTTAGATGGCGAAAAGTGCCTCGCTAACGGGAGATTCATTGGTTTTGTTTAGGTTAGAATTTTAGTCATTTTTTCCCGCCATAACCTATACTCTTGGACAGCTTCTTAAATATTTTTTATTTTTTTCTCTATTTTCTTAGCTACTGTTCTCCTTCCCTTGAGTGCCCTTACACTAGAGAATGAGAATTGAAAACAAGTGCACAGGCGTTCCCTCAATGCAGTCGATTGCGTGCTCGGCAGAGGAACAGAAGGACGGCAGTGCGATTCCTGGCAGCTCATCGATTTTTTCCTTAAGCGTCATTTAGATCGTAAACATTGACGACCGGCTCTGTCAGCGCTCGCCATGAGCTAAAAATGCTTTCGCATTTAAAAAACCTGCACGCACGAATTCTTGCGCCAAAATGTTACACTGTTACATTCTTGTGAGGCATTCTAGAAGTCAAAACTTGATCGAATCAGCATATCTTTTCTATTACGATGGGTTTCATGCGCAGCTTTGTAGCTGATACCACGAAACACTTCTCAGAGAGCGGGAAGTGCGACTAAGGGGCTGCGTCGCTAATGTATGAAGTCAGCAAGCAGGGAACGCGTACGGAGGTAAACTGTGGCACTTCTAACATTCGGCCTTGAATCCTATACACGATTCTCCTGAGATGAATACTATAACAATAAACAGCGGCTGAACACGTGTCGAGAACTGGTCGTGACAGACGCAATGAAGCATGTAAATGTCCCACTGGCGGAAGCTTAACATAAGCAGCTTCTTCTCGAAGCTACTGGTAGCACAGCAAGTTAAGCTGGTCGGCTTCCACCACACTGTCATTTGTAGTGCAGAACAGCTGTGACCATTTGGTTAAACCTTCTGTTGAGGCTGTCACGTTGGCGAGTCTGCGGTTTTCTCAAGTGCTGTTGCAAGCGTCTCTAAACCCTTACTCAGTAGTGAGGTCTTGCACTGCTCCACTCAAATACAGCGACACCAAAATGCAGTGGCGTCTTCAGCGACCGTCTATCATAACCAGCCTATAAGAATCGCCTTTCAAAATTTGCTTGGCAGTTGGTCAACGCTCACTGCTCCAAAACCATTCTCCTCAAGGTGCTCCTCGTACTCTGAGTTTCGGACACACATTGCACAGTTTAGGGAGTAATTAGAGGCGTAAGTGTGCCACTGTTTGGTCCCAGGGTGAGACTGGATAGGCTGGGGACACGAACCTGCGTGACCTTGTTACGCCATCCCTGCCGGACATTTATCTCTGCAACGTATTCAACAACAGTTGTTCTCATTTCCCGTTAAAAAGATCATGCAGTATGTCTATCAACGTTTGAGCAGAAACGTGTAAACGTCTTCCATATACAACAGTCCTGCTCTTGCTAGAATTAACAACTCTTGAAATAAACATGCTAGAATAAACTAGTCATCCGAAAGGAGCATTTTTCAAAGAAAGTCGTAACTATTATTTTCCATTCAGAATTTCTGCTATGAAGAATTAACTATATGCACGTCTCTATACCGTGTTTTAAAAGCCATCGAAATAAGACCTAAAACGTAATATGTACATGCGATCATTTTATTCCACTCAGATTTTAGAATTCTTTAGCTGTTCTGTTTGCGTAACCGGCATTGTGACACATATTCAGTGCATATAGCTGTTGCGTCTGTTGCACACGGTGACGCATAGAAGTGAAAGGATTGAACTGAACGCCAATGACAAAAACCGCTACTGAAAAAAATTCGCATGATTCAAAATAACCTTTTACAATTTCTTACTAAACTCATACTAAACTCATACAAATATCACTCAACGCATCAGAAATGTATGGTATTGTATGACATTTGTATGAGTTTAGTATAAGAAATTTGTATAAGGTTATTGTGACTCATAAGCTGTTTTTCTCTAAGGACAGCACATACACCAAGACACCAAGATGAACACTGGTCGTTTACGTTGCTTTTGTTCCATTCGTTCTGCTTGAACAGCTCGTTTATTACACGGTCAGTTCACGCGAGACTCAAAACTTGCACTGCACCTTCCAGCCTAAGTAATACTGCACATTACGCAACATTTAATGATGTGCATCCGAATGCCATGACAAACGCTACAACCTGATAAAGAAAATGCCTTGTCATTAGGCGCTCATCACGTACCTTACAGCGTGGTGAACATGTCAAGTGCTCCTGATAGGTTAGCAGCAACCAGTCTCTCTCATGCCAGTTCACTGCACCGGCACTTCTTTGAAACCACGCCGTCCCTGATCTTCTAGTTTGGTGTGTCGAGTACAGTTGAATTCAACAATGGTGTTCAAAACTTCGATATTGAGACCGCTTCTTCACAACATCAACAATCGTCTACCCCTGGCGATCTTCGCGCAAATTCACTGCATATGTCCAGCAGGGATGGCTGTGTCAGCGTCGACGCTAAGCAGCAATGATTACATGATGGGCGTCGCGACGTGCGCGACGTTTAGCACCATAGGCTTCCTCCACCCATTTCAAGACAAATAGAGCGACGCTAATAGAGAAGGCAGGGGGAGAGTACATTCTCCTCGAAAACGCAACAAGGTTAACAGCGTGTCCACACCACGTATACGAGAAGGAAGGCGGAAGAGCCAAGAGTAGTACAAGCAATAATAGCTAGCAGTAGTAGTTATAGCACAATAAGAAGGAGATAGCGGTTCGACGTACAGAGAGATAAGGAACCCGCGGTTGTACGCTCATCAAGTGCTGCAGTATGTGAGTGAGAAAAAGATGGTCTTGGGCACCCGGTGAACGGCGTGGAGTCCTTTGGCAGAAGTTGAGGTTTTTAAATCACCGCAATCGAACTGTTGAAGCTCGTTTTAGGGCGCAAACAGTAAGGTGTCGCCAAACACCTGCGAAGCGTGCTTGCCTCCTGGCGTCAACTGTCCTGCCCGTTGTGCATCAGAGTGGACTGTGTTGCTTCTGGAAATCTGTTCAATGACTCTAAAAAATAATACAAAGAGCCACTGTGGTTTCCCGCAATAAGCAAGAAATATCCTGTGCGTAAGTCAACAAATCAGGACGGCCTCCTGGACTCATGCGACGATTGAATGACGTTTTTGCCGCGATGCTAACAGGTGACGCTAGGTGAATAAGTGAGAATAACTGCTTGCGCACTGCGGCAAAAGCTCGACTTCTGCATAGCGATCGGAACGCCAGTCTGCGTCCCAACACTGCCCCATGTCTGTAAAAAAACAGACGAGGCTCAGGGGCCTCCCGGCCGTCACGAGACTTAAAAGCCCATTTCGCATTCGTTTCAATGGCGACCCTCAACGGTTGTCGCACGGAAAATTATAATGAAGAGCCGCCTCGCGGAGCGACTCTTCTTCCCATCATCAGGGCGGCTTTTTGTGAAGCGCTTGACTGTTCTTGCGATGAGTACCGCTAAACCTTGGGAGGACTGTGGGCTGTGGACAAAGGCAGCTTGAACTCAAAGAAATGATCGAGTTTTTGCTTTTCAGGTTTTGCGTGTAAACATGCAGGTGACAGTATTTACAATGCTATTCTTGTTTCCATTTTTTCTCGGGCACTTTATGTTTTTTTAATGTTGAGTTATATAACTCGCTATCTATAGGTCACATACCGCCCTCCCCCCCTTTATGCGTTTTTCCCCGGAGTGCAATTAATCTCTTCGCAGGTATGTACACTGTTTTAGTGTTAGCTCTACTGCTTTCATTAGTGAATTTAGTCTCGCGATGGGGGGGGGGCAGCAAACGTCATCGTGCCCGGGGACCAGAGCACTATGTTTTTGCTGTTGCCAATCACGCCTCATGTGAAACTGCAAAACACGCTCGCGCTGTGTAGTATAAACATCGGGGTCTTCAAGTCCCATCTGCGCCAGTTTTTCATCTAACCAAGTAATTACGATATACACATACGTCATCTCACTAATGGCAAGATACCTCAGCCTTGCCAGACAGCATGCCGAGACCATCGAACAACGAGAAGCCAGACTAGCTCTTTGCCGATAGAGAAGCTTACCAAGCACGAAGCGAGCCAAGATTGAAACGGCAGCAGTGCCTACGGCGGCGACCAGTGGCTAATGCTTGTGAAATTTGTACCAAGGATAGTTGAAAGTCTTCCATCTTTAGAGCGCTAGTTTTACTGCTACATTACTGTAGCCCGTTATACCTAGTAGCACGGGCTGAGACATATATATATATATATATATATATATATATATATATTGGTAGCCTCACCATAATATATGCTACCATTACTGAAGGTCAGGTGACGCCTAGGTTGACCTCTAACGAAGGAATGCAGTCGCTAGTCACATATACGCCATCGCCGTGGCCGGGCGCGTCACCATGTGTACAAAATATCGATGCCGAGCCTGATTCGGCCATAGCGAACGAGACGGTAAACTCGAAATTCAGCCCCAATTCACTCTCAATCTTGGCCCGGGCAAGCCCCTAAATTTAGCCTTTGGCGATTTGGACCAAAATCGATGTCCAGCCCGACGAACAGAGTGGTGGCTTCCAAATTTGGCTTGGTCCACTCCCAAGTTTCGCCTTGGCCAGCCTCAAAATTTGACCTCGACCTACTTGGTCCAGCCAATCCGAGTATGGCGAACACGATAGTGACCTGGAAATTTAGCCTGTGCCAACCTTAATACTGACCTCGGCCGTTTTGGACCACAATCGATGTTCAGCAATGTCATATTTACTGTCAAGAGCAACATACAGATCTTACTGTGACAACAGAAAATTCTCTGCATTTTTCGACTTGTTCAAAACGTTATATATGACAAAAAATACATTTGAAGTTACTGAAGAAAAACAGCACGAAGAGTTCAGGAAGGCAAGAATGTAGAAGTATAAAAAAGTGCTGTGTTGCCTCTTTAATCTCAAAGCTTGGTAATACTTCCTGTAAGTCTCTACCTAGCGTAGTAGAACGAAAGCTTCACTCTGCTAGGTAGAGCCTTTCTTCGCATGGGCTTAGATTCGACCTTCAATGAGCCGGATAGACTTGCTATGTGGTTGGTTCGGGTGTCCATAGAAAAATGTTACAGATACTGTGGCTTTCTTTTCCAATAAACCTAAAGAGAATATATCTGGGTGGAAGGGGAACACCACAAGGCTCTGTGATGTCGCCGTTCCTCTTCAACATTGCACTGATAACACTGCCCCCAGATTCGCCGCTATCGAGGGGCTACAGATACGTTTTACGCAGACGACATTACCCTGTGGATGAACAGTTGAAGTGACGCCCAAATAGAAACTGTGCTTCAGGAAGCAGTCGACACCATCGAGATACGCTTTGAGGGCGGGTCTTGAATGTTCACACTCTAAGTCTCAACTCTTTGTAGTCCGAGAAGACCCCAATCGAAAGAACAGACCTCCGCCTCCTTCAATCAGGGTAGTGCTCGAAGGACTATCGATCAGAAGTAGACACAATCCGAATTCTAGGCATGTTTATTCAGAGTAACCACAGAAATTTAGCAACATTAGATAAACTGACCATAAAAGTCACCCAAACAGCCAGATTATTAAAGCGAATAGTCAAAAAGAGGAGGGGCATGAAAGAACGCGACACCTGGCGACTCATTCAGGCTTTCGTCATCACCAGGCTAGTCTACACCCTGCCCTATCAGCACCTTTACCAAGACGAAAAGCGAAAGGTTGAGTCGGCAAGCTTACAAGACAGCCCTGGGACTATCGAGAAACACGGCTGCTAGCTCTGGAAATGCACAACACACTTTATGAACCCAAGGAAGCGCATTTAATATCTCTACTCCAGTCTGGCGCGCACCAAAGCCGGGAGGCTTGTCTAGCTGAGGCTGGGCATCAATGCCAAACCTATGCCGGACGATCCCAAGCAAATACCCACAAAATCGAGAAGGAGCTTATTGTTATCAAGCCCCTCCCTAAGAATATGCACCCCATTCACCACGAAAGCAGGCGACTAGTACGCGCGCCACGTGCTCTACACACCAAATACAAAGGAAAGCAATCGGATTCTTACATAGATGCGGCCGAATATATATGAAGAGACGCACCGAAGTTTCGCTATTTGTGCGGTGACTGGGGCCCATGAGTTCACGGCTTCCAAAACTTTAGCTTCAGCTACTGTACGCACCAGAACCTCCGAGGCTGCAGAGGAAGCAGCCATCGCGCTGGCCGTCGCTTCTATACACTGAAGCAGATATTATATTCAGTGACTCCAAAATAGTCATAAGGAATTTCGGGAGGGGTTGTCTCTCGGCTGCCGCGAGGAATATCCCTAAAAGTTACCGTCCAGTCCCTGATAGGACGATAGAACTGGTATTGGTTCCGGTTCACTAGGGCAATTCCCGAGAACAAGAAGGCTCACCATAATGCCCGAGGTTTCGTCGGCCAGGCGATACCTCGTTTCCCGCGAGCGCGATAGAGGGCTTGCTCTCGTTCCATATAACTCGTCATTTTAGCCTAGGAAGGCGCATCTTTCCCCAATAACATAATTAAGCAAGGCCCAGGAGACACTCTGGCGCCAGCTACAAACCCACTCTTTAACCCCTAGCTGCCCTAAAGTATATTCGTATATATTCAAAGAGCAGGTTGACCCCAAATGCAAAGAGTGGTGTCGACGTCACTTAAACCACGTTACATGGGGGTGCGCGGCCAATCCGCCACCCGCCGATGCTTTACCGCCGATTTGCTGCCAGCTATGGAGGAGTTCGAGGCCGTGCTGCGCTGCTCGGACCCGAACATCCAGGCTCGGGTCACTGAGTGTGGTGAAGAGATCGCCGACAGGACGCAACTGCGACCATCTGGCACGGCCAACCATCAAACTGAACGCTCACCTCTTAAAGCCTATGAAAACAAATGTTTTCCCATCCGGCCATCTATGGTTTGATCGATTTATGGGGTTTAACGTCTCAAAGCAACTCGGCCGGGCCATGAGAGATATAGTGGAGGGCTCCGCCAATATCGACCACCTGATGGACTAGCCACTGACCTTCAAAGAGCCACAGAATTAACAGAGTGGCTAAATATACTGTGCCTTCCTTTCACCAACACATCCAACCGGTAAAGCCCGTGCCCCGACGCGGTGCTGCAAAGGTAAGATGCCCGACAACTGTGCTGGAGTACCCGGGTTCGATCCCGACCGTGGCGGCTGCATTTCGATGGAGGCGAAAGGAAGAGGCGTCCGTGTGCTGTGCGATGTCAGCGCACGTTAAAGATCCCTGGGTGGTCGAAATTACTCTGTAGACCTCCTTTATGGCTTCTATTTCCTCTTTCTACTTACACTTCCACCTTCCTGCCGTCCCTTATGGCGTAGTTCAGAAACAAGTGTGACAGATACTGCGCCTTCCTTTTCCTGTGAATCAATCAATATTATGGAAGTGTAACATTGCGGAAAACCTTGTTGTCGCACCACAAGGTCATTAATTTGACCCGTTGACCTTTGGGTACGTGGCCCTAAACCTTTCAAACTTAGAGCTGAGGAGAGAGTGGAAGAGGGTGGAACATGTGATTAATGGGCACGGAGTAAGATAGACAGGAGCACCGACTCCGCTCTTTTGAAGGGCGAAATTTTGTTATGTCGGAGAAAGCTTGGTGGCGGATCTGATAGATGGCGCTAGTATTTGTCAGTATTTGTCACCGGAAACTGACGGACTGGCGACAGCGGGAGCTTCCGAAGCGTCAAACAGATTTGTTCTTTCTTTTATTAACTTTATTTCGCTTTCAGCTACTTAGGTTAGGTGCAGCCTAAAGAATAGATTTTAGCTCTTTGTCCTAGCGACCTGGTTTTTCGTGCCGGCAGCTAGGTTTTCTCGGCGTTCATTATTTAACTATTGTGCTTAGATAAATTTTTTTTTTCTAGGCTATTGGCTTTCGCAGAATTGAATTTAAAGCGTGTTTGCTAGTCGTTTCTTGTGTCTTCTTTTGGCAGTTTGTATATTCTGAGAATTCGTAATAGATATAGTTCAGTCGATACATGCTTAAGATGTGCAATCAAAAGAAGGTAAAGTGTACTCAGTGTCAGCCGCAGGTTAATCTCAAGGAAACGCGTTTTGACTCTGTAGGTGAAGCGGAAGGTAGGGACTTTTTGTGTCAGTGTTGCGTGCTGAGTGCGCGCTTAGATAGATTTGATCAAGAAAGGGGCAGTTCAGTGTCTCGTGTGGATGATTTAGAAAATGAAGTACGTTTGTTAAGGACAAAAAATCAGAAACTGCTTGGACAGCTTCCTCAAATGGAAAAGAAAAAGGCCAGTACTTTATCCTTGGAACCAACGGGGACGAACATTCCGGTGCGGGCCACGTGGCTGGGACCAGCACTGGCATGAAAGGCGTAAGCAAAGTAGGTCAGGCGGATTTTGCCCTTGGAAACAACGAGGACGAACATTCCAGTGCGGGCAACGTGGCTGGGACCAGCACTGGCTTGGAATTAAGGCATAAGCAAAGTAGGTCAGGCGGATTCGAACCGACAGAGCTATTTAGAAGCAGCTACTAGAAGCCGGAAAAAAAGAAAGAAGTAAGGAAGAATGAAAATCCCAGAGAGAAGGACACAGATAACCGAAAGCAGGAGCCAACAGTTGGGAGAGGGAGAGAGAAGACCCAGGTGCTTATCGCCGGAGATTCTAACATAAGCAGGTGCAAGCGAGATATCTTGGAACGTGTAAAGGGTGATAAGAGAGTGTTAGTTGGAGCCTTCCCAGGGAGCACAATGAGGGCAGTGCTGAAAGAGAGTAAAAATAGGCTGATGAAAAATTCCGCAGAGCGCAGTATGGTGATAGTAGCCGCGGGGCTAAACGATGTCCTAAATGGTGACGCTGCAGGAGTGGTGGAAAGTTTAGCTAAGGGAGTTGACGATTTCAGGGAGATAGCACAGCAAGCGCAGATAGTTGTATGCACAGTACCGGAGGTGCTAGGATTGAACGGAAAGCTGGAAAAGGACGTGGTGACAGTTAATCAGGACATAAGAAAGTTGAGCCTGGAGAAGCATTTCGAAGTGGTTGAGGTAAACAGGGAGGTACATAAAGCAGGTTTTGGTACGGCTTTTCAGCGAGATGGCATTCATTTTAGGCTGTGGCTAAAGGTACGTCGGACGGACCCGATCAATGGTCTTAAAGGTACGTCCGACGGACCCGGTGCGTTTTTCTTCGGGATACGTCGGACGGATCCGGGAAATATTTTTCAGAGGTACAGCAGACGGACCCGATCGGTAGGGTTCTTCCGACGGACCCAACGGATTTTTCTCCGATATGGGCCTTGGGATCCGTCGGGAAAGCCAGACGGATCCGAGATCCCCAGATGTAGTTGTAGCTATAATGTTCGTTGTAGCAACAACATGGTAGCCATATGTAGCCAAATCAAAGTTGGTATGAGGTGTACGTGCATATAGAGGATAAGATTCATTCACGCGTAGCAAGCGGAATGTGGCCGCGTTCGACGTGCATATAACCATGAGCCTGTATATCGACGTCGGCCGTATCTTTACGAGAATCGAATGGATACGTCGGACGTACCTTTAGACACTTCGTTCATTTTAACAGAAGGGTGGGTGCAGAGATCGGCTGGCGCCTGGCAGGCAGGGCTGTAGCTTTTTTAGGGGGTCCGCGAGGACTCCGTGCACAGAGGTATAGTTAGAAGTAAAGAAGAAGAAAGTGTAATAACGGAGGCTGAGCCCCCCAAAACGGCAAGGAGGAGGTCGAGAAAGAAAAGTACTGAAAATAAATTGAAATTTAGCGCTAGGATCAGCTACATAAACATGCAAGGAGGTAGAAAAAGAGCGAAATGGCTAGAAGCAGAACAGCAGTTGCAGGATGACAAAATAGGTGTGTACGCTCTTTGCGAGACTCATCTCAAGGATCCAGAAGATCCGCCGATTATAGAAGGCTACGTCTGGGAAGGGTGCAACAGAACGAGAACAGAAAAAAAAGGTGGAGGGGTAGGTATGTTGATAAACCAGGGAACAAATTTGCAAAGAATTAAATCATCTTGTAAAGAACATATCTGGGTATCAGGAACAATTGCCGGCATAAGGACATGACTGGGGTAGTTTATTTAGGAACAGGACACCAATGCAGGCAAGAAAACAAGGATCTTGTTGAATATCTCAGTGACGATATAAGCCAGCTTGGAGACGGGGCCAATATTATTCTGCTGGGGGACATGAACGGCCACATCGACGATCTGGATGGATACACAGATTGTAACGGGAAGCTTCTGTGAGCGACACGATCTAGTTATAGTAAATAGAGAAACAAAATATGAAGGCCAAATCACGTGGGAATTCCGCAACAGGCAGACGGCCATTGACTACTGTCTAATGTCGCAGGAAATCTATATCAAGGTCACAAAAATGGAAATAGACGAAGAAGGGGAGTGTAGTCTGGGAAGTGATCATGAACGTATTAGTCTGCAGATGGGACCCTTGATGAAAAGAGAAATGGAACTTAGACAAAAAGTAAACGCGAAATTAAACGACGATCAAATAGCGCAGATAGCAGCAAACTTAGAGGAAGCAATAGAGAAAAGCCCCATGGAAGACTGGGATTATGAACATGTAGAACTACTCATAAGCAGGAAAATTAAGGAGGTTAAAGTAGCAAACCGCTGGAATTGAAAGAAGAAGCCACGGAGCTGGTGGAATAAGGAAATCAGGGAAGCTATTGAACAACGACGGCCGGGCTTCTTCAAGGGAACATCGAGTGGCAAAGAAAGCACAGGTATCTCAGGGGGAAATCGACCAAAAATGGGAATCATATCGACAAAAGAAACTTGAGGTACAGACCCTTGTCCAAAGTAAAATAAAACAGTCCACTGATCGCTGGATGGCTGACATACACGATGCCTCTAGAGGCGGAGCAAGAAAATTCTGGAACCATATAAATTAGCTGGCTAGGGAAAAGGATTCAGTGAAAGCAAGATCGGATTCAAGATAACGAGGGAAATTGTTTAAAGGGAGACAACGCAGTGAACTACATTACATCAGTTATAGCCGAGTCATTTAAAAGCGACGATAGGGTAATCTCCGCAAATCAGGAAGCAACACAAGGTAGCAGAATACAAAGCAGCTCAGAACTGACCAATCTCAACTGGAAAAAAGGCAGAAAAAAATATTCCTAAAAACACACCTACAGGAATAGATGGAATTCCGGTTGATTAATGAACTTGGCTCAAAAAGTAAGGAAACGTTGTTAAAAGCTCTGGAAACAGTCATAACAAATAAGCAAATTCCGAACAGCTGGCGGCAGAGTAAAATGAATTTGATTTATAAAGGGAAAGGAGAAAGGATGGTAATAAAATCCTACAGGCCGATTACCATAACATCTGTTACGTACAGGTTGGCCATGCAGGCGGTGAAATTAAAGGTGCATTCATGGGTAGACAGTAACAAGATAATCTGAGAACTTCAGAACGGCTTTAGAAATTGTAGGCGCTTAGATGATAGCCTGTTCGTGCTTACCCAATGCATCGAAATATCTAGAGTGGAAAATAGACCTTTGTATTTGGCCTTCCAGGACATAAACAGGGCGTACGACAACGTAAACAGGGAACTCCTGTGGAACATATTAAAAGAAGAAGGTATCGGTTATGAGATAATAGAGTTCCTACAGGAAATATACCGGGATAACACAGTAGAAATTACATGGGAAGGGATAAGAAGCACGGAAGATGTCAAAGTATGCAAAGGATTAAGACAAGGCTTTCCTCTATCACCGCTGCTGTTCATGCTTTATATGATAAACCTAAAATGGAGGCTACAAGACAGTAACCTAGGTTTTAACCTGTCATATAGATTAGGTGGAAAGGCGGTAGAGCAGCGCCTCCCCGGTTTGATGTATGCAGACAATATTGTACTGCTAGCTGAGAGTCTGGAAGAATTGCAAACTCTAGTTAAGTATGCGGAGACGAAGGGGACGCTCTAGGATTCAGTTTTAGCGCAGTTAAGTCGGGTCTGATGATTTTCAACGGCTCAACTGTTCAGGGTCTTAAAATACAAGGCCATGAAATACCCAGAGTAGCAGAATACAAATATCTTGGGGTATCGGTAAACGAAGGATTGGCATACATTGGAAAGCATGAGCAATCACTTAAGGCCAAAGGACGAAGGAATGCCGGGGTAATGAAGCATAGGGCATTGTGGAGATACAACAGGTATATGAGGTTGTGAGGGGTATTTGGAAAAGAATTATGGTGCCCGGACTTACTTTCGGAAATGCGGTTTTGTGCTTAAAATCAGAGGTACAGTCGACATTAGAAATAAATCAGAGAGCCTTTGGACGATATTAGCACTAGGTGCCCACGGCAAAAACCACAAATGAGGCAGTACAGGGAGATATGGGCTGGGCATCTTTCGAAGTACGGGAAGCTTAGAATAAAATATTATATGAGGAACGCCCGAGGAAATTGGACAGTAACAGATGGGCAGCTAAGGTATTTAAATACCTGTACTTAAAAAGCATTGACTCACAATGGAGGAAAAGAACTCGGAAACTTATAAGTAAGTAGGCTAGTCAAAAGGACGGAGAAATAAAGAGCATTAAGCAACAGGTAAAAAACGCAGAAGGTAAAAATTGGATAAATTCGATGGAGAAGAAACAGAGTGTGGAATTATGCCGAAAGTGGAAAATGCAGATCAGGAAAGAAGCTTTCTTTGATAACTCAAGAGGCAGTGCCCTACTTTTTGAAGCTAGATCAGGATGCCTTAGAACACGCAGCTACAAAAAGAAATTTAACTATGAAGATGACGCATGTGCTGTATGTGGTAACTCCAGTGAAACAATTCACCATATTATACTCGAATGTAATGGTATCCACCCGGAAGTTGATGCAGGCGCAGTAACTGTTCCTGAAGCTCTGGGCTTTAGAGATAACTGTGGCCGGGTGATTAAACCGGCGGTAGAAACTAGCAAAAAACGACTGGAAGATTGGCGGCCTAAAAGCAGAGAAGTGACGTAATGTTAGTAATGTAGAAACAAAAAATTTAAGAAATAGAATGATGGTTTAATTAACCAATCTAAACCAATAATTAAGATATAGGGAGAAAAATGAGCATGATAGCTACTGCTACCACCCCGTTTCAAAGGGGACGCTCCACCCATCCATCCATTGTGGTGTGGGCAGGCGCGGTCGTGGGGTGTGTCCAGGTGAAGTGCTGCGTGTGATCTTCTTAGTTGATGTCTCTTTCGAAAATTGTGTGTGTGTGTGTATATATTTGCTTTTTTTATTAGAGACACAAATCTGGGTGTCAATCTGTTATAGAGGGACTAGCTAACACTATCATCATCATCATACGCTGCTGAAGCGTGCCGTCGCCGCGCCTCCACTCCGGCGGTTCCATAGAGTTTCTATGGGCAGTTCCGTGCTGGCGCTGCGTCTGTCGTCTGCTTCTTGTCGCTGCACTTGCGTATCGCCTACATCGCTGTGGGAATATGTATCGCCTGCATCACCGCGGGGAATATATCCTTTGAAATCGTGTTGTCTGCATCTTCGAGCTGCACTGAGGTGTCACCTGTTGCTTGCCTTATCGCTGGCATATATCTCTTTCAGTCCCGTTGCGGTCATCTGCTTCATACCGCTCACCTGCCGCGTCGTGCTGACTCCTTCCTATTTGCGAAGATCCCCATGCAGACAACGTAATTCACCTCCCTGTGTTTTCTCTTTTGTCCTGTGATCCTGTGGATGAAAGTGTGAGTATTACGATTAGAAAAACGGTACGCGATGTTAAGTTCAGTCTCCTGCCCCTACGCATAGACGAACAGAGGCCGAAGTGGATGGTTCTGGATAATTTGGGCCACCTAGAGCTCTTGAGTATGCGCTGCCATTGCACAGTGAGCGCATAATCTGCGTGTTTATTACATTTCCGTAGAGCAACGTTGTAGATGCTGCATCGGTGGCAGAAATATGTTCTGCTTCCACTGCTCGAAAAGCTTTGAATCAGTTGGCGGCCGAAACACCGGGACTTTTATGGCGAAAGCAATACTACTTGCACTTTCGAGCCTTTGCCGTACCGTGGCGGTGCCACCGTTGACCTTTCGCGTGACCTCTGTGTGATGTCACGCCGAAGAGGTGGGCGACCATCTCGCGCCGTCGGTGCCACCACCAACGGCCTAACTGCCGCGCTGTCCGCCAGGAGCGCAACAGGTGTTGTGACGTCACGCCGGTCGCCAGGAAGCGGCGCGCGCTATCAGCACACATTTATATGCAACGTAGCGGTGGTCACTTTCGGCGGCTGGAACGGATGTTTGTTGCAATCGGCGCTACTTGCGACGTGTCTGTAGAGCGATTCACGCCGTTTTGAAACATCGGCAACTGGCGTGTATGGCCATGGGCATATTACCTGGCAGTGAGCACTGCCACGACTGTCTATGTCCGAGGGCGCATGCCCGAACTGCCGACTATTTCCAAACGGCGCGAATCAGTCATTAGGCACGTCGCAGGCAGCGCCCATCCCTTGCCAAGCTCCCTCTTCTCAATGCTCACTGTCAAGCCCATCCCCAAGAACATGCACCCTGAGCATCATGCCGCTCGCCGGTCTGCCCGCACCTACACCCTCTGGTGCCAGTACGGTCCATGGTCTGACGCCGTGTATGTTGATGCGGCACCCTACCCCTCGCATCGCGCCTATGCCCTGGCCACTGTTTCTAATACACGAACCCCCCTCTCCGTCGCCACTATCCATGCTCTCACTTCCACTGCCGCAGAGGAATCAGCCATCGCCCTCGCCATTGCCAGCACACCAGCCCTTTTCATATTTAGCGACTCTAAGATCGCAGTCCGCAACTTTGCAAAGAGTAGAATCTCCTCCTCTGCGCTCAATATCCTTAAGCACTCCTCCCCCCCTTCCCGATCTATCCAACTCTTTTGGGTTCTGGCTCACGCGGGGCACCCTGGAAATGAGGTGGCAAACTCTATTGCTCGCGAGATGACCGAGCGAGCTGGCCCCTCCACCCCGGGATGGACACGCGTGATTCCCTCCTCACCTTCCATGACATCACCCTCCACTAACGCAACTCCCGATTATCCCTCCATCTCTCTCACAAGTCCCTATCTAAAATCGAACAGAATACGTGGCGCCATTTACAGGCCCACGCTTTCCTCTCCCCTGCACGCCTTGCCCTTATTGACCCCGGTGCCTTCTCGGCCCAGTGCGCGCTTTGCAGCTCTCCCCGAGCAGACTATGCTCACATTCATTACTCTTGTCCGGCGCACTTTCCCCCCCCCGTCTCCTAGCAAATAAACAGCCCGCAGCTGTGGGTGGCTGCTTTGGCCAGCTCGGAGCCGCATATTGAACAGCGGCTTACGGCCTGGGCAGCGGAAGTCGCCGCCAGGCGTGACCTGGAGTCTACGACCAGCAGCCGGAAGGCCACCCACGGAACGGCGCCAACATGATTTTATTTTATTTTTTTTGACCTTCACTGAATAAAGTTTGTACCACTACCAGGCAGCGCCAGAAAAATCCGTGGCGTCACATGTGAAAAGCAACATGCACCCGTCCCAATCGCCGAAAGTGACCACCGTTACGCTGCAGATAAAGGTCTGCTGATAGCGCGCGCCGCTTCCTGGCGACCGGGCCAATCAAAGCCGGCGTTAGAAAGCGCTGCGACACGGTTTGCCACGCTGTCGGACCTTCCATTTACTTTTGACTGCACCGTACGTACTAGCAGAATTGCGTATGTGTTGAACATATATAGTCGATCGAAGAACAGAGGGGCGCCTTTCGATGAAATTTTCCAAAAGGCAGCGCAATAGGCAAACAGTGCACCTCTCATCATAGTGGGGGATTTTAATGCATCTAGATTCTTGTGGGGTTATAGTAAGGAGGATATTAAGGGCAGAAAACTCGCTGCAGCCATCTGAACCTAGCATTGACGATTCTTACTGACCCGCAGCATCCTACGAGGATTGGCAGCAGTGTCTCGAGAAATATACGTGTCCAGATCTTTCTTTGATTAAGTGAGCTGGAAACTATGAATGGCACAACACACAGGAAACGTTGGGGAGTGACCACTGCATTCTCAAAATCTGCCTAGACTACAATAATAATCGCAAACCGAGAGGACACGTCTGGCTCACGGACTGGTCGTTGTTCCGAAAGGCGGAAGACTCTCCGCCTAATGCGCCCATTGAAAAGTACGAGGAGTGGGCAGAGTCATTGCTGGGAGTCAGGGATCGCTTTACACGTATGCTTCAGACCTCTGAAGAAGTTCCGGCCATTGACAACCACCTACTACATCTATGGGAGGCCAGAAGAAGTCTCACACGGCGGTAGAAAAAGCAAAAACCATAACTGCAAGCTGAATATCAAGATCGCGCATTAACATTGCAAGCTGAAGCGTATGCACGCACCCTGGCCAAAAACTACTGGTTGGCTAAATGCAACTCGCTGAAAGGAAACCTTAGCACCAAGGCGGCTTGGAGTTTTCTTAGATGTTTGACAGAGCCTTCCAACTCGCGTGGGGATCAGCAACGTAACCTCAAGACAGCCCTAATGGCTTCGCAGGCACAGACCAGCACCTGGTTGCAGCCCTCACCAGTAAGTACCTTTGTACAATGAAAGACAACGAGCCAATAAGAGGTTATGAGGGCGGGGAGAATCCGGATCTGGATCGAGAGTTCGATGTCGAGGAAATACAGCCGGCGCTTATGGCCGTGAGGAGGGGCATGTAGCACCAGGGAACGAAATGGTGACAGTAAGATTGCTTGTCAATCTCAATTGGCAAGTGCTTGAACATCTTACGCAGTACATCAACGAGTGCTGGAAAAGTGGACAGTTACCCGACGCGTGGAAGGCGGCTGATGTCACCTTTATTCCCAAGCCTGGAAAGGAGGGGAACATCAATAACCTGAGGCCAATTTCGCTTGAGTCGTGCACAGGCAATCTTATAGAGAAGGCAGTACAAATGCGGCTTTCGACGTATATAGAAGACCAAGATATTATGCGTCACACGATGTTTGGGTTTAGGGCACACTTGTCAACCCAGGACGTGTTACTGCAGCTGAAGATGGATGCTATCGATCCCCCGTGCAAACGCAACAGTAGAGCCATACTTGCGCTGGACTTTAAGGGAGCTTTCGACAACGTTAAGCACTCCAAGATTCCGGAAAACTTACAGGGTACTCACTGCGGAAAGCGTACCTTTAATTACATCAAGGCTTTCTTCCAAGATAGGCAAGCACACAGCAAGATTGGCGACACAACGTCCGAGCCGATACCCATGGGCACCAGGGGGATGCCTCAGGGAGCGATCCTTTCTCTACTGCTCTTCAACGTTGCCCTCATGCACCTGCCAGAACAACTTAATGTCATAAACGGAATCCGCCACCCCCTCTACGCGGATGACATAACCATATGGACAACGGAGGGCAATATGGGACAGATCGAGGAGGCTCTCCAAGAGGCTGCCACTACGGTCCAAAAGTGTGCAGAAGGATGCGGACTGCGCTGTTCCCCGGACAAGTCGGAGCTCTTCGTCCTGCGCGGGAAGGGGGATACTGCACCTCTGGATATCTTTGTACATGATACACGTATTTCCGAGGTGTACAATGCGGGTTTTGAGGCTGCTTATTAACAACAAGGGTGTGAACGCAGCAGTGATCACCAAGCTGCGAACGGTGTGCGAACAGGTCATCCCTACTGAAAAACCAAATGTTCTACGCGACAATAACCTCATAAAATCTCATTTAATCTCAAAGAGTCTCATACAGTGCATATCATTATCATAAAATATCGTACACAATTTATGATAATGTACAAGAAACTATGAGAACTTATGCAATTATATGCGACTTGTGCGTGATTTCTTATGTGAATCGATTGAGATTGTGTGAGAAAATGTGAGGGTATTGCCCCTTACAGTTTTTTCAGTAGGGATCCGTATGCTATCTCGGATCGCAACCAAGAAGAACCGTATGCAAGAAGAAGATACCCTTAGGCTAATACAGGCCTTTATCATCTGCATGATAGTGCACGTGGTCCTATACCTTCGTATGAGGAAAACCGATCTAAACCAGCTGGACGTTATCATTCTAACTGCTTATAAGAAGGCGCTTGGGTTACCCATGAAAGCATCTACGCAGCGTCTGCTACATCTGGGGGTACACAATACGGCTAAAGAACTGATTAGCGCCCATCTTACGAGCCTGGTAATGCGACTGGCCACAACCAAGACTGTTCGCAGGGTCTTAGAAAATTTGAACATTTGCTTTCCACAACAAGTGGCTGGGAGACAAGATATACCTCAAGAGAGGAAGAGCAAACTCCTTACGCTTTCGCTCCCCAAAAACATGCACCAGGAGCATCGTCATACTAGACGAGTGGGAAGAAACAAAAAATGAAATAATCTTATTCAAGAGAAGAAGGAGCCTTCTTCGTCGACGCCGCGGGTCCTCTAGCGGGGATATCAACAATATCAGTGGTGCACTAAAATGCAGGTTGTGAACGGGGTTTCAGTTCGTAATGGGGATATACGCAGGCAATGGAGGCAGTGGCGATGGTAACACACTCCGCATCGAAATACATAGTTACAGATTCTCAGGCAGCTTATAGAAACTATATGCGTGGCAGAATCACGCCTCTAGCCTGTAAAATTCTGAGTCAGCTGCACAGAAGGAGCTAATATGGGTACACCAGGGAGCTGAAGCAAACGAGCACGCACATGCTTCGGCCCGAGCTTTTCTTCACCGGAATCCTTTTACGTCCTCCCCTGCTGATTTAGGCTCCCCCTCTCCGTTAACAACATATTCAGAGATAATACAGCCTTTGTGCCTTTAAAGGCACACATTCCCGAAGCCCGCTAAGGGTCTCAGTAAATCAGAAGAGTGTGACCTTCGAAGGTTACAAACTATGTCATTTAATAATCCAGCACAACTTCACGCCATTAATCCCGAGTCCTTTTCGGCGCAGTGCAAATTTTGTGGCCAGAAGGCAAACTTATGCCATATGGTATGGGCTTGTCAACAAAATACCAGTAATGACATAATAAATCAGCCAACGTGTGAAGGCTGGGAGGCGGCCCTATCCGGCCCGAATCTCAAGGCACAACGAGCCCTTGTCTAAAGAGCACAGGCAGCGGCTTTCACCAATGGTGTCCCGGACTAGGGACCCGATCAGCCGTCCCTTAATCTAAGCCAATGTGGCTTTCAATGAACGTTTTCATCATCATCATAATCTTACTGAAGGGGTCTGTGAATGCAACCTTCAGTTGAGATACACTCACTCGATTATGGTGAAGGTAATTTCTTAGTAGCGCAACGGTGGCGTAGCGGTAGAACATCCGCCTCGCATGCAAGAGGACCGGGGTTCAAATCCCGGTGCCGCGCAATTCTCCACCGGATTAAAGAAAAAAAAAAATCCGCGTGTCGATGGAATTGCATACACCGGTTTGTGGTGCGACCTGATGCCGGTGAAGACCTCCGGCAACGCACTCCCTCACCAGAACAGGAGTTGGCCACCCTGGTGCAGTAATTGGCCGCAACCTCTTATGATAAGTTCCATAAAACCCCAGCCCTCAGTCACCAGCGGCTGCAGAACAAATGACCACGGCGGCGGTCAGACCTGTGACGCAGCAGGGGATGCTAAGAATTCCTGGCTCCGCTGGACATGCCGCCATTAGAAACTGACCCTGGCAAAGTTTAACGCTAGAACCCTAGCTAGTGAAGCTAGTTTAGCAGTGCTGTTAGAGGAACTAGAGGATATGAAATGGGATGTCATAGGGCTTAGTGAGGGTAGGAGGCCGAATGAGGCATGTACTGTACTGAAGGATGGGCATGTACTGTGTTATCAAGGTTTACCAGAGAGGAGACAACTAGGAGTAAGTTTCCTTGTCAATAAGTATATAGCGGGCAATATAGATAAATTCTACAGTATTAATAAGAGGGTGGCAGGCAGCGTAATTAGGCCTAATACGCGGTGTAAACTGAAGGTTGTACAGGCCTATGCACCTACATGTAGTTATGATGACCAGGCAGTTGAAAGCTTCTACGAAGATGTAGAATCAACAATGCGAAAAGTAAAGACGAGTATACTGTACTAATGGGCGACTTCAATGCCAAGGTAGGAAAAAAGCTGGCAGGAGACCAGACAGTAGGTGACTGTGACATTGGTTCTAGGAATAGCAGGGGGGAGTTACTAGTTGAGTTTGCAGAGCGCAATAACTTATAAGTCATGAATATCTTCTTCAGCAAACGGAAGAACCGGAAATGGACATGGAAAAGTCCTAACGGGGAGACTAAAAATTAAATTGACTTCATAATGAGTTCAACCCCCGCCATTGTGCAAGATATAGAGGTAATCGGGAAAGTGAGATGCAGTAACCACAGGTTGGTGAGGTCCCGAATTAGCCTAAATCTGAAGAAGGAACGCAACAGATTAGTAAGAAAGAAACCCATGAACGAATCAGCGGTGAGGAGGAGGGCAGAAGAGTTCAGGATCTCGCTCGAGAATAGATATTCAGCTCTAACCGAGGATGGCGACATTACCCTGGAAGCAATGAACAATAATTTCAGAGATATCATTACTGAGTGAGCGGTAGAAGTAGGCGGTAGGATATTAGAGAGGATACTGGTAGGCTGTCTAAAGAGACGAAATATTTGTTTAAGAAACGCCAGAGTATGAAAGCTTCCAATCCAACAGATCAGATCGAATTGGCCGATATATCAAAGCTAGTCAATAAGCGCAATGTGGCCGATAAAAAAAAAGTATACCATGGAGAATATTGAGCATGCTGTAACGAACGGGGGAAGCCTTAAAGCGGTAAAGAAAAAAATTGGGCATAGGCAAAAACCAGATGTATGCGATAAGGGACAAGGCGGGCAACGTCTTCACAAATATGGACAAGATAGTCAAAGTAGCAGAGGAGTTCTATACAGATCTCTAAAGTAGCCAAAGTAGTCAGGACCGTGATGAGATTGGCGGTAAGGAAAAATAGTTAGACGTTCCACCAGTGACGAAGGACGAGGTCAAGAAAGCATTAGAAACTATGAAAAGGGGGAAATCAGCTGCAGAGGATCAGATAACTACATATTTGCTGAAGGACGGGGGGGATATCGTGCTAGAAAAACTGGCCCCCCAGTATACGCAGTTCCTGGTGTCATCGACGGTACCGGAACTTTGGAAGAACGCAAACATTATCCTCATTCGTAAGAAAGGGGACTCTAAAGACCTTAAAAATTACAGACCAATCAGCTTACTGTCTGTTACGTATAGGGTATTTACTAAGGTAATCGCTAATAGAATCAGGACAACCTTAGACTGCAATCAAGCAAATGATCAAGCAGGCTTTCGGAAACGGCACTCTACTATCGATCATATCCACACCATCAATCAGGTGATAGAAAAATGCTCGCAATACAACCAGCCCTTATACATAGCGTTCATTGATTACGAAAAAGTGTTTGACTCAGTTGAAACCTCGGTGGCGATGCAGGCATTGCGAAATCAGGGGGTAGACGAGCCGTACGTAAAAGTGCTGGAAGATATATATAGTGGCTGCACAGCAGCAACGATTGTTCTGCATAAATAAAGTAACAAAATTCCCATAAAGAAAGGTGTTAGGCAAGGAGACACTATCTCCCCAGTACTATTCACAGCTTGCTTATAGGAAGTATTCACAGACTTGGAATGGGAACAGTTCGGGATAAGGGTAGATGGAGAATACCTAAGTAATCTGCGATTTGCTGATGACATTGCCTTGCTAAGCAACTCGGGGGATGAACTGCAAATAATGATTGATGACCTAGACAGGAAAAGTAGAATGGTAGGCTTGAAAATCAATATGCAGAAGACTAAGATAATGTTCAACAGCCTCGAGAAGGAACAGCAGTTTACATTAGGTAGCGAAGTACTGGAAGTAGTAGGCGAATATGTCTACTTAGGGCAGGTAGTAACCGCAGATCCGGACCATGAAAAGGAAATAACAAGAAGAATAAAATTGGGATGGAGCGCATTTGGCAAGCACTCGCAGATTATGACTAGCAGCTTACCGGTATCGCTCAAGAGGAAAGTATACAGCAGTTGCATCTTACCGGTGCTCATCTATGGGGCTGAAACGTGGAGGCTAACCAAGACAGTTCTACTTAAGTTGAGGACGACCCAGAGGGCTATGGAACGAAAAATGGTAGGGGTAATATTAAGAGATAGAAAGCGTGCAGAGTGGGTCAGAGAAATAACTCAAGTTACCGACATTCTAGTGGAAATTAAGAAGAAATGGGCATGGGCAGGACATGTAGTGCGAAGAGAGGATAACCGACGGTCGCTTAGGGTAACAAACTGGATTCCAAGGGAAAGAAAGCGTAGCCGGGGGCGGCAGAAAGTTAGGTGGGCGGATGAGGTCAAGAAGTTCGCAGGGGTCAAGTGGATGCAGCTAGCACAAAACCGAGTTAAGTGGAGAAATATGAGAGAGGCCTTCGCCCTGCAGTGGGTATAGTCAGGTTGATGACGATGATGATGATTTTCTTAGTGTAACCCTTGTCATACCTATTGTTTCTGAAAGATGTCCCTGAACGCAACATAAAGGTAACATACACTCGCTGAAAACGGCGATTCTTGCTGAAAGGGGTCTGTGAACACAACCTAAAGGTAACATACGCTCAATTATGGGGACGGTTATTCCTTAGTCTAACCCTCGTCATACATATTGTTGCTGAAAGATGTCTCTGAACGCAACCCCAAAGGTAACATACACTCACTTCCAGCTTCAAGTCCGCGGCAACACTATCCGCATCAAGTAGTTCCCGGCGCACGCGGGAGATTGTGCATCCTCACCGAATCACAACGCGCCCGAGAGGGACCGTTCCGAATGGTGGTTCGAAACAAAAGACCGAATGACCAGTTATGAGGAAGTGACTAAATATTGCCGCCTAGCTCGACGGACAATGCCGCCGCCTCACCCGGCCCTTAGTCGGGAGGAAGCGGTCATCCTAAGGCAAATGCAAACCGGGTCACTCCTAGCCCCGGCAGTGCTACACGTCCTCCACCCAGACATCTACACGAGTGATATGTGCAGTGTATGTAAAGTGGGTCCGGCGGACCAATGGCACATCATGTGGGACTTTGCCAGGTTCCCGACCGAAGCTGAATCAAGGACATACCCGCCGGAACTTCAAAGTGCTGTGCAGAATACAGACAAAGACATTCAACTATGGGCAGTCCAGCAGGCCCGGGGTGCGCTCGAAAAGCACAAGCCTCACAACCCACCACAAACGGGACAAATGAGGTAGTGCAGAGTAGGGCTTAACCTCGGGTAAACGCGTGGCCAGCGTCACGACGCTTTAACCCGTCGTTTGCCGGCTCCCTAAAGAAGTTATACATATATACATAAATACACTCACTGAAAACAGCGATTCTTGCTGAAAAAGGTCTGTGAACGCAACCTAAAGGTAACACACTCAAGCGTTTATGGTGAAGGTAATTTAACTCTTGTCATACCTATTGTTTCTGAAAGATATCTTTGAACGCAACCAAAACGTAAAATAAACTCAGTTGATTATGTGAAGGTAATTTAACTCTTGTCATACTTACGAAAAGGTAAAATACACTTAGTTGTTTATGGTGAAGGTAATTTAACTCTTGCCATATCTATTGTTTCTGAAATGATGTCTCTGAACGAACCTAAAGTTAAATACACTCAGTGCATTATGGAGAAGGTAATTCAACCCTTGCCATACCCATTGTTGCTGAAAGATGTCTTTGAACGCAACCTAAAGGTAATATACACTCACTGAAGGAAGGAATTGATTACGGTTAAGGCAATTGCTTAGTGTAACCGTTGTCATACCGTCACCTCGTGGCGCTGTTCACGGCTGGTTTTTCTGCTATAAGTACCAAAAAAACCCAAACAATGCAACCTAAAGGAAAGCACACCCTGGGAAAGTTGTTATCTTATTTTAACGTTGTGAATTCAAAAAATATATTCAGAAAAAGATGGGTATACAGGATTCGAACAGATGTTTCAGTTGCATAAATGCTAAAATTAGTAGTGTTAATCCATTGCGGCACGGAAACGATGGGCCCAGCGGCCTTTAAATGCGCTCTTATTCGGTTTGACAATTTTTTCACTATTTGTCGCCAGGGAACGCTGCTCAGAGGAATCACGCGAAAAAGAAATTTAACCAGAAACATGACACATGTGTAGTATGTGGTAAATCGACAGTGTTGTGAACTACGAGACGATATCACTAAGACGAGGAAGAGAATGACGAAGTGCCGCTGCGCTGCTTGAGCTCGCTGGTGTATGCCTAGACGGACTTCGTCGTTGTGTTGTGCTATCATTGAAGCGTCCACGCGCTTGCGCAGGTCTACAACATCTTCAATATAACTTGTAAAATTCTCGCCAGGAAGCTGTGCACGGCCGCGCAGGCGCTGCTCAGCGCGCAGCTTACGCACTGCAGGCCAATTGAAGATATCGGAAAAACTAGTCTTGAAAGCAGACCACGATGAGATATTGGCCTCGTGGTTGCGGAACCACCGGTTGGTAACGTTCGTTAGGTAGAATGACATTATTTAACTCAGGTCATCGTCCTATTTGTTATGAGTACTGATGCGCTCATATGAGGACAGCAAGTTTTCCACGTAGTGGTCGCCGGTTCCGCTGTTCGCGTTCAGCTCAGAAGACAGGGTGTGAGGAGCCAGTGGAACTTATGGTGGCATCATCGGTCATGGCTGCTGTAGGTAGTGCGGGGCTGCGGAGCTCCAGGGCGGAAGGAAATCCTCACCTCCACCAAGGATCCCTCATTTGGCTCTGGGTTCCTGGCACCCCACTAGGATTGTTATCAAAATTTCGAACTGAGTACCACTGCCCCTACCCCGTCGTTCACCAAATCTCCCCCGCAAATTACATCGAGGAGCCACTCACTCCATCTTCGGACATGCGTCATCGCGACCGCAAAACTGTGCACGTGAGCTGCCTCAAAGCGTACTACGACCCGCTCGTCTTGCCCTCCCTATAGGTGGTCAGGGCGGCTCCTCTTCGCTTCCGGGGAAGTTGTAGTGAACTACGACAGGATATCACTAAGACGAGGAAGAGAACGACGAAGTGCCGCTATGTACTCGTGCTGTTCACCGTGCAGCTTACAGAGGGCTATATTCCCTGTTGAACTCTCATTAAAGCCCCTTTCAACAGAAGCAATTACCCATCTTATACTCAAAAGGGATGATATCCATCCGGAAGTCGATGCAGGAGAAGTCACTCTTCCTGAAGCCCTGGGGTTTAGAGATAACTCTGACTGGGTGAATGAACCTGCGCTGGTAGGTAGCAAAAAACGATTGGAAGATTTTTTTCGTAAAAGCAGAAAAGTAACATGTTAGTAATGTAGAAACAAGATTCAATAAATAGAATGATGGTAAATAGTTAACTGAGCTAAAATAATAATTGAGATATAGGGAGAAATAAACGAGCATGATAGCACCTGCTACCACCCCGTTTTAAAGGGAACGCTCATATATAGTCTATCCACCCATCCATCCACGCTCCAGAGCAGTGTCTGCTCGAGTGCTCCTATGGGATATGGTTTGGCAATATGCGACCCGGCTCCGTCCGCCACTTCACACATTCCGTGCGGGACGCCGGAGGCGCTGTTGTTGTTCTCCTCTAATTTGATGGAACATACCCACACAGGGGGATCGGCCAAGAATTGGGGTGCAGAGATATTAGATTTTGAGATGTATAACTACATCGCAAAAATAAATAGAAATAAATGCTAGGGAATATAAAAGGAAATGTAAATATGAAAAACCAAAATAAAAAAGAGTAAATACTAACGCACGCAGTAGGAGAATACTAAGATTTATATGTACAGATTAAAAATTCAAAGCATATTAGCAAGGTAGACGTTTTGTTTCTATTAAGAAGTTTTGAATGGCGTTAAAAACAGGCCTGTGACTGTACCCAAACATGGTGGCACCGAACGATAATAAAATCTGGCTGCTCAAATTAAGACCCAGCTGTTGTAACGGCTTCTCTAAATACCGTTTTCTCATCATAGTAAAACGGCGGCAAAATATCAAGAAACGATCTATTGTTTCCGGTTCCCCGCAGAATGCGCAGACAGGAGAAAGCGACAAACCAGACCTGTTTATATAAATTTAGGGGCGGAATACGACAGCGTAGCCTGGTTAGAGAGACCTCAGTCTCTCTAACCAGTCAGTAAGGAGGCGCTGACTTCCTGTACTACTGCTTCACTTTTTCTACTTCTTTTTCTACTACTTTTTCTACTATTGCTACTGCTTCACACACTTGACAAATTTTATCCGTAGAGTCCCGGGATGCAATTGGGTTCTGAAATTTTTCTTTAATCTTCAAGTCATTGCGTTTATATGGCTGAAGTTTTTTTTTTCGATAGCATTCCTTGGTATGACTCAGCGATATGTCAAATATATTGGAAAACGGGACTCTACCCGGTCATCTCTCACCCAGCGTGCATGTAATGACGTACTTCAAATATTGTGGTAAACACGTGTTTATAAATATTTTATTAGCTTGAAAGCAAAAATAGCGAATAAAGGACATAAAACTAAGCCTTCTGCTGAAGCAATATTTCGCCCTTTGGTTCATTTCCTGTGGCCAATTTCAAACAGCCCCTGCTGTACACCTGGCTCGTCTCCTGTGACCTCCCGCTTCAATTGCCTCGACACCTTCGTGTCGTATAGACCCGGCTTGGTGTCCTCGAGGTTCGCAGATAGCAGTGAAGGAGTTAAAAAATTGCAAACCGTGTCTGACCATGCTTAATCAAGCTTTCGCACTTTAAATTACCTTCAGCTATCTTCAATTAACAACACAGCATAAACAAGCGCAACACACCTTTCGCTAGCATAACTGAGCTTAGCTAGCCATTTTGTGTTTTCTTCTTTGATGCTATACCCTGCCAGGCACTAGCTGTCCTTCTGGATACGCTATAACTTCCTAATTAACATGTGAATTTATAAGGCCTTATATCGTGTACATTGCTAATCAAGGCTCAATCCGAGGTACCTCATATTGATGTACGACGTTATAGAACGGGTTTAAAAAAACACATTGTCCAGAGCATAGGACTGTTACAAGACATACAAAAAGCAATTAGCGAAGTCGAAGTTTTTTTTGTATCAAAGGGTGCACTTGAAGCATTTATGACAGCATATATCTCAAATTTTCCCTTCACCTTCCCACAATTAACGATTGTGGCTTCCTCACTTTCTTTTTAAAGTCATATACCTGTTCCGTTCACTAGTGAATACGCGCGTTACACTTTTAGCTTGTATATTCAAAAGCAACCACATAATCACTAAAGAACTCGCAATTTGGAACTAGACGGGATGCTACGAGCAGGGGCTCCGGCATTCAGACCTCATCGGCTAGCTCGCTTAAGAAACAGCGCACATATCGGAACTGTCGGCCCTCTACTACTAACAATGTTAGAGAGATTATCATTCATTTAGACCTTACACTTTATGGACTTCTTAAAGAAACAGTTTAATGTGCTATTCGAAAAGAAGCATTACTGGCATAATAAAACTAAAAGCGGGACAGTCAGCGGATTCGGCGAGCACAGTCCTAAAAAAAGTAAGTCTAGTAGCACAAACACACACAGTAGCAACATGTTGCGCAACAAACACTAACCATGGCATCACTTTCATGTGTGGCACGGTTTGGTTGATGTCTGTGGAAGCGCACAAGGCTGGTATTTTGTAGGCCGCCTGAGCCTTTGAAGTTTCTCTGGTTCACAGACATCTGCTGCTGTGGTAATCTCTGTGTGCCGGACTCACAACTCATGCTAGATGGTCAGAAACGACGCCACCATTGTCAGGCACGTAGAAACTCGTACGATGTCCAGACATCACAACACCGCAAATTGAGGGGAGAAAACAGTTCTGTAGCTTGTGATTGCAGCTAATTATGGAACATTTTTCAATCTCAGTCGGGACTGGAGAGCGTGTTCGCAACTTTTCGTGTACACCCCGTCACTGACCCAATCCATGTTCATGCTCCAAACTGTGCAGAGCAACCAGCGGAGTTAAATATATTTGTAGGATGAGTGGTTAGCAGTCCGCTCAAAGAAAAATTATGAATTGATAACACGGGATGATTTACTGTGTATATTAGCTGTACATTTTTTCGTGTCAGCAGTCGTATACGCACGGAGATAGGGTACTTTCAGTTGATGCTTCAACGGCCTTCAGGAACGAACAGTATGCGCAAGAGCGGAAAAACTGGCGAATAAACCAATTCAGTGCTTTTCGGCGCCACTAACGGCGTTACTAGAGATCACTTCGTTAATCAATCAACCAATGTAACTTCGTGCACATAGCTGAAATTGTGTAAACACGTGACGTTATAAGCAGCTTTGAACAGTACAAATATACAAAACTCAAGTATCGCGCGGACAAGAACTTTAAGCCGGCGTCCAAAGCGCGCCAACATTCTGCAAGCGCCTTTGAGAAAATAGTTCTGTCATTGGTTGCTGATTACGGGACAACACCTACTATAAACATGAAAAAAGAAAAAAAAAGAAGCTGCTTAAAAAAAGCCCGCTTCGCGGATTGTTAAAAAAAGGTAATTTTGAAAAAAAAAATGCGGTAAAAATTATTTCTTCCATAAGGGATCCCGGCGCTCTCCACAAATATCTTGGTGTGCCTCACGCAACAACAAGCTGCGCCGTCACAGAAAGGCGCACTTTTGCGCGGGATTCATTGATGACCCGGAGGGGCAGGAGAAGGCCTTTGCGAACGGTTCATAGTTGCTCATGGCTTCGGTGCATTCGGGTGACACGCGGCGACCGTCATTCCTCTCCCTGCAGGTCACGTGACAGGCTGTGATGTAGAACAACTGTTCGGAGCTGTACTCCTCCATTCCCGGGAGGCGCAGGTCCCGATCGTTGCTACGGAACCGGAGGTAGGCAGCGTGCGCAATCTTCAGCGCCGGAAGAAGAGGGAAGAGAGCCGTCACGTTGCTACCGGAAGTGACGTTGGACGAGCAGCGGGCTAGCTGCCACAGGGCTCGCCCGGGAGATCCGATGTTTCGGGTGCTCTCTTCGTCAGTGTTAACGGTGTCAAAAGACGGTGTCCATGGGGTCTTAGACATATCATCGCTGAGCAGAATTGTGAGCGCGTTGATAGTTCGGGCGAGCTGGGAGGGTCCATGCAACGGATATGGAATAAAGCATTGTATTACTGCAGGTTAACATTACTATCTTATATAAAAAAAAAAAAACAGCGCGAACAAACGGGGACAAAAGGAAGAAACCACAGGAACAAGCGCTGTTTTTTTTTCCTGGTTGCTGCGAGGTCTCCTTCCTTGACAGGAGATTCGGTCGAACCCTTGTTGCTGTGGTTTCTTCCTTTCGTCCCCGTTTTTTCGCGCTGTTTTTTGGATAACGTATCACCAACTCACCCGCTTAACTATCCTGTTGAACATTACTATCGTAGCTTCACTTCAGAGTTCTGCCTCTAAGCGATACTTAAATACGTCATCTCAAGTATAGGTGGCTTAAAAACGAACGCGATCACAAAGTAATTTTATTTGCATTCAGAATCTCCCCAGGGGTCGTGATAGCACTGCCAACGTATACCAAGGGCCAGACTAACATTTGTTTTTCTCATTACGAGCGTCAATGCCGCACAGACATATCTACATCCTCTGTCAAAACTATATTGCCCAGGGTGTTTCTGGAGCTCTCTGTGAGGCGCATAATGCATCGCCAAGGTTTCAAATCTATCTACCTTTTAAGCGAAGGAGCCCAGTGTTTCGATCAGGTACCGGAGATAGTCTCCGCAAAATGCTACAGTGACACGCGCGCCGCAAAGCAACGAAAATACAAATCAAAGCTCTCTCATGCTCTCCTTCGGGAAGCCAGCTTTCCTGTTCCCTGCGCTGGCCCGTCGAGCCGCAGCTATGACGTATTTGTCGAGAACGACATCCATTGGTCCGTCTCGCTGTCTGAGGGTGAAGGATGGGTGTCTAGCTAGCTGCGCGCTTTAACCTCGCCACGGCCAGACTGAATCCAGCGGCGCGCGCTCCCTCGCCCATTTTTTTTCTCGCGCATGCGGAGTGCCACGCCCCACCTCCCGCCAAACGCGGAGGAGGAAGGGAAATTTGTCTTGCGGAGGCTAGACGACCTCAAGCAAGAGAGTGAAAAACATCTGCGAGGGAACGGAAGGAGAGAAGCACGGCAGAATCGGGTGATTGCGGTGGCTGTAACTGCGTTATTAGTTACTCTTTTCAAAAACATTTTGCGGCCTTGCGTTCTGGGGGCGAAGTGTCACAGTCGTCGGGGAAGAAAATATTTTCGACCAGAGGGTGGACAGTGGGCTTTTACGCTCATCCCTGCGAGACTTTGGGCTTCCATGAATATTTTACGAGAGCCATTACACAGCTTGGAAGCAAAAATCTTGCGCGCTGTAATTTTTACAACTGCTCTACACATCACACCACCGATTTTCGCAACATTATGATGCACACGGCGTCGGTACGCTGGAAGAAGGATTAATCACGCATTTCTGTGCCTGTTTCTATTCCAATAACATAGACACCAAGGGTAGCGCTCTGATGAGTTTAAAATACCAGTTCATTCACTTTGGGCAATGTTCTCGGGGCTGTTGTGAAACTGATCAATACCAATTATCAGTGCCTTCATCACTGTCTCAGTATGCACATATAAATAAAATATTAACGTGTTCGGAAAATCATGATACAAATACAGCAGTCCTAAAACAGGAAAGAACCAGTTTAGGAATATTTCGCTCAGACTAGATGATAAAAAACATTACACGATACGCATTGCGCATAGTACTATAGTCATTGGTATAGTCGAAAGAACAGTACCGTGAAACGATATAGTTTCAGCGCACCGAATACTGCTCTAAAGGTGCTCTTGAATTGCCAAACGGCTTAGGTGTGATTACGCTTGCACGTCATTTCAACGATGAGCTGAAAGAGTAGGGAGGACAGGGTGCACATACATGGCACGGAACAGTCCCGTTCGCTGTTTATCTTTAAGCTTACATTTTAACTCCTTGCTTTAGTAAACAGCCAAGCCCTCCCGTTTTAAGAATGCGAACCTGGTATTAGGGCTTCGCTCCTTCACGTTACCTGCATGGCGTACATGAATCCCAGGCCTCCGTAAGCCATGGCGTCGGTGCCTTCATCGGAGTAGTACGGGGCTGCGAGAACTGCCATGGCGATGGAAATCACGTTCGTCACGGGGTTGTATGAAGCCATGTGTGCCGACTGCAATTGGAACAACCGCAGGCTTGCCTGGTACTCTTCACTCCCGAGTGACTTTTGTAGCTGCTCACGACTCTTGCGCCAGTGCTCGAAGAAACTCTGTGCCGTTCCGTGGTCGTGTCCGTACAGGACTTCAAGGCTCCTGTTGGTCATGTATTCTTGGGGTGGCCATATCATAGTGCTGGTGTTCTTAAGTCGCAAGGAGACAGCACGGACTGCTTTTGTGTCCAGGGTGGACCAGGAGCTGACTTCAGCCACCGCAGTCATATGCAGATTGCTCAAAATTTTATTAACTATAAGCCTGTGATCTTTGGGGAATACGCGGTCGTCGATGCCAGAGAAAAGGAGCATGTACACGGTGGCAGCGTTTATACCGCAAGCCATCGGGTAGTAGTGATCAGACAGCGGGTGCTTCGAGAAGAGGCCTCGTACTGAGCTACTTGCGACGGGTCTGAGAAGCTGAATGAACCACCATGCTGTGTGGAAGGTCACCTCGCGGGCCGAGTACGATTCGAAAAGGACACTCATCACGTCGATCAGATTGCCGTTGGTGGCGACCAGTGTGTCCTCTTCGGTTAGCTCTGGTTTCACGTTAAATGCGGATTGGAAGGCATCGACCCAGTCACGGGCTTGGAGTTTAGGCACTAATGCTGGTAACTGGCGAATGACCAGAAACCGAGGTTTTGGGTGTGTGTCAATGAACGCGAGCGAGAGGTTTCCGAAGATACAGCTCTGAATTTCAGCGCTTGCCATTGCGAACTCAACGAATGCGGGCAAGGCTTTTTCTCGAAAGGTGCCGGATAAAAATAGGGCGACGACGGATTCATAGAAGTTGTACTTATTAACCTCTCTATTGATCACTTTGGAAATGTATGGTGCGAAAGATGGGCTCATGGACACTGACCTTCGTTGGGCGGTGCCATGCCAGGGCTCGACGAGTTCAACGAAGAACCACAATGGCGTGACCCACAGGGCGGCCAGGTTGACCAAAGCCCTCAGCGGTACTGAATAATCGTCTGGGTCACCAAGCCGAGCATCAGTGGAGTCTAGCAGCCATGGGAACAATTCCTTGCTCATGAATTCAATTATGTTTTTCGAATCATCGATGTCTGCCGTGGTGCCTTCGAGGCGAAGACAAGCGTCCATCATCAGCCTCACGCCTTTCGTTACGGGACGACTGGGGTCTTCGCGAAGGTGTTTCCGTTCCCGTAGCCACTGCGCTAAGCGAAAAAGTGCCGTGGACACACTAGGCCGAGTGTCGTTATGCAGCCATCCGGAGCACACGAACTGGCCAAAATCTTCGCAGGCTTTTCGGCTGTTGCCTTGTTTTATGCCTAGCCCAAGTGAGGGATCCAAGCAGGCTCTAGTGGCGCAAATTTCAGGAACGGCGCGATGTTTAGTCTTGTTATGGACAAGGTAGAAGAGGATCGTGGCGACCATGGCGGTGACGAAGAGGAAGAATACGATAGCTGCCGTACTTTTGAGCGTGCCGTGTTTTGGCTTACTTGGTCCAGGGGGCGGCGATTTAGCCTGCAGAAGAAAACATTCTTTGTGTGAGTTTTTTTCAGTTAGTCGCTGATACATTTCGAGAAACAAACGGTTTGTTAAGAGCTGCTGGTCTATGACGCTGTGAAAAAACGACTAATCGAGTACGAATTAGAAATTACTGGACGCTCATCTTCTCATTGGGGTATGGTTCTTGATTTCCTATTGATTGCAAAAATTATGTTGATCACTGCAGCTGCAATAAATTTCGCTTCCTCGACAATCGATGCGATGGTGGAAAGAGTACGCCATAGTCAAAATAATGGTCCGAATTTTATGAACAGGTATTTCATTATTCCGTTAGAACAGCATTTATAACTAAGTCTGAACAAGCCGAACTGTCCAAAGCTATTGTGGCGGAATCCAATTATTTATGTCCTTCAAGTAGTCTCGAAGTGAACTTAGGTTGATTGTAATGCTGTACTCTCGACTTACCCAGCCTGCTTGGCTAGCACGAAGCCAGAAAACGTCTATTCGCTGGAGATTGTGTCTTAAAGGACCATATCTGTATTACTTAAGGCATCAGTGCTCAACGACATGAATGTAATAAGCCACGTAGGCAAAACACGTTTCACAATGCTGTCACAATGTATAGAAGTTTTGTCTGTAACAAATCAACAAGCGACTCAAGGGAAGCCTCAATACGCTAGCCAACGCTTTGGCAAAACGACCAGCTGCTTGTCAGACCAAGGTACCCGAACCGTTTTCGAGTAGACTGTGCGTCCCCTAACTGCACTCTGATAATTTTACGCAGTCATATGAGGCGCCAGAAATCATGTGACCTGAAATGACACCGTCGACCGCTGACACGTTTATGACGACGTGGTCTGAGAAATCTAATAGGTTAAAACGTTCGTCTGCTCGCTCCTTGAGCGCATGTGCTGACGTTCCAAGCAGCGGTGTGAGGTCATATAATTGTTGTCTACAATCCGATCTTCAAAATGAGAAGACCAAATTTTTCGGAAGTGGTTCTAGGTTCTGGTTTTATCCGCTGGAGAGGAACAGCCATTCATTGTACGCGTCCTTATTGAGCAGCGGAGACGAGACGCTGACAAAAGCTGCGCAGACGCAGCGTTGGTTGGTAGCGCCACCATACTAACCGTTTGTGGACAAACGTTCGCAACAATCGCCATTATTCTGTGCGTTGATCTAGTTATGAGGTTCATATTGGTTATACGAGGAACATTACCTGCAGGCTTAGTTCCTACGGCTGCACCGACTAGCAGTCGCCGTCCATTTCGCCTTTTCCAACACAGCGTTTTTTGGCTGCTCCGGCACACGAGGACGTTAGTTTCGATAACTGTTTCTCAGTTTCTCTCTTTTGGTTCAGCAAATATCTCAGCATTTACGCACGACCCCGATACACTTCCGACGAATAAGCCGACCGACAACGACTACTGCACTCTTTATTTAGATGTTGGTGCGAGCAGCCACAGCTTGTTCGCTTTGACCAGGAACTCGTTGCTAATGCACAACATGAAGTTAGCGTCATAGAAGTTCCTATCTGGTTTTTGTATTCAAATTAGCGGCATCGATTGTTGAAATAGATTATGCATTGGTATGTACATATTGCAATATTTGTACAAGAATTATGTGGCTAAATAACCTATTTACGAAAGACTGTCATCTCTAATTCTCAATCACCTCATTAGAATATAAGACCGCATATGACTTTCATGACTGCGTTACACGTGATACCTTACACCTGCAAATCCAAATCCCAGATCATTACGTGAAAGGTTACTCAGCTATTCCTTGCCTGGATCCTCCGACCATTCCAATATCACGCATGGCCGGATTACTAGACCGGGTTATTCGAAGCTCTATGTTCTGAATGTCTCGGCTTCTCACAATAATCTGGCCCCGCTGTGGGGGCTTCAGTGGTTAGGGCACTTAACTACTAAACCCAAAAGACGTGGGTTATAAACCTGGCCACTGCAGTCGCTGTTCAGTGCAGGCGTAGAGTGCGATGCCAGCGGAGGTTGATGAATCCCAGGTCGCCAAGCTTTCCAGATCCTTCCACAGCACTGCTTTACGGCATCTCCAATTGCGTTGTACCGTAAAGTATATATACGGCAGGCCAAATGAAATCACATAACCTGACTCCAATAATAACGATAGTTGTTTCAAAGGAAGGGACAGGAACAGTATCTGCCACACTCTTTTCTGTGAAAACCTGAAACGCTTCCTAAAGAAAGGAAGGAAGGTGGGAATGCAAGCGGGAAGAGACAAGTTGCCGTTTTAGAGGGTTCAGGAGTAATTTCGACCTCCTGGGGATCTTTAACATGCACTGACTTCACAGAGCACATGAATGCCTCTGCGTTTCAGTGCTGGGGGCGTGGTGTTCGGTTATTTATGATGGCAAATAAAGTTTAATCAATCAATCAATCAATCAATCAATCAATCAAACAATCGCTACATCGATACGAGCCGCCGACGGTCGGGTTCGAAAGTAAATCATTGTGTACCATTGCCTGGAGTCTGTTAAGAGCTGCCGCTTGATCCACAGAGCTAGGCTTGGACGGCCTCTTGTAAAATCCTACAGGAGAAAGAGAGGAATATCATCATCATCATTATCATCATCATCAGCCTGATTATACCCACTGCAGGGCGAAGGCCTCTCCCATATTTCTCTACTTAACCCGGTTCTGTGCTAGCTGCATCCACTTGACCCCTGCGAACTTCTTAATCTCATCCGCCCACCTAACTTTCTGCCGCCCCCTGCTACGCTTTCCTTCCCTTGGAATCCAGTTTGTTACCCTCAGCGACCATCGGTTATCCTCTCTTCGCACTACATGTCCTGCCATGTCCATTTCTTCTTCTTAATTTCTACTAGAATGTCGGTAACTTGAGTTATTTCTCTGACCCACTCTGCACGCTTTCTATCTCTTAATTTTACCCCTACCATTGTTCGTTCCATAGCCCTCTGGGTTGTCCTCAACTTAAGTAGAACTCTCTTGGTTAGCCTCCACGTTTCAGCCCCATAGGTGAGTACAGGTAAGATGCAACTGCTGTATACTTTCCTCTTGAGCGATACCGGTAAGCTGCTAGTCATAATCTGCGAGTGCTTGCCAAATGCGCTCCATCCCAATCTTATTCTTCTTGTTATTTCCTTTTCATGGTCCGGATCTGCGGTTACTACCTGTCCTAAGTAGACATATTCGCCTACTACTTCCAGTATTTCGCTGCCTAATGTAAACTGCTGTTCCTTCCCGAGGCTGTTGCACATTACCTTAGTCTTCTGCATATTGATTTTCAAGCCTAACTTTCTACTTTTCCTGTCTAGGTCATCAATCATTATTTGCAGTTCATCCCCCGAGTTGCTTAGCAGTGCTGTTAGAGGAACTAGAGGGCATGAAATGGGATGTCATAGAGGTTAGGAGGCCGAATGAGGCATATACTGCACTGAAGGATGGACATGTACTGTGTTATCGAGGTTTACCAGAGAGGCGACAACTAGGAGTAGGTTTCCTTGTCAATAAGTATACAGCGGGTAATATAGATGAATTATATAGTATTAATGAGAGGGTTGCCGGCATAGTAATTAGGCTTAATAAGCGGTATAAACTGAAGGTTGTACAGTCCTATGCACCTACATGTAGTTATGATGGCCAGGCAGTTGAAAGCTTCTATGAAGATGTAGAATCGGCAATGCGAAAAGTAAAGACGCAGTATACTGTACTAATGGGCGACTTCAACGCCAAGGTAGGGAAGAAACAGGCAGGAGACAAGGCAGTAGGTGACTATAGCATTGGTTCTAGGAATAGCAGGGGGGAGTTACTAGTTGAGTTTGCAGAGCGCAATAACTTACGAATCATGAATACCTTCTTCAGCAAACGGAGGAACCGGAAATGGACATGGAAGAGTCCTAACGGAGAGACTAAAATTAAATCGACTTCATAATGTGTTCAACCCCCGCCATTATGCAAGATGTAGAGGTAATCGGGAAAGTGCGATGCAGTGACCACAGGATGGTGAGGTCCCGAATTAGCCTAAATCTGAAGAAGGAACGCAACAGATTAGGAAGACAGAAACCCATCAACGAATTAGCGGTGAGGGGGAGGGCAGAAGAGTTCAGGATCTCGCTACAGAATAGGTATTCAGTTCTAACTAAGGATGGCGACATTACCCTAGAGGCAAGGAACAATAATTTCAGAGATATCATTACTGAGTGCGCGGCAGAAGTGGGCGGTAGGATAGCTAGAGAGGATACCGGTGAGCTGTCTAAGGAGACGAAAGATTTGATTAAGAAACGCCAGAGTATCAAAGCTTTCAATCCAACAGACCAGGTCGAATTGGCCGATATATCAAAGCTAATCAATAAGCGCAAGGTGGCCGATATAAGGAAGTATAACATGGAGAAAATTGAGCATGCTGTAAAGAACGGGGGAAGCTTTAAAACGGTGAAGAAGAAATTGGGCACGGGCAAAAACCAGATGTATATGCGATAAGGGACAAGGCGGGCAACGTCATCACTAATATGAAAAAGATAGTCAAAGTAGCCGAGGAGTTCTATACAGATCTCTACAGTAGCCAAAGTAGTCAGGACCGTAATGAGATTGGCGATAGGGAAAAACAGTCAGACGTTCCACCAGTGACAAAGGACGAGGTCAAGAAAGCACTAGAAACTATGAAAAGGGGAAAATCAGCTGGAGAGGATCAGATAGCTACAGATTCACTGAAGGTTGGGGGGATATCGTGCTAGAAAAACTGGCCACCCTGCATACGCAGTGCCTGGTGTCATCGACAGTACCGGAACCATGGAAGAATGCAAACATTATCCTCATTCACAAGAAAGGGGACTCTAAGGACCTTAAAAATTGCAGACCAATCAGCTTACTGTCTGTTATGTATAAGGTATTTACTAAGGTAATCGCTAATAGAATCAGGACAACCTTAGACTGCAATCAAGCAAAGGATCAAGCAGGGCTTTGGTAACGGTACTCTACTATCGATCATATCCATACCATCAATCAGGTGATAGAAAAATGCTCGTAATATAACCAGCCCTCATACATAGCATTCATTGATTACGAAAAAGCATTTGACTCAGTTGAAACCTCGGCGGTGATGCAGGCAGTGCGAAATCAGGGGGTCGACGAGCCGTACGTGAAAGTGCTGGAAGATATATATATATAGTGGCTGCACAGCAACCATAGTTCTGCATAAAGAAAGTAACAAAATTCCCATAAAGAAAGGTGTTAGGCAAGGAGACACAATCTCTCCAGTACTATTCACAGCTTGTTTAGAGGAAGTATTCAGAGACTTGGAATGGGAGCAGTTAGGGATAAGGGTAGATGGAGAATACCTCAGTAATCTGCGATGTGCTGATGACATTGCCTTGCTAAGGAACTCGGGGGAGAGGAATAAAATTTTACCAAAATGTTTCGGCGTCCAAAAGGACCACATTGCATGGCTTAAAAGGTTGCTGTGTTGTGTTGATTTTTCATGACGCATTAGGAACCAAGGCTATCATATGCAACTGCAAAAAGATCTTTGGTGCTTCTTTGATTATGAACGGATGAACAAGATTTTTATTAGCCTGCGAAAAGCTCAGCATGCAACTCTCGGGGAACTTGAGCAATGTGCCTCAAGGGAGGCATGAAGAATGAGGAGGACGCTTAAAGTGATGACGCAAAAGCGTGCGTTCTTTTGTTTCATCTACTCTTTAGCTACAACAGACCACGAAGCAAGGAGTCAGCAGCCTCAGTAATGCAGATTACAGCACAATGAGTAAAAATACCAATATTCCGGTTATGACGGACTACAACACGACGACTCACAATCTTCTTGTTTTTTGTTGCTATGACGATTATGACTCAGATTTACCTCAAATTTTTACCGTATATTACCCGCGAGTTTCTGTTCATTTGAACCAAATTTGAATGCGGCGCGCTGCTGTGTTGCAACACAAATTATTATAGAAATATTCCATATACGGCCTCAATCGGGCAGATTTATGCGGGCCACCTTGCCTGTGTGATGACACTGAACGCCCGACCATCGATATTTTCTCTGCTTTTGCTGGAGGACAAACCTTCCAGCCTGAAAAAACCATTACAAAACTTTTGTCAACAGTCGCTAGATCATGGACACACGTGGATACAGCCGATTTTTGACAGTGCAATTAACGTCACAGTACTCTCTGTCTAGAGTAAGATTGAGAGGGAGCGCATTTGGCAAGTACTCGCGAATTATGTCTAGCAGCATACCAGTATTGCTCAAGAGGAAAGTATACAGCAGTTGGATCTTACCTGTACTAACCTATGGGGCTGAAAGGTGGATGCTAATGAAAAGCGTTCTACTTAAGTTGACGACAACGCAGGGGCCTATGGAACGAGAAATGGTTGGTGTAAGGTGTAAGGAAGCACGCAGAGTAGGTGATAGAAATAACTCAAGTTACTGACATTCAGTGGAAATCAAGAAGAAGAAATGGGCATGGGCAGGACATGTAGTGCGAAGAGAGGAATAACGATGGTCGCTTACAGTAACAAATTGGATTCCGAGGGAAGGAAAGCACAACATGGGGCAGCAGAAAAATAGGTGGGTGGATGAGGCTAAGAAGTTCCCAGGGGTCAAGTGGATGAAGCTAGCACAGCACCGGTTAGTTGGAGGAAAATGGGAGAGGCCTTAGCCTTGCAGTGTGTATAATCCGGCTGATGATTATGACGATTGTCTGTCATGTCATCATCGCCTGTGCGGAATCCAAAATATAATTCAGTTTCCTGCTCTATTCTCTTTCAAAATACTCCAGCGTGGTGCCAAAACTTTAAAAATCAACAACAGCGGTTTTTCCCTAAATGCCCGTAAATTTTCTTATCTACATTGTGTGTCCTCCACGAGTCCATTTCTCCTTCATCCCACCTAAATAGCAACTTGCGTTCTTTGCATCTCTGACTGTGGTCTTATTGTGTCCATTAACCTGATATCTGTAATTTACCTTACTTCTATAACACTACATACAGGCACTGCGGTGACTCGACGCGGCCCACCCAAGGCCATATACTATGGCAACGAGCCAGCAATCCCCCTCCAAAGGCAATCTTGCCAGCTCCCTCAGCGGAGGAATGGGACAAGCTGTTGTCCATCCAAAAAAAAAAAGTCTACGCAACTGGCCCTCGTCACGCGAGCTCAAGAGGTCACCCCCGACTGGAGGCCACCCTGGACTCGCACCACCTCGAAATATTTCCTTGCATTTTGTGGCGATAAAAGTTGTTACCACCAACCCTAGCCGACAACACTGTTCCCAACATATTTTAAAACCGCTTCGTTGCCTTCCCAATGTCTTCCTCACATGGTGGTAGCGGAATGTTAGACCTTTTACATAATTTTCTCTTGGGGGATACTGGTAAACTGGTAATCATGAGTTACAATGTGCTGAAATTTTAGATATTTTATCCTAGTGTTATGACCCAACGGTCACTATAAGGACTATTTAAATGTACTCGCTTACAGTTTTCCCATGCTTGGCCGCCTATCGTAAACTGCTGTTCCATTACTACACATTTTGGCATTGCTTTAAATGTCTTCATAATATTTTGTAATCCGCAGTTTTGCATTGCTTGTTTTGCGTCGTCAATCACGCTTTTCAGTTTCTCCTGAAATGTTCAGCACACTATTACAAGAAATTAAACAATACTATACCTTCTAAAATATATTACCTCCAATCCTTCCAAATTCAGGTGGCTGAAGCTCTCAGTAAGGAAGCGATTAATGCTACTGGAGACATCGCGTCGATATAGTGACCGGTTTTTAAAGATGCGTACGAATTCGTATATGCGACCCAAATCTAGTATGTCAGACACGGGATCCAAGAGCGCCATCTCTCAGGAGCTGCCCCAGTAAGCAGGCCCTGTCAACTCGGGCATGTGATGTGCTCTCATGACGTCACAGAACCCACCGACCAATCAGTGGCCGACTATATTCACACGCCAACTACAATCTGCAAGAGGCTTGCACGTGATCTTTCTCTCAGAACGCAGAATACTACAACGCCAGCGGCTGGGTTTCCGCTGAACAGAGCACTTAACGCGCTCGCGTTAATATACGATGCCCACTTAGGTAGATGACTGAGTTCCGAAGAATAGAAGCGAGCAGGAAGGAGGCAGCCAGCGTTACTAGAGCAAGGTTTCTTCGAGTACGGCAGCTCAATGAAAACGCGCACATAAGGGAGACGTTTGCTTAGCACCGGACAAAGTTAAGCTTATGATAATGATGACAACAATGACGATGATCATATTATACTTTGCTATGCTTGAACCCCCTGCGGAGCACTTACTGGCAGCGCCATGACCCGGTGCCGGTCTTGCACTGGACTTCAACGGAACAGAGGTAGAAGCAGCGTTCTCGTCCGAAACCCCCGTGTTGGAAATGACCTTAAACTGGAAGTCGATGTCGCTTTCGTGCGGACTGGCGCACAGCACCGTGGACAGCATGTCATAGGTGGTCAGCCTGTCCAAGAAAGGAGTTTACCAACAAAAGACATGCGCTGTTGCGGAGTGTGGAATGTCGGCGTGTTGCGCGATCTTAAATCTCTTTTGGGGTAGTTGGCCTAACTCCTACTATCTCTGCAAAGGTCTATCAAGAGGTCTATCAAGAGAATTATTAAGTATTAGCTTCTAACCAGCCGTCCCCGCTGCGAGTCATAGCTGCCGTTCTCATTGACAATATGGCCTCCAGTACGGACGGCAATGATCAAAACAGAGATTCAAAAGAGTATCAAAGATAAAAGGCCGCGTGGTTTTAAAATGTTACGCTCACGTAATCTTCAGTATTAGTAAAATGTGACCTGAGTTGCTCGCCAGGAACTTCCTGCTGTTGTCAAAAGGCAGTATACAACTTGCTTAATTGAGTTTTAAACCAGTCGAATAAACTATATAAAATTAATAGACGATTTGTTTGGCTTTGCTTTTCTAAGAACTCACTTTGTGCGCTTTCAACACAAGGAAAATATTTGCCAGCAGGTCGGATACGCCTCCCGTACGGACTCCTCCTGCAATAATCTAAGGGTCGAGCAGTCACCAGGCCAGCGCTGTGTGTCAAGTTCGTGTGCCCTCCATGCCAATTTGCCGCATTCTTAAGGAAGTTATTGAAAATTACGAACACAGTTCATCATCATCATCATTACCATTTATTAACCCTTAAAGGTCCCGTTCGGGACATTACATAAGGGAAGGAAGGAACCTATGCATGACATAAGTGCATAAGTTAATATGCACTTTTGCTGCCATGCTGGTTGTGCGATGCTTAACGAAAAAAAATAATGCCGACGGCTATGTTACTTACTAATGCCAAATTTGAGCGCCGCTCATCAGCTGTTTCACCTTTTCGATAAATTTAGGCAAATATTTCGAGAAAGACACGTATGTACAATTACAGACAATCTTTTTATTGTTCACGCGTATTCCTTCAAGAAACACTCTACTAACTGTTTTTGGTTGTCATGAAAAAAGTTTTGTGGTCGGAGAAATGAAAAAGAGCAATTAAGTTATCGGGAGGTTGCGGGAGGCAGCGTGTGGGCCCATAGGAACGTTGCACGAAGAACAGATAGCAGCCACTGACTGGTGCCGCTCACGCCGCTAGCGAGTGAAGAGAACGTGACTGCGTTTCGGCTTGGGATTCACGCTCCGTGATCCGCTGATAGCGAGCCGGTGTTTCGACAACCGGAGAGCACTCTCGCCGCCACGCAGGAAGAATGGGGAGGGGGGTATAAGCAGCGACGAGAGGGGGAGCGTGCGCAGCAATTGGAAAACACGCGCGGTCGGCGCCACGAAGGAAGAGGGGGCCGAGCTGGTTACGCGAAACCTAGGAACGAGCGGCAAAGAGCTGCGCTCTAAAAGCGATTTGTAGAGAATCGGTGTGATTAATGCGACGTGCTCGAGTTTGCATTAAGTGCCTACCGTTTGATCTCCTGTACATTTCGTGAGCTTAGCTTCTAGATGACCCATTGTTTTCACCACGGGTGTTGTCTTACCGGAAACTTGTTCACGCACCTGGTTGGTGAATCTTCTAGGAGCTTGGTAGTAGCCTCTCTTGTTTTTGTAGTGCTAGATACACTACGGTACCCAGCCGAGCATTATTATTGTTGTGCTCTGCATCTTTGCTTCTTCGCTTGGCAAGACGTTCTTCTCTTTGTTCGAGCGTCTCTGTTGCGTCGGCAGTAGACGCAGCAAGCGGCGGGAAGCTCTATGTCATGCAGAACGCACCGTTTGCTCCTCTCCGGTGTCCGCGCATACGCATGACAGAGTTCACGGCCATGTGCCGAGTCCACTGCCGACGCAACAGATAAGCTCGAACAAAGAGGTGGTGGTAGAAACATTTTATTGCCATTGGAACAAATAGTGGGGGCATAATCCCCTGCATGGTACATGGGTGCTCCCTTACTACATGGGAGACACCTCTATAAGGCAAAAGAAAGTCCTTGAAGAGCATTCCTCCTCATAGCACAAGAAATAATTTTCCGTTGGTCTTGACTTGAAGTGCTCTTCATGATAGACTCCCAGTAGGAATCTGCGGCGTTCGCTGATGGGGGATGACGTAAGATGATGCATGTAAGAAGGATATGTAGGGAGTGTCCTGGCCTGCAGCAGAGTCCGCGTGATGAGGAAAACTGGTCTAGGTATAGGGCATGTGAAAGTGTAGGGTATGGAGCAGTCCGGGTCTGCAATCTTCGCCAGTGTAAGACCGACGCTATGGTGAGAGAGGAGGCTGGGGTGTACATTCCCTTCGTTTGTCCTGGTAGTACAAGAGAATATCACGGAAGGAGAGACGGCGCTCCCCTGCCTCTAGAGGGGGCTCCGTTCCTCTAGCCTGGAATGTAAATCCTTGGGCTAGGGAATTAACATCATTGCCAGGGAGGCCGCATAGGCTGGCGTCCAGGTGAGACTTATTGGATGCCAGGGCTGCCAGACGAGTATTATGCGAGCAGCGGTGCGGGATATATAGCCGTTGGCATAATTTAGAATCGCTGATTTGGAGTCAGAGATAATTTTTGTGGCAGATGTAGAGATACGATCAAGTGCGAAGGCTGCCTTTTCTGCCTCTGTGGTGGAATTGGTGATTATAGAGCTGGAAGTAAGCAGCTCTGCTTGATTGTCGGCTAGAGCCTGACCATACGGGTGCCTGACGTACATTCCGCTGCGTCCACGTAGATTACCTCTTGGCACTCGCTATATTGTCTATGAAGGGCGTGGTGAGCCCTGGCTATTCTGCGGCCCTGGTTTCTCTCAGGGTGCATATATTTAGGGATGGGAGGTATTATGAGATTCGAGCGGAGTTAAGGAGAAAGGGGGACACTGTCAATCGGGGGTGTAACTGGACTTATGTTTAAGTGGGATAATAAAGTGCGGCCAGCATACAAGTTGCATAGGCGAAATATTTGTGCCATTAATGTAGCCTCTCTAAGTTCCTCGAAAGTGCTGTGTACACCAGCTTGAGGAGTCGGGCATTAGATGTGCTGGGGGAAGTCGTAGAGGCGTTTTCGTGCGGCTTCGTAGGAGCGCGTTCACCTGGTCTCACGCCTTTTGTTTGAGGGGGAGGTATCGGAGGGCATACGTGGTGAGGCTTATAATGTAGGCCTCGGTGAGACGCCAGATCGGTGGGTGGCTATGCGGGTAATCAGTCGGGTAGTCTGTAGAGTTTGTGTGTGATTAGTATTTATGATTTTGCCGTGCGCACCATGGGAGTGAAGAACTAGACCGAACATACGGATTTTGGATACTAGTGGGGTCGAATGGGCATTTAGCTTGCGGGAAATAGGCGGACGGCCTGAATCGTATTGCTTGGGTTGGTAGAGAAAGAGTTCCGATTTTGAAGGGGAACAAGTCAGGCCGCGTTCCCTTACATTGGTGTCGATGGTGTTCAGTGCCTCTCCATTTCGACATCACTGCCGCGGTTAACCAAGACAGTGATATCGTCGGCATAGACGCTGAAACGAATGTCGGGGATTTGAGCTAATATTTCGGGTAGGTGAAGAAGTGCTATGCTGAATAGTATAGGGGAGACGACGGCGCCTTGGGGCGTACCTCGTGCACCAAGCGTGATCTCTGGAAGGCAGTGTTCGCCAAAGTGTGGCTGTATGCTGGCTGAGGAAGCTGTGTAGCTGTGTTCGTTGCTGGCTTGATTGCTTTCGTGGCTGGAGAAGGCTGCGTACTTTACACGATCCCGTGCTGGTAAGGTGAGGACCCTCGCACAGAATGCACTTGGGCTACAAGGCTGGTCTTGTTGTGGGGAGGCGAAACGAAGAGGCGTCCGTGTGCTGTGCGATGTCAGCGCATGTTAAAGATCCCCAGGTGGTGGAAATTACTCTTTAGCCCTCCACTACGGCTCCTCTTTCTCTCTTTCCACTTTCACGCCCACCTTCCTCCCTTCCCTTACGGCGCGGCTAAGATGTCCACAGAAATAAGTGTGACAGAAACTGCGCCTTTCCCTTCCTATAAATCAATCAATCAATCTTGTCGTGGATGGTGCATTCCACAGCGGGGACGGAGATTGTTCTTGGGCCTAGGTGGTCGAAATTACTCCGTAGCCCTCCAGTACGGCTTCGCTTTCTCTCTTTCCACTTTAACTCTCACCTTCCTCTCTTCTCTTATGGCGCGGTTCAGGCGTCCACAGAAATAAGTGTGACAGATACTGCGCCTTTCCCTTCCTATGAACCATTTGTTATTATTATTATTATTATTACTCTCCTAAGTTGTCTCCTTTCTTCATGGTGGCAGTGAAACAGAGAAAGAGGTGCCGTAGTGGAAGCCTTCGGACCACTTCGCAACAGACGCTTTCGCCTCATCGCCCTTTAGAGGTCCAAAGTGCCCCTAGAAGTTTTTCCACAACCAAGATCGCGCCTAGAGATTGAAAGCAAAGCTCGAGCTCGCCAAATCGAGTTCTTACAACAGCAGCCTCGTTCCGTTCAGTGCGAAATATGGGGCAATACGCACGCAAGCTTCGCGTTGTCAATGCACGCTGCAGAATATCAGGCGGTAAAATGTATATTTCACTCCGGCGTCTGTCGTAGCACAAATGATGCTTCGCTATGTTAAACCTTGTATACCATGCTATACAATAACGCCATGACACATCATGCTGTTCCTTATCAATATGTAGGCGAGCGCAAGAACGAAGGCCAGGCTTCTATAGAAGGTGTCAAACATTTTAGTGCGGTTTCTGTGGTGCTCGCTTGGATGAACGACGTAACATTTACGCTGGGCAATGCCGTCACCAAATTATTTCACCGCAGTCACGGGACGTCATACCATAGTCTGTCGAGCCACGGGATCGATGAGGGAATTTCTCTTGTGCAGAGAGCATAGCCCACACCTGCGCGAGATGCCGAATATGGCTAAGGCGATCCACCGCCAGTACGTCTAGCTCTATAAAATCTGGCAGGTTTAGCTTCCCTTACGGAAATTCCATATCGGATCCAGGTATGGAACATATGCTGTCAGATACAAATATATAAGGCAGCAAATAAGACCCTATCTGGGCCAGATAAGGTCAAATATGTGCAAAATGTTGCCCTTATATGGCTCAGATTTGGCCATATCTTGCAACATATAATCCATATCTGAGCGGGTAACGGGACCTTATATGGCTTGATCGGGGGCATATATGGTATCCTCGCGACCTTATGTGGCCTTATAAAGGGCATATATGGCATGGTCATGACCTTATATAGACAGACCAGGGCCATATGCCTGGCGTCAAGAGGATGTTATATAACCTCATCGGGGCCTTAATTATGTAGGCGCCATAGTGACTGTATATTAGCAATATATAGCCTTTTCTACCTTCTGGAAATATCCAATATTGGCAACATGTGGCCGAGCTTCAATTTTTCTACACTCAGCATGGCCTGCATGCTTAGTGTTAATTGTATCCAATTTAGAAAATAGCTACGAATCCTAATATTTCAATATTCTGCAGACTTCGCTGTACTAGAATTATTATACCATGTGTTCCTTAATCCAGGAGGGCGCTGGGTTATGGCTACATGCTCCTCTTTCCGCCTACTACCTCGCATTTTCATTTAAAATGCGGCGGCAGTTCGGTGCACAAAGCATATGGTCGGTTAAGTTGAGCGATTCAAAATATCAAGAAAATGATGGCAGTTCAGTATACGGCCCCCTCCGCGCTGTCTAGACGGTGACTCACCCTCAGAGACAGCTGGCGGTTGCTGCGTCCAGGGCCGCACTGGCTAGACAGTGACTCCTCCTCTCCCGCTTTCCCCTCTTCCCTCTCAGACAGCGGCGGCCCCTCGTCGCGGGCTCACATTTCATCTCTCCTCCTCACTGCCGCGCTCTATACCGCGTAGGCCGCGAGCTCTCCGTTTTGTGTGTGCTTGCTTCTTTCCCTTCCCCGTTTCAACTCCGTGCGCCTAAGCACTTGGCGTCTCGTTCCTTTTCGGTGGCAGACATTGGAGTTCGTTGCGGCTGGTGGGCGTGCTGCATGTTGTGTATGCTGGTGTGTGTGTGCCATCGCCTGTTCGCTATTAGCTGTGCACATGTAACAAAAATACGACAGCAAACCTACAAGAGCTTCAGTCTGACCGTCGGCACAGAGGAAATTACTGTGTCCAACTGCAGGTAGAAGCTGCCTCCCTAGCCTTGGCAGCGAACCTGATGGTCGATTGAGCTTTTCGGGGCTTCTGACCTGGGTGGCCCCGGCTAAATCTTCACCATTGTGCAGAAACTGCAGGCGGATCGCACCCTCATCGTGCCGCCTCATCTTCACGCCCAATCAGCAAAACCGTGAGCGTGAGACTTCTTGTCGGGAACTAGCACTTGCCAGCCTCAGGATATTGTTCACGTTATTATTTTGATGGAAAATTAATTTTTCAATCAGTACATTTGATGGTAATTGCCAGTATGTGATATTTTTCCGTACATTTCGTTGCTAATTTGTCTTTCGCTGCAGCAATGTTGACAAATTTCAGTGGGTGGATAGGATCCGTCGTTGTTTATTATTATTATTTGCACTACCTAAGTAGCTTCATGCTTGATTTGGTTTAGGGGCAGAGCTGTCGCTGTCATGACATACGCCATCGGACATGCTTTTTTTCTTTGTTTTCTGTCTTAATTTTACAAAGCAACCACGAGATAGGCGCGTTCGCTCATTTTGCACTGCAGTCTCTGCTTAAAGGGACCAAGCAACGCGTAAAACGGTGTTTAGCAAAGCAGACGAGCGATAGGTATTCCCTCACTAATCAACCTATCGCAAGAATTTTTGAGCTAGCTATATTAACAGCGGAGATATCAGCGATTAAAAATAGCGATCCTCCTCTCTCCCCTCAACTCAACACTCCGAGACACCAAACAAAAATAAAGAAAGCATCTAGAGGGCTGCGCCCCGCCATGGCCCCGCCCATGAAGCGTCATCTGATGACGTTTCAATGCCAACTTCCGGTTGTCGCCGGGAGTGGGGAAGCAGCGGCGGCCGAAGCCCATGCGGAGCCGATTTCCTTTCGCCTTTCGCTTTTCGTCCGTCGTTGCCTTTCCTTCTCATCTACAACCACTACACCTACAATGGATCCTGATCTAGAAGCGCGGTTGCTCGCGATTACCGCTGCCATGGGCATCGAGCCCTATAAATTCACCCCGTACCGGGTGAACGGCGGCGACGACAGCGACGATGACAGCAGCGACTCGTCGGCGGGCTCACCGGAGTCTCCGGACAGCGGCGGAGACGACGGCATCCCGTGGTGAGTGACAGATTGCATGATTATATCCTCCACCGTAATTTGTTATTTCGCGGGCCAAGCCTGATAGCAGTTCATGCAACTGTCATCTTGAACTATCATTTAATATCTGCAAGTCTGCACGGTGGAAGATTGGACAGAGCAAACACGATCCATAGCCTTCCTTTATTGTGCATACGCAGGTGCAGTTGCGGCCGCTGCGAGGAGATGCCAACGCAGGAAGAGCGAGTCTGCTGTCGTGGCGTGCCAGAGGCAGTACAAGAACAGGCAAACGGCTGTATAACAGCTAATGCCACATTCGTTAGTATGTGCTGCAATGCACAGATACTCAATGCTGTGTATATGGAGTTCGTCGACGGCGTCGAAGTTGAGGAGGACGACGATTTGAACAGGTAGTAGCGCAGAAGCGTCACTCGACAGAAGCGCGCTTTCACGTTCGGATGTAACACTTGTTATTTCAGACGGAACCGCTACCTCGCCTACCGGCTGTTTACGCAGTGGATCTGGGGAAAACTCGGAAGAGGAAACCGAGTGGTGCTGCCAGCATGCGTCGTTGCACGCATTAGACGCCAGTTCCCGTCTGCCAGCTATGTAGGCTTCAGGCACCCTCCTCTTTAATTCTAGGTGATTATCGGTTTTCTGTGTGTTAGCATCTAGATTTCATCACATGTGCACGGCGTCCAGCATATAGCGGTACATGTTGGCGCCTTTTATCTTTATGATGCCCCAAGAACGAAAAATTCAGATTTTCTTCATAAACTGGTATTCAGTGGTTTTTTTTTTAAAGCATAGATGTACAAGAGTTTAATTTCTTAAAGTGTCACAATACATTGTGTGACTGTCACAGAATAGAGGTAGAACGAGAGGAAGAAGATATGCTTCAGTTCGCAGTTCGAGCCAACGTTTCGATCTTCGTCTGGGCCACAAGTCCACTTGTCAAAACGTTGGCTCGACCTGCGAACTGACGCGTACCCCATTTACCCTTGTTCAGTGCTCCTTCATACCGTGTCACAGAATAGGTACTACTCGTTTCGCAAACAGGTGTGGATGCTTATAAATTTGTCTCTTTTCACCGCAGTTACCAAGGCAGTTGAGGAGCAGCAACATCTTTTGCTATCAACTGCGGGATTTGATTAACCACTTACTACTTCTGTGATGGATCGTCCCAAAGCCGACATTCTCTACGAGTAAGAAATTTAGTCTAGAAACAGGGGCCAAGCAAGTATTTATCTTTTACTTGTTATGCGTAACTGGAAAATTTCACTTTATTTGTAGTCTGGTGCAGCTCGGGGGCACTTGCTGTACACAACTCTTGTGATTTCTGATAGTAAATGCAGGAGAAAAGAGGGGCTCGTTAGAGATACATACGAAGGGGACCAACAGTCATTGACACCATGTAAACATAGGGGAATATTATTTGTTGTTTATCAATGGCAAGCAGTAATGTAACAATGGAGATAATTAGAAAGTAGTAGAAGAAAAGTAACATTTAACTGGTATGTGTTTTTTTTGTCTACTTTGTAATTATCTCCATGATTACCATACTATTTCCATTGCTCAATACCAAATAAAAATTACCTTATTCTTTCTGTGATGTCAGTGGCTGTTGGTTGTCTTTACATATATTCTCATCTCTGTGTGAGAAAATGGGTTTTGATTGCAATGAAAGGCACAGTAATTGTCTTACTTTTCAGTGAACTCTTCAACTATGCGAGAAGGGAGGAAGATGCGAGGGAAAAATGGAGTGTAGGGCTGCGGGAAAAATTTTAACCAGCTCAGGATCTTAAATGTGCACTGACATTGCACAGCACACTGGTGCCTTTTATTTTTACCTCCATCAAAAGGTGGACACTGCAGCACGGTAGCCATATTTTGAAGGAGTTAAAACAACAGCCTGTGTGCTGTTCAATGTCAGTGCATATTTAAGATCCCGAGCTGGTTAACATTTTTTTCAGTCCTACACTCTATCTTTCCCTCCTCCCTTCCTGCATGGTTGAAGAGTTCACTGAGAAGTAAGACAGTTACTGGGCACTCCAGCTCAGTAGCCAAGCGCTCTAACCACTGAACCACAGCAGTGGGTCTGAGTGGGAGCAGCTGGAACTTTGTAGCTGCATTCTCAGTGTAGGCACATAACTGAAGGCTTTCAAAACGATTTATTCTTGCTGCTACCTTGACTGCCGCCCGTGTACAAGCTGCCTCTTCTGGCTGTCACACCCTAGTATCCTTCCTCGACTGCCAACTCTATTTCTGCTCTGTCACTTCGTTACACGGGGCTGTGTGGCAGTCTCTCTTTGAATGTTTTCTGCTCAATCTGCTGACAGTCCACTTGTTTCCTGGGCAAGATTGCCTTCAGAGGCAGATCACTGTTGACCCCAGAGGCTTTTTGATGTGTCATACATGTTTTGGTACAATTTAGTCCAGCTTACCAGGATCCCCTTTATCATTATCTCTGCTGGCAGTAGTGCTGTAATGCTATTGCCTTCCCTCTTTGTAATTTCTAGAAGCTGAGGCCTGAATACTTCTGATAGCTCAGTCAGTTTGCTCTGTTACACGAGCACCTGGTCACCCATGGAGAGGTTTTGCATCCTCTTTTTTGTCTGGTGTTCATAGTCATTCCTGGTTTCCTTTCATAATCCCTATTTGCAGTTTTGGTGTCACTTTTCCCCTTTGCAGTGATGCAGCCATCAGTTCTGTGGTTCTCAATGCTGTCCCCTTTTTATTACTTCAGCCTTGATCGCTTGTAGTACAGCTGCATGCCTGCCAACTCTTCTGACTTTTGTATAAAAGGTACAAAAGGTATAAAAGGTCTGAGGGTTTCGCTAATGTTGCCCCAATTTTGCTTAAGGTACTTTCTGTTTACGAGAAATTATTCGAATTATACTAACAGAACACCTCCCTAATGGTATCTTTTGCCAGCACAAAAGCACACTGCGAACCATCTGTGAAGTCACTATCAGCAGCCGTATTGTTGCAGTGACTTTCACCATGTATCCTTGGGGGCACGATACCTCATCTAAAACTCGATAGCTGTTCACGGACTTATTGAAGTATTAATGCCACTGTATGGCAGCCACTTTTGCTAGCCTTTTGATTTCGGGCTCGGGCTTTCGGACTAGCCTTGCCTTCTTTTCTTTTTCTGTGGCCAGCTGCTGTGTCTAATGCAATGCGACTCTTGTGTTTCGCAGCCATATAGCAGCCATATTTGTGAACACAGCGCGGAACAGGACGCAACACAAGAGAACGCAGGTAGACAGGACGGAGCGCTGAACTGACAACTTTTATTTTCAAAAGAAAGAAGGTGACCCGTATTTAAGCGGTGCCTATCAGAATACGTGATCAATACAGGGAGCAAAACACTGCTAAAAATCCTTTCTGGAAGAAAGAATTGGCCAAAGACAACAAAAAAAAATGCTATGAGGGATAAGCTCTGATAAATAATTTCTGCTGCATGAAATTTATGCATCTCCAGTGCCGATAACCAGAAAAAGAGATGAACATTTAAAAGCAAAAACCCCAACAATGTTTCTACAAACAAGAATGTGAACATGGCACTAACCGCATTGAAAAGAGGTAAACAGGTTTGAATGTTAGAAATAAAACATTGACAGGACTGTGAGCATGACGATAACAGGATAAAAGCCCAACAAAAAACACGGCCAAAAATGATCACCAATGACAAACGACTAAAAACACAACCAAAAAGAGATGAAAGTTTTCGAACTCTGTTAAAATCTACACTATCTTGAGAGAAAGGCTACTTCTTTTTCCGACAGTAGAATTGAAGGCATGCTTATGCACTGATCATCCTTTGAATGCTGGCAGCTTCCATAATCTCACGTGTTAGCTTATCGACATGTCTCCCTATCACTGAAGTTTTTTCGAAGTCTGGTAAGCATCTTGATTCCGCATGTTCACAGTCCCTACAGTGAATGCCCAGATGGCACAACTTTTTAACAGTTACACTGTATTTTTGTTCTTTCAATCTCTCGTTTAAGCAATGACCCGTCTGACCAATGTACTTTTTGCCGCAAGACAGAGGAATGGAATAAATTACCGACTTAGAACACTGAACAAAGGGCTGCTGGTGGCGAGTGGTGCAAATGTTCCTTACCTTTTTAGGTTTATTTACATGATTGCAGAGACGTGCTAAACGCTCAGGGGCACTGAAAACTACTTCTACACCAACTTTTTTTCCAATTTTTCTCAGGTTGTGGGAAATTTGGTGCTTGTATGGCAGAACAACCAAATTCTTTCTGCGCATCTGTTGTCTTTCAGCTAAAGGTCTTTTTGACTTATTCAGCATACCTTCAGCAACAGAGGCCAACAGCTTAGGAGGGTAGTCTGCTTGTTCCAATCTGGCTGTCTGCCTTAAGAAACTTTTTCCAATGCAGTGAATGCAAGATTTGAACCAACTAGCCCAACAGCAAGTGTTACTCATATAGCAGCTTCATGGCTGCTCAAAGCCTGGACAGCACTTTCAAGTGTTTTTAAAAGCTGTGCACTCCAAAATTTCAGTTCTTCTTGCGATCAAAGAAGGGGTAGAATTTCCGGTTCTGAACCACGCATATCTGTGATCATGGTAGCAAGGATGGCATCGAGGTTTACATCACATTGAATACATATGCCGGGGATATGAGCAAGCAGCGGATAACTAGACAAGCCTGGTGCTTACGGTTGTAAAAGCACAGGCATTCTTGTCACAAAAATGTATAACCCCCCCCCCCCCCCCCAGTCAGCCAGCGTTAACAGACTTCAAAAAGGTCGGGTTGGCAGGTATGCTGGTGTACACTACGGTCCACTGCTAAAGGGAACACGAGATTATGTGGCCTAAACACTTTGCGAAGTGCCACCGCCGGCATGAATGAATAGCTTCAAGTGCGTGGGCGGGAAGAGCGGTCGGGAACGGCAGCAACGCATTGTCTTGCAGAGCATTTTTGGCAGAGCATCAAGAGCATTTGAAGGATGTTTTTTTTCGGTACCACATTGTGGTGGACTAAAGGCGGCAGTTTCCTCCTCTGATGTTCTCAATGTCAGAAAATGTCAGGGGTGCTATAAAACTGAAATTACATTCAGCTTCGGGGGCCTTTGAAGCGACTCTGGTGCTCATTGATGAGGTCTTCTTTTGTCGGTCTCTCAGAGCTGCTTGACATATGGTTGGATGGTAGGCTTTCATAGCTGTCAAAGCTCTCTTTATAGGTGTAATTCTTACACCGTGCCACAGAGCTCTGCAGCAAGGCATCGACATAATCTGCAAGGAGATAAGTGCACTTCAGCATTGATATGCATTTCTATTTTATTTCCATGTCCCCCTATTAATGTAAAAGGGCTCGAAGTTCAATGCTAACGACCAACATTTTTGTTCCTTATCACAAGCAATTATGTGAACATTTTCACCTGCGAGTAATCCATTGAAGCCTGGTTCTATTACCTGCCTAGAAGCTCAGCCAAGGTTTCTAATTGGGGCTAGTGCAAAAAAAAAAAAAAAAAACAAGAAGAGATTACAGGTCACACCCTAGACTTTCTGGAGGAAGAAGTTATTTATGCAGATTTTTCTCTTCATTCTCCTCTTTTCTGGTATTCTGCTGCCACCGCCTGTACTTGCAGTCTCATTGAGAGGTGCTAATGGAGCCACCAGAAGCATTGTAGTAAAAAAAAAAATCTAACACAGCTGTGGCTCTTTAAGCCAATGATAAGGATCTTTTACGAATGTGCATATTTCTTATGAGTGACAGCTGTACTGGATGTACCGGCCCCATTCTGGAAAGGAAATTTCACCGTAAAGTCGACCCATTTGAGGTTAGTCAAAAGAAGCATTATGCCGAAATGCATTTACGATGCTCTGAGCACTGTTGCACTCACAATTCTGGGCATTAGGTGGCACGGCTGAGAAATTATCTGCAGGATAAATGTTTGTTTCCGTAGCCAAGAGCCTCGTGACAGAAGTCTATAAGAGGCTAACCTTAAGGACACTAAAAACTTTCTTCATAAGCAGTCATGTTCATCTCATCTGCCTTTTGGCCTGCTCCTGAGTACTTGTGTGAGTGTTTTCCTGTATCTTTATTTACATTTGTTACTCTTGTAGAAGGGTAAAACATAGGTTTTGTCGCTCCCTCCTTTTTACTCTCGTTCTTATCACAAATGCTCTTCTAGCTATAAGTTTTAGTGGCGGTTCTGTTTGGTGTTCCATGGTTTTCATGCTCCTAACACTTGTACTCCGTGGTCTAGTATGTTAGCAAACTCTACCTTGCCCTTTGGAAGCTTTCTTCAATGCCATAGTGACTTGCTCATGGTTGACGCCTTTCCTTTTTCTATTTCTTTGGAATCTAATATCTTGTGTTTACCTTTCTCTTGTTAGGCATCATTTGTTTTGCATTTTGGCCCTTATCAGGTTTAGTTCTTTTCGTGATTTTTTAACATGGTGTTTTTGGTGGCTTCAATACCACCCCTTGTTGTGACTGCAACTGAAGACAGAGCAGCGGCACAAGAAAAATGAGAAGGAAGAAAAAAAGGTGTGCATAAATACTTCCTCTTTATGTAGTAAATTTTAGTTGCAAGTCTAGTTAATGTCCTGTTGGCTCTTTTTCTTTGTGTATATTCCTTTTGCACTAGCCACAATGTCTGAATCTAGAAGCCCAGGGCTCTATTTATGGAGCAAAAACAGCTTCTTTCAACCAATATATTTATTGAGTGTCCCAAAATTGTGTCCTGGCTGAAACTGTTTCCTACATTGCATGTTCTTAGTAAAAATTAAGTTTTGTTTTGCTGTCACCTGTTGTTTACTTACCATAAGTGGGCTGCTCTTTCACGGGGCAGACAGTGAAGTGCCCCTTTCTTGCTTTCGAGGACTTCACCTTCCACTGTTTCTCTCCTTCCTTGGTTTCAGCTTGTTCTCGGCTAGCATTCTCGTTGAAGTGCAGTACAGCGAGCCGGGTCCTGAAATAGTTAAAGGGAATGATATGCTTGCATACTACCTCTTAAGGCTATAAGTACCTTGCTTGCATCATATCTGGTGAAAAAGCATTTGCTTTGGGAGCAAAATGTATCAGCACGCTGTTGAAGGACTCCAGTGAGAATGTTTGAGCCTCTGGAGAGAGCTGGTGAAGGTCATGTAGTAGCAAAGGGGCTTCCACAACTGCTTTTAGGCTCTTGAAGGCATCCGATTCTGCACAAAGGTAATTGGAAGTGAAACTTGACAAATTAATTTTGCAGCTCAAAACACTGCTCACGGTATGCATTAAGACCATGAATGCAGTGTATATAAGAACTTCTTAACATTTAGGAGTGTACCAATCAAGAGTGCCTGATTTTATCATTAAACAAGCAAATTCATAATAGTGGTATTTTATGGTGTTCACATTGCATTATATTGGCATGAGAGCAAGCAGCCAGGATTAGTTACCTACAATATCCAGGTAATTTTGAGTCAGAGCTCCTTGAGATCTGGAGATTGTTGACTATAGTGGCTCATTGTTATAATAAAATATGCATACTTTTGGTGTGGGTATTGTGGTTACATGCGTGTTGTATACTTCAGTTTTCAGAGTGAATTTGTACAAAGTTCTATTGTTTGTGATGCAGTGTTCAGTGGAAATTATTTTTTTATTTTAGATTGTATCCTAAAAATGCAAAATAAAAAGAAATCTTAGTATCTGAGAATCACTCACTTGGCTTCATCCAGTGCCTGTCCCCCATGGGTGCATGTAAGCACTTCTTGTACAGCCCTTCGTGACCCTCGTGGATATTGCAGATGTGGTTCAGCAGACTTATCCACATGCTGACCCCAAGGACCCCATTACCTTGACTGGCAACAGCAATCCAATACAGATGGTTAATGATTGCCTGCACCCAATGTGCAATAACAGGGTACTTCTTGCTAAGAGCCCACAGCTTTTTCTTCAGGCCTAAAATGTATGGAAATATCATTTATAAGAAATGTCACTTTTCTTCACTTAACTACCCACCTTTAGCAACATGCCAAACATCAAACAGGTGTCTTATCTGTGGCCTGCTGACTCTGCAGTAGCGCTTCACGCCTGGGTGCCGGTCTGGAAAAGTAATGTGCAACTCACCACATGCCCTTTATGCTGGCTAATAGTTCCTATGTTACCCATAGAACCAAGAATCTTCCACTAACTAAAAAGGTGATGTTAAAAGGTAAACGAGTTTATTTCTTGTCATTCTTTGTATACATTTGCATCTAAAATTAGCTCATGCCATTCACTAAAACCAAACCACTAGCAAATGGGAATATTATGATGCTGGAATGGGTTCATATCAGCACAACCAAGATTGACAGTAGCAAACTGTACCTGTGGTTAGGGAACTTATCACGATCCCCTTTTGTTCAAGTGCATCCAGGCACTTAATGAGTCCCTGCTTTTCCATGGACACACTGTTTGGGACTGCAGGAGACTGCACAAAGACACACAAATGAGCATTTTATATTGGCTCATGTGAATATGCTTGAAAGATATGGTTTCAGAAACTCACCTCACCGACCTGTACTTGTGCAGTGTGAATAATACGTCCCAGCTGCGTAGCGAGCACACTGTATGTCATGTATTTGGCACTGTAGCCTGGTGAATCGCACCTCCCATCGCCTGCTAGGTCCACCTTCACACCATTCAGGTCAGCCACCATGAGGGCCTGCTGCTGCTCAAATAGCTGTATGCAAAATTGTGATCAGTCTTTCTATGGCAAATAAAAGGGGTCATTGAATTTTGGGCTAGTTGATTCATAGTGGATTGAAATTTTGTGCACACAAGACAGGACAAGAAAGGGTGCACACTGGACCTTGTGTGTCCCCTTTCTTGTCCTGTCATGTCCACAAAATTTCCATCCAAAATGGGTCCCCTTAACATGCATATATTAATGAGATTTACAAGTATGTATCACTGTTGAAATTACCCTGTACCCTATTCCACACTGTAGCATTCACAGTTGCCAGCTTTTGCAGACTAATGCATAACTAACAATATGGGATGTGTAAAATGGCTTTTCAAAGCATGCAGCAAGCAAACGGTATAGTCTACATAATTAGCAAAGAGCCAAACCTCATTAATAGCAGGCAAAAGGAAGCCCCGCTGGTAGTTGTAGAAGGTGCGCTGTGAGATTGCCTGCACATTTATGAACTGCAGGCAACGGAGTGATGCTGCCACTGGGCACCCAGAAAACAGGATGCTGGCAGCCAGGAGAAGGTTGCCAGCTGGGTTGCCACCTAAGAATGGCTGGCTCCTCCACTTGAAGCGGTGACCTCGCGAACATGCACCCTCCACTGTCAGTAGGGTGCCTCGTACTTTAAACACACAGCGGCACATGAGGCTGCACTTGCGGCATGCACTCACAAGGTCTCTGAGGCAGCTTTCAAATACGATAAATTTCTTTTCGGCATAAACAGGTGCCTCGGCATCCAGTTCTTGGTCACTGCAAATAAAAGGCAGTAATTTACAATTCGTGCATATTGTTTTCACTCCTCTAGGCTCTCTTACGTACATGCAACATTACAATGCGCATTTTCCACTTTCTTGCAAATTTGAGTTTGGGCCAGTGTGTTCAACAATAAATGGTATCAAGGTGTCAGATAAGCCTTCACTGATTTCAGGATTCTGATCGGGAAGATACATAGAGAATAAAAAAATGACAATCCTTTGCATCTCATGAGAACTATATGGAGGATGAAAGTCTGAAAGGCATTGGATTTTGGGCTGAAAGCATGGCGAAATCTGTTAATTGCCTATTTATTAGCACACAATATAGAACTGAAGTCCAACTTTCATATGGATAAGTATATGGCCTGAAAGACCACTCGATCTTGTAAAAAGCTTTTAGCTTAAGTGGCAAAAGTACTTTTGCATACCTGCAGAAGCTGTCATTGAATGATGGCATGTATGTGGTGTCCAGTGGTTCTGTCTGTTCTTCATTTTCGTAATCCTGGCTGTCGTTCAATGATGCCTCGGGCTCCGGAGACATAGATGGCGAGGCAATCGGGGACACGGGTGCCAATTCGAGGTCAGGTAGAGGTGTTGAGGTGGGCAGTGGTGTTGAAGCTCCTTGGGACCTGAAGTGTGTAGGCGACAGTAAGAGTGCCTCGTTGTGCTCTTTGGTGGCCTCCTGGAGAGCACATGGCTGAGTCTGAGTCATGGCTGCAACCCGCACCTTCAGGCCCAGGTACACCTGCGTTGCTGCCACAATGCAGAATAATTGTTAGTACATCTAGTAGTGCAGGTATTTATACATTGTACAGGGCGCCTCTTTTTTTTTACTGTTTACTAGCTTGTGTGTATACAAAAAGTATGATGGATATGCCTATGTGGTCTGTGCAGGTGGGCTTTACAGCTAGGCTGACATTAGGATAGATTTTGATAATTAAACAATTGACTGAACAAATGAACTGCACTTTTTATTGAAGGACAATATTGTGAAATTCACGATCATCAACATCACAGGTGAGCCCTGTTTGTAATTTTTTTTAATCAGAATTGTGGTTGAAATATTGAATGTCAGAATGTTCATTTGAAAACTCATTGCTGGCTGCCTGAAATTACAGTATTATATAATAATGTCCTTACACACAATAAGGTTGCCAAAATCACCCTAGAATGTTACATCATCAAACACACAATCTGTGTTTGCATTTGGTACATAAGAAATGCAACAGATGGCATATTCCAAATGTGCAAAGCCAGAAAGACAACTCTGCAGGCTTTCAAATGTGTATTTTCGAAGTAAAATATTTTAACCTCACTGCTGATAAAGCAGTTTTAAAAATGAATTTAACCTTTGATGTCCATGAGATTCAGATACCACATTATTGCCCGTTGGTATAAAAATTATGTTGTGTACATAATTTTAGTTGTCTAATCATCAAGCTCTGTCACATGATTTACAGCTTGCTGCAAAGCCCACCTGCAAAGACTGTGAAGACTTGCATAGTTTTTGAAATGAAAGTTTGTAAACAGTTTGTAAAGTTTGTAAACAGATACCTTTGAAGTAACAGAATAGTTTATCACAGCAACTACTAATTTTGCTGGTGTTTTTTTTTTTTTTTTTTTACTTACCAACAGAGTGGCACTCCTTTGTGCTTTGGCTTGCATGGAGAAGCGCCTGTGTGGTTTGGGTTGCCACTGTGCATTTTGCAGCAGAGCATGCACACCTGCACACTGGTTCCTAAAGGAAGGCACATGCAATATACAGAATATTTGTAATGTTGTTTAGTAAACATGGACACAGTGAAGGCAACATCAATCACCTTCAAGCAGTCCAAAACTGTTCATATTCTATATGCCTTTAGTAGTGTATATCTCCTTATAATACTGTATGCTTGAAAGTGAATGGTGGTAAAATGAAATGACAGCTCATAAATGGTTATTTGGGTTATGGAAAAAGGAACATGTTGGTGACAAGTTCACACATCATGCAAAAAGAGTTCTCACCAGGCTAGTGTCAGGTGCAGCAGTAATAGTTGACTGGTTTGTTGCAGGGAGCTGCTGGATGCTGCCCGGCTGGAAAGAAATATGAAAGCATAGGATCACTCAAAGCACCCAACATGCACATCACGCTACCAGCATGCAAAACTGTGCCATTCTTTAGTCACGCTACAAGATTTACAGCTAGCGTGCACACACAAAACATAAATGCTAATCTGTTGTACATGCGCAGAACATGGTGACAAATTCATTGTTAGAACATGGTGACAAATTCATATGTCATGTAAAAGGAGTTCTCACCAGGCTAGTGTGTGATGCAGTAGTAAAAGTTAACTGGGTTGTTGCAGGGAGCTGCTGGATGCTGCCCGGCTGGAAAGAAATATGAAAGCATAGGATCACTCAAAGCACCCAACATGCACATCACAATACCAGCATGCAAAACTGTGCCATTCTTTAGTCACGCTACAAGATTTACAGCAAACACACACAAAACATAAATGCTAGTCTGTTGTACATGCGCAGAACATGGTGACAAATTCATATGTCATGTAAAAGGAGTTCTCACCAGGCTAGTGTGTGATGCAGTAGTAGAAGTTAACTGGTTTGTTGCAGGGAGCTGCTGGATGCTGCCCGGCTGAAAAGAAATATGAAAAATATGATCATTCAAAGCACCCAACATGCACATCACACTACCAGCATTCAAAATAGTGAAATTCTTTAGTTGTGCAACAAGGTTTATAGCAAGCACACATAAAACATAAATACTAGTCTGTTGTAGAATGTACAGAACATGTTGGTGACAAATTCACATGTCATGCAAAAGGCGTTCTCACCAGGCTGGTGTGAGGTTCAGCAAGAGTAGTTAATCGAGCTGTTGCAGAGTGCTGCTGGATGGTGCCCGATATATGAAAGCATATGATCATTTAAAACACCCAGCATACACATCATACTAGCAGCAACAAGTAATGGCATTCCTTATTAACAGTAGAAGCTATACAACAGCTGTGCACATCACAGAGACACTGGACGTTTCATGTTGCAGGTATGCAAGCAGGAAGCAATTGCAGTTGAGCTGATTGATGCCTGGATTGCACTTTTAATTGAAACACATTGTCCATGTGTAGCTCCTGGTCCTGCAGCCAACATATGACAATTAATTTCTCTGGAGCATCTTAATCATCAGTGGAGAGACGTTATTATCAGCCTAAGCAAAGTATGACGTATGCAAATACATCTCGAAGCTAGGGCTGCTCATGGTAATGAACAGCTGCTAACGTATGAGATCTAAAATCATACAATTTGGCATATATTAATACTGAGTGAAAAAAAAAAAAAAATCACGGGAACTCGATCACAGGTGCGCCTAGTTGTTCATCTTCTGCGCATTGTGACGCTGTGTTTTTGTTTGCGAGAACGTTGCCTTTTAACATACATATGCTGGCGGAATTCTGTAACTGCAATGCATTACTCATATAGGGAATAAACAAGGCCGTACTATATATGCACTAAACCATGCATGCAGTGCTAGAAAGAGCTGCATTGGATTCACTTGCGGGATTCTTGGATCAGACGCTTCATGAAAACAGAAGGGCTGGTATTTAAAATTGAGTGCACTATGTACTCTCGCATCGAATGTGAGCTATTTTAAAAGCTTAATTGAAAGTCCAATTTCGGCCTGTACACGGCCGAAAATTAATCTGATGACTGTTGCAAAGCCGCGAAATGCAATTCTCTGTTATGGTGACGGTAGTGCGTGGTTATTTCATTTTTATACAAAAGAAACGAAAAGATGTTTGCCAGCCCCGGTATCTGCTATCTGAAGCACCTGAACTGGGGCGGCGGAAATAAAGGGAGAGCGAGGACGAAGAGGAAATCACAGAGGTGAGCTATAGGGAGAAAGGAAAGGGTAGGCAAAAATAAAAAGAAATGTATACACTATAGAACAATATACAGTAGTTTGCTTGAGGCCCACCCGCAAATTTCGTAGGTCACTGAGCGCTCGGCACATCGGGCGGGCCTCCGCACTAGCTCTGCGTCCATGTAAGTGTTTACGACGCCCGGAGATGCACACTTTACAAAGCAATGACGGCCGACGTGGGGCGATCGACCGTTATCGTCCAGAATAGCACATGCGCTTTGCTTAAATTTGGCGTACATTCGGCATAAGCGACTGTCTGTATATTTAAGTGCTAGGTTTGGATGACGTATTTGCCTGATAAGTTGAGAATCAATCATGCAGAAATTCGCGCCGTGTGCGCGCGGCATCGGCGAATCAAAACAACACGCTGTAGATGACGCGATTTTCTAATTACGTTCCTCGAATCAGACGTACGCAATATTCAAAGGTGCCGTTGAAAAAGAGAAAGCGAACAGGTCAACTGAAAGAAGCATTTTGCGACTCCCGTTTAGAGTTGAAACAGTTCAGTATACGTGAGCAGAAGGCTCGCTATTAACTATATCATATGCACACGTGCGGCAGAATCATTGAAAAAAAAAAAAAAAAAGCTTTTTTTGGCGTCCACCTCGATGTGTTTACAAGCAATTTAAGGGTATCGAGCCCATGCATCTCGACAGCCGCATAGGTGACAATCAGACCACCACACGTCCCTCTGCGGCTAGCGATACCCAGTTTGACATGTGTATAACGTAAATGCATCCTATATTTCCACTTGTGCGCGTGAATAAAATTATCATTCAACAATTAGTGGTCCCGCGATCACTAGCCGGGAAACTCACCTTCCTGCTGGGAAGAAATAACGTCGGCATGGACTTTGGTCGGAGCTTCAGGTTCTTGATAGCCATGCCTGACTGTCGCATAAGCGCTGGGTTGTAGTAATAGGCGTCAGCTGCGAAGTGCCGACCACAAACTCGGAGTCTTCGTCTAGCGTCCGACGCTTGCAATCCGATGAGCTTCATCCAGGCAGCTCGCTGATGCTCGTCTTTAGGCAAAACATGCCAGAGTTCAACGCCTCGCCGGTCACTGGCGTTACAGCCGACAACACAGCAACGCGTAGACATCTTTAGCTGACGCTCAAGACACGGCAAATGGCCTCGGAGCCACCGAAAAAAAGATGCGGCAGCGGTAAATTGGAACCATATGCGCGAAGGCATTGACCTCGCTCGCGCATGCCTGAGGCATTGTACCTGATGGGTTCGCGAGGCGCGCGCACGAGCAGACGACTTTCGCGGCTACCGGAAGTGTGTCTGTGACGTAGTCGCCGTTGCGGCTGCAGCCAATGGGCAGCCTGTCGTGCCCTGTCACTTTGCGACTAGTGACGTAGGGAATCACGGCAGAATAGTTCCAAATCTCGCCGCCACACGGAAACGGCGCAGCCCGCGAATTTCAAAACACGCTGTTTTTAAAAATTAATAATAAATCGCTGGATTTTTTTTGAGGAGTTTTACTTTGGATGAATGCTCGGAAGCGTTTGTTCTACACATTGAAAACGTTTACCAGTGACCTTTCTAGCCGTTTCCTAGTCCCTTTAAGGTAACGCCAGTACTTCCTGACAACCTATATGTACCGTCTTTGCCAAAAGTAACCAGGCTGCTGCGAAGGCTGGCGGAGCAAGTGCGCGGCCGTGTGGCGGCGTTGCGCTCCTTGTGGCTTATCGGTGCTCGTCAGCTCCGAGGGTACAACAGCTGACGTAACTTCGCACCCTCACTCTCGCTCGTTGGATGATAAAAACTTGCGCGTATGATTTGCGGGCTGCGGTTTCACGTGTGCGAAGCTTGGTTATGCCAAGCGAGGGCGCTCAGTATAGCGACGGGGCTATTCGCTCTTCTCGGCACCTGCCCTGGAGCAGATGTCGCGTTTCTCGCTATATAATTATACGTGCTTGTGTTCTGCAATCCGCTACTGAAACACACCAGCAGAATTACGCTTTCCTGCGTGTTTGATGCGCCTGTACATAAAGAATGATAACGCACCTTGAAATTTTAACATGCTTTCTCCGAGGTGCCTTGCGTACTGCAATTTTACGGACCGTAACTCCGGTACAAAGTTATGGGAAAGCTTGTGAACCTTTCCAAGCCACCTTATCTCTCTTTTAGGCTTGCAAAATTGTGCTAGTCCCTTGGGGAGGCTGTGTATAAATAAGATCAATGTTTCATTCTAACAAATTCTTGCATTTGCTTGTAGGTAAGTTTTGGTGTAGGTAACAAACGATAATGAAAGCTTCCTCACGCTTAGCCATTATATGCACATGACTGCTTTCTCGTTCGCAGAACCCTTATTTCAGAGCAGCATTATCTGGAAAATCTAGCACATATTCGTCCTAGAAACGAACAAGAGCTCACCGTGTCTACTATCACCTGCTTTTCCGTTTTCCGCAGTTGCCGAGAAGCGATAATAGCCCCGTCGCTATACTGAGCGCCCTCGCTAGGCACAACCAGGCTTCGCACGCGTGAAACCGCAGCCCGCACATCATACGCGCCTAGTTTGTATCATCCAACGGGCGAGAGTGAGGGTGCGAAGTTACGTCAGCTGTTGTACCCTCGAGCTGACGAGCACCGATAAGCTATAGCGAGCGCAACGCCGCCACACGGCCGCGCGCTTGCTCCGGCAGCCTTCGGAGCAGCTGGTTACTTTTGGCAAAGACGGTACTTTGCTAAGGTTTAGGTATTATCAGCAGTCCCAGCAGTGTGTGTTTTATTGCCCTACGGTTTAGCGGTACCTTTTCCGGGTATCGACAAACCTTTATATTCCATTTAAATAGTCTAGTTCGATTAATAGCCGTTTATTTTCTTTAGCTTCGCAAGTAAACCAGCTCGAACTAAAAGCCTTTACTGGCTAAAGCTCTGTGTGTAAAAGAGTAGCATAAAAATGTAATATATCTAACGTAATAGGTTAACGTCTTTCACTTTAGCTTCTCGTGTAGACATTATTCTGTTCAAATATCTCATTAGTTTGTTATAGTATCATGCATAAATGTGTAGAATCGCAATATTTATTATCGGATAAGCATGTCTTTGACCCTCGGTATACTCACGTAATTCAGGCCCGTCTTTGAGCGATTCCATATAGGCAGGGAAAAAAGAAAACCCGTGGTTTCAAAGCTGTTTTCCTGTAAGGTTTGAAATAAAAGGGGAAAATCAGGTTTCCCTTGGCAAACTTGATAGAGTATGCATTTAGCTGGAATACTGAAATTGTCTTGTGTGTTTTGTAATAAAGTGTTATGTTGATATGCAGATATATAGATGTATAGTTCAAAACCTACATGCCCTGCGGGCTAGATCTTTAAACCAGGAATTGGATAGATAAGGCATATCTGACCAGATATGCCTTATCTGGTACTTGAAATCAGGAATTGGGCAGATCAGGCATATACAATCAGATATGCCTTATCTGATACTCAAAATCAGGAATTGGGCAGATAGGCCTTATCTGGCCCAAATCTGTCTTGATATACCATATCTGCCGAATTCCTGATATGCCTGATCTGGATTTTGTTTATAAGTCCAGATATGGCATTTCCGTAAGGGTTTCTGAGTTTCGGAAAGCACATCGCTGTGATGCGTTCGCTGTACAATTTCGCAGCTTGCCGGATGATGAGGGATGACTTGGTTAGGGTTGCGTAGGGGCAACTCGAAAGGGTACACCTTCAAGGGATACAGGAGTATCGGTTACCATCACTATATGCCTTTTGAAGTGTTTTAAACCTGAAAAAGTTCTTCTGATTCTTATTTTAGGGTATCTAGGATTCCATTTTTTAGAAAAAAACTACGCCATTTAATGAAGACATATACTATATACTCACCCTTGAGGAAAAGTTGAAGCTGCGGCGCCCATAGTGGATTGCCTCGTGTCTTCATCCTTGTAGGCAGGCCGATCCTTGTTCTTCGATGCTCTGCGACGAAAACGAGTGGTATTACGGCTCCCGGGGACAGTCGAAGGCGTGGCGACGGGAAGGGCTGGTTGGGTGGTCTGTTGTTGCTGCTCTCCTCTAACTTGATGGCACATACCCACACTAGGGAATCGGCCAAGAATTGGGCTGCAGAGATGTTTGATTTTCAGATGGATATAATTACAGTCGCGAAAAAAAGAAATGATTGCAAGAGAATAAAACGGAAAGCAAAATACGAAAAACCGAAATGAAAAGAATAGTAAATAATGCACGCATTAGGAGAACACTGAGATTTGAATTTGCAGATTAAAAAATTCAAAGCATCTTAGCAAGGCAGACATTTTGATTCTATTAAAAAGATATGAATGACGTAAAAAACAGACCCGTGGCTTTACCCTATCATGGTGGCACCGAACGATAATAAGATCTGGCTGCTTAAATTAAGTTCCAGCTTGCTGCGGCTTCTCCAAATACTGTTTTTTTCATCATGGTAAAACGCGGCAGAACAGCAAGAAATGTTCAATTGTTTCCAGTTCCCCGCAGAATGCGCAGACGGGAATAAGCGCCAAACCAGACCTTTGCGTATAAACATTTAGAGGCGGAAACATGAAAACATACTCACCCTTGAGAAGTGGGTGAAGCTGCGGCGCCAAGAGGCGATTGCACCGTGCCTTCGTCTTTGTTGGCAGGTCGGTCCTTGGACTTCGACGATCTGCGGCGAACACGAGAGGTATCACGGCTCCCGGGGACAGTCGAAGACATGGCGATGTGACGAGCTCGTTGGGTGATCTGCAGCCGTCTCTGATGAAGATCTTCTGCTTCTTCTGTCACGCGCAGGCATGCTGCTGTTGGCGCCTGTTGCAATGGCACGATGATGATGATGATGTCCTAAGTCGTAATGGCACATACTCCAGGCGAGGGATTGGCTAGTGTGCATTGCAGATACAAAAGACTCATGGACTAGGAGTGGCCAATTTAGAGAATTTAAAGAATTAAACTGTAATTTGAACGAATAAATAAAAAGAACAGATAAAGCAAATAATTCTCATGTGACATGCAATCCAACCCAAACGGGTCCAACTCGCGGTATTTATTTGATCAGCACTGACTCACTTGCTACTTCTGCTATGTAAACGACAGTTTACCTCCTGATCGGGGACATTTGAAAACTCCTGCTCCATTATCTTTCTACCAGGCGTTTAGCTCTTTCCTATTTATCTTAAATTGCTTTAAGCATAGCGTTTCTGGCCTCGGAACTCTCTACATATCTTGCCTGTTCTTTTAAATTTTACGCCGAAAGTCTTTAGAGATTTGAGAGTGCGGATAGGATATTTGCTTCCAGAGGGGGGAGGGGGGTATTTGATTAGCAAGTAAGCTACTCAAATCGAACGAACGTGCCTTTTATGACTTAAAGCTCATTCATGCCAGGCTAAAAACCTGCAACGATGGTCTACGCGTGCTGAATGAGAAAACACATACCTTGAAAACCTACGGCTGTGCAGAAGATGTCGCAGCTGTATAGGAGTACGAGGAGACTGCCACACGGACAATGAGGCTCCTCAGCCGCCACTTCGAGGGTCTTGAGGCGCCTACTCCAGCTGCCGACAGTCGTCGTTTTAAGGCCGCTGTACGTTCACTAGTTAGGCGCTGCGCCCGTCCGCTCGAGAACGCATCCGCCATGTCCTAACAATGGGGCGGACGGAGGCATGCGTCCTCCGCCCGGCTGCCGCACAGAGTTCGCGAACTTCAACTTTTGTCGCATGCGTTCTGGAGGCGCATCGCAAGCTCCTCCTACTTTTTCAAAGATGGCCGCCGACCGAGCGTAGGCGAAAGTAGATTTCTAGGGACCCTAGCGAAAGAAGGCCTAGGCGGACGGTGCCTGTCGATGAAAGATAGACTTCATGTCGCTATTGCTCGTTTATTACGATTATTCAAAGAGGCTTTGGAAGTTTGGCTTGCCATGTGCACAAGCATCGAGTGATAGTTCCCCCAGCTGAGTTGGCCTGCACCGAGTTGACGAGTGGCCGACAAACCTACGGAAGATGTACTACTACTGCTACACAGTTGCGGTGCCTCGACGTGTTTATTGCTGCAGGATTTTCACGGACAAGAAGCAGCTCCTCGCAGTGAATTAATTCCCTGTGCGCGTGGACAGTTTCATAGCAGCCACAATTAGTGGGAGTGTAGCGAAAGTGATACGTTCGAAACGTCTGCTGTTTTGCCAAGTTGGAAATCGCCTGCAAGTATATCTGTTACGAGTGAAAAGCTCACTGCGCACGCTTTGTTTTCCGAATGTTGATATGAATTTTGAGCTGTGCTAGTCGCATTCATTCTTCTGCGTGTAGCGATCGCGAGCATACGATGTTGTTCGTGTTACGTGCCGATCACTGATATCAATCGTGTTTCGTGTATGTGCTGTGCTTCGGAACTGCCGTGAGTGTGAAGTGCCCTTTCTGAAAACTGTGTTTTACGTGCGCGAAACAATTTTGTCTGCACAGAGAAGCGTCGGGAAGCCGGCACCTATCTGCTGCTTGATGCTTCGTGAAGTATGTTTGTGATGGTTGCTTGTTATCGTTGTTTCGTGTGATGTCTCGACAGATGTGTTTATTGGGATTAATCGTTGTACTCCGAATGCTCTCATTACAACCGTGCGCGGACGGCATTGTTGCTAGTGTTCTTGGCCTCTTTATATATAGGTATGAGTTGTGGGCACACAACCACGGCGGGCTTGTAACCAAGTTTTAGTGCCGAGAAAAAAAAAACAACGCATTCTTGTTCTGTGAATGGAACGATTACCGTAGAAATGGCTGAGAAAGCTAAGAAGGTTTGTAAGATTTTTTAGGACAAGTGTAATAGATTGGGCAGTGTTATATGGTACAGGAAGAAAAGTACAGACACAATCTGAAATGAAATGCAATCTTATGTGTTATTCAGTTCCCCCATTGGAGCAGTATAAGGTTAGAAGGATGGAAGTTTTCTGCACATTGTGCAGGACAGTCCTCATGCTATTCTCATAAAAAAAAACTCGCACTGTAAGCCATAATAATAAAGAGTAAGAGTACCTGCAAGCAAGATCTCAGTAGAAAACCACCTGCACGAAAGTGTATAAGGCTCTATGGATTCAGCTTTATCATGCGGCTCACAGAGCATAGTGTGAACCTTGGGGTGCAAATACATGGCACAAGACAAATGTTTACATCTGGCATGCCTTAAGCTGCATGCACTAACACTTCATGAGAGTGACGAATGCTGGTACTCTCAAGTATGACTCAAGGAACAAAGATTTTAGGGTTATTTATAGCAGAAATTAACGAGTAGAAGGTATGTAACACGGTCACACGAACACTTTCGATCCTCATTGAACTCGGTCTGCATTCAACTCGTGCAATCGTGCCCGAGCCTGCTTGGATCGAAGCTGTTTCTGAGCGCTCTTGAGTTTTGAAGCACATCCGAGAGCGGGCGTCGCCACCCTCGATGTCACCTAACGCACACGAAGGAAGCTTCTCAGTGGTCATTCAAAACGGCCGTGCAGCACCGGATGATGCTTCAATGCTTCCTGAAAACCTCAATGAGGATCACAAGTGTTCGCTTCGCAGAGGTATAAGAAGGAGCAGGTAATTTCAGACTGAGTTTGCTAAGAAATGGGCTGCTACCACAGTTCTTTCAAGTGCATTACAATGAAAAACCAAAGGTATATGCAGAAAATAACATCTCATAAGCTTTTGTACTCTCAAGACAGAGAGTTTGCACATGTAAGCACTTCAGACGTCACGTGAAATCCTGTGAACAGCTGACCAGCGGCATTGTTCTGCAATATACATTTCCCTCATTGTCTTATGAACAGCAAAAAAAAAATGCTTTTCATAATGGCAATAACATGCACCTATTATTTACTGCAGATTTCCTGCTCTCATTGATTCATTTCTTTTCTTTAAATTTTTACTTCTTAATTATTTTGTGGTTGAAATTGCCTACAATTCAAACTCACTACACATATCTTGCATTCTGAATGCTGAATTAATGTTCGATCTGTGCAGGTAGTCGCGTTTGTTCTTCCCCCTGTAGTGACCATGCATGCACGGCATTTTCCCTGCAACGTGTCCATCATAAATATTGATTGTGGCTCATGTGTACTGTGCCTGAAAACAGCCTTGCGTGCAATGTGACCTTTCTGGAAACTATTTTGTATTAATGAAATGATCTCCGCTGTCTGCTTTCTGATGTGACTACAGAAGCATCGGCACCACTCGGTGGCTTGATTCTTCATGAAGTATAATTCTTGCAATTATAGCTAGATTATAGCAAGCCTGTCTTGTCTGTGCCACGTCTTGTTCTGATTAATCATTACGTTGTGGGTGCTGGGCATCATGATGGTGTGTCGACAAAACTGTTAATATTCTTGTCTCTCTGAAAAGGGCACATATCTATGATGGGTACCGAGGGTTTGGTGCTGAGATAAAAACAAGAGGAGAGATTCATGTCCCAATAGAGCACATGCCGTGTAATCAACTTCTGTCATTCTATCCTTAGCTCAACAGAGCAAGATGCCACCAAATGAATGGCTAAGAAAAATGGTAAGGCCTATTATAAGACTGTAATGAATTGGGCAATATTATTGCGCAGAATGAAAAAAAAATGTACAATCTGAAAGGATTTTTCAACTTGGCTAAACATTCTTCCAGTTGCAATGATACAACAATATACAGGTACTTGCACACTTTTACCAGGGCAAGGCCCTTGATCACACTGAGGGGAAGACGAATTCAAATAACGAGTTGCAACTGAGCAAGATGAATTTTCAAACTAGTTTCCTTGAGACTAAACCGTGAAGGTTCGATAGTGTCAAACCTCTACAGCATGATAATTCGGATAGAATTCCGTCGCACAACCACATTACCTTGCATTGCCTTGATCTGCATAAAGTGATGCTTCTTGAGAATGGTAAATGCTGCTGCTTAGTGTAGCAAGAAAATGGAAATTACTTGGCGAGAACCAAATGTTACTTGGCGAGAACCAAATGGCGAGAACCAGAATGGGGTGGATAAACATTTATTTTCTGGCTTCAAAGACCACTATACTGGTAACAGATGCGAGATGCTACAACTGGGGATATGCATATAACAGCTTAAGTTTGCTGCTACAGACAGGCAACATTCATTTTTTGTTCATGGTATAGCATGCAGAAATCTGGATAAAATATCCTTTGCTTTGTTGAATTTCCTGGCTTCAACCAGAGCAGTGCAGCATTTCTATCAGGGAACACGAACAGCTTGAAATCTCAAAAAAGCCATGTTACACACACCTAAAATCACTGGAGTGCTTCTAAGTACTCCACAGATATGGTTGTCAAGTGAAAATTCATGCAGTTGCGTCAGCATGTACCTAATTAGCAATCTCGGACTGACCGAAAGCTTAGTGCGCTTCACGACTCTGGAACACAGCACCTTACAGAATGTTATGTGTCCTCTCAGAGCAATGTACTTCTTTTTCCCTGTTGAGCTCAGTGGCTATTTTTATAATGTCCCCCTAAATGAAGCTGTCACTGTATACACCCATTGCAAAGACCCCTTTGTATGGAAAATTCCACAGAGCCTGTCTCCACATGCAACGCTGCACAAGTGTGAAGAAGTGAGATTACAGTACAAGGCTGCATGCTTGAAGAAAACACAATTGTAATGAATGAGGAAGAGTAGTGCTTTGCCAACTTATCTATTTATTCAATTTGTCGGGGTGGCGCAGTGGTTACGGCGTTCGACTACTGTTCCCAAAGACGCGGGATCTAATCCCGGCCTCGGCGGCAGCTTTTCGATGGAGGCGAAAAGCAAGGCGCCCGTGTGCTGTCCGATGTCAGTGCATGTTAAAGAACCCCAGGTGGTCAAAATTTCCAGAGTCCTCCACTACGGCGTCTCTCATAGCCTGAGTTGCTTTGAGACGTTAAACCCCACAAACCAACCAACCAACCAACCAACCGACCGACCGACCGACCGACCGACCGACCGACCGACCGACCGACCGACCGACCGACCGACCGACCGACCGACCGACCGACCGACCGAACCGACCGAACCGACCGACCGACCGACCGACCGACCGACCGACCGACCGACCGACCGACCGACCGACCGACCGACCGACCGACCGACCGACCGACCGACCGACCGACCGACCGACCGACCGACCGACCGACCGACCGACCGACCGACCAACCAACCAACCAACCAACCAACCAACCAACCAATTTGTGATAGAAAAGAACCCAGCAATATAGTCATCCACACTGCTCAAAGGCAAAACAGCATTGTCTGCTAGTCTACAAGGTTCGATCATCACTATTATATGTTGTGCATACCACTGTGTATCACTGCTGCATTACAGCAGTACCCCCCCCTCCTCTCGTCTACTTGGGGACTACGCATTAAAGCAGACAGGATCTCCCAAGTGTGAAACTGCATGGACTAATTTCTCTCCAGCTTTAAGGGGAACAAAGCGGAAATGAAAAGCACGAAAACAAGGCACACAAGAAGCAGTAGTGCTGGCCAATGTTATTCGACGCAGCCCAAAGGTCTGGAGAGTGAATGAAGGGAAATGACAATGGCAGAGAAGGAAATGAACACACTAGAGCGCAGGTAGGAACGCATCCACAAAGCTTCACAGGAATTTGTGCATGATCCTGGAAACATCTCAAAAGTAACAATGAAACACAGACAAAAAAAAATAAATTCAGGAATGCATATAGAAACCTACACGCGTCTAACACGGGACAGTATGACGTATCATGCAGCATGACCTCTTCAGGCGAGCAGAACCTGGTGGGGCGATCTAAACTAAGGGCTATTGAACCAGGCACAGACTACAACCTTCCAGTGGCAGTGAAACGAGGGCGCCGTTACGCATTCAAGAAATAGTAACCCAGCATAGCATGATCAATAAAACGGCACAAGAACACGATCACAGGAAAAGAAGAGGGATTGAAAGGCACTCTTTCTTTCCATCTTCTTTTCCTGTGATCATGTCCTTGCGCCGCTCAAACGGTCAGTGTGAACCAACCAGCATTACAGCAAGTACTACAAGCATAAAATGGTCAGCACATGTAGCATCCTATTGGCATGTTTCCATTGCAAGGCAGATGCCGTTCGAGTTACTAAATGGCACATATGGATGAGTTGCGAATGACTATTACATATGCATGCATTCTCTGGTAGGTATGTAAAGCCTCACTGGTCCATACATTTACATTCGATGCTTTTGTAGAGACAGACTCCCTGACGAAGAATCCTGCAGCGGTTGACCAAAGCATGAAATGTGTTTTTTATGGTACACCTGCTGCGTGGTGATATTGTAAAATGACCCAGAAGCCTCCATATGTGCCTGTAAATACACAAAATTCAGTGAGATGAGCAATCCAGAACAGAAAGCTACATTAGATGGGTTTTTAAGCATAGGTAGCATTGAGGAAAAAAAACACTGCCAGTTTCAGTTGATTAAGGAAATAAGTAAGTATACAAAATGCAACCATAATTTCAAACGGTTCGATAGTGGGCATATAGCCAGCATTTTTTTCAGTTCAGTTCAGTCGTTCAATCGTGTCCGGCTCTTCGTGACCCTATGTACCATGTCACGCCACACTTTCCGGTCTCTCACTATCTTCCTAACATCACATAACTGCATCTGCAGTGCCTCGAGGATGCCATCTAACCATCGCGTTCGCTGCCTACCCCTTCTCCGGCGACCCTCAACCTTTCCCAACATCAAATCTTTCTCCAGCGACTCCTCTCTTCCAAAGTAGCTCTTCCAGGTGACCAAAGTAGCTGAGCTTTAACTTTAGAATTTGACCCTCCAATGAGCAGTCAGGGTTTATGGTCGACAATATGACTGATTTGATCTTATATGACTTATATGATATGACTGATTTGATAAAATCTGTCACAGCTTCCACTTCTTGTCCATTGATGCTCCAGGACTTGATAGGGCAAAACGCCATGATCTTTGTCTTTTTAATGTTCAGTTTAAGCCCAAGCTTCTCACTTTCTTCTTGTACGCGCATCAGAAGTCTTTTGAGTTCCACTTCACTTTCTGCCATTAAAGTGGTATCATCCGCATATCTAAGGTTGTTGATACGTTTTCCAGCAATCTTCACTCCAGCTGAAGACTCGTCCAGACCGGCCTTCCTCATGATGCACTCTGCATATAGGTTAAATAGGCAGGGCGACAGTATGCAGCCTTGCCTCACTCCTTTCTCAATCGGAAACTAATCAGTAAGACCATGTCCAGTTCTGACTGTGGCCTCTTGTCCTTCATACATGTTCCTGAGGAAACAGATGAGGTGAATTGGAACTCCCATCTCTTGGAGAGCTTGCCACAATCTGCTGTGATCTACGCAGTCAAACGCTTTCGCATAATCAATAAAGCAGAAGTAGATGGGTTTCTGGAACTCTCTTGCTTTTTCCATGATCCAGCGAAGGTTGGCAATTTGGTCTCTAGTTCCTCTGCCCTTGCGAAACCCAGCTTACACGTCCGGAAGCTCCCGATCCACATACTGCTACAGCCTTCCTTGGAGGATTTTCAACATCACCTTGCTAGCATGCGAAATAAGTGCGATCGTGCGGTAGTTGGAACAACCTTTGGCACTGCCTTTCTTTGGAATGGGGATGTAAACTGACCTCCTCCAATCCTGTGGCCACTGCAGGGTTGTCCGAATGTCTTCTGACATAATGTGTGCAGAATGTTAACAGCATCATGGTTGAAGTTTTGAAGCAACTCAGCTGGAATGCCATCAATTCCGCTAGCTTCGTTCTTAGCAAGGCTGGCTAAGGCCCATTCAACTTCACTCTTCAGGATGCCTGGCTCGAGATCAGTAATCACAACCGTCTTATGTTGGGTTTGCACATTCGGGTCCTTCTTGTACAGTTCTTCTGTGTATTCCTGCCACCTCTTCTTTATCTCTGAGGCTTCAGTGATGTCCTTGCCTCGTTTGTCCTTTATCACGCCCAGCTTAGCACAGAAGCTTCCTTTGATATCTTTGATTGTCTTATACAGAGCTCTTGTGTTCCTTAATTGGCTGTTGTCCTCAACAGCTTGGCACTGTATGCTCAGGAAGGCATTCTTATCTCTCCTTGCTATTTTCTGAAAATCCACATTGAGAACCTTGTATCTTTCTCTTTCCCCCATGACTTTTGCCATCCTCCTTTCCTCAGCTATTTGCAAAGCCTCTTCAGATAACCAGTTTGCTTTCTTGCATTTCTTTTGCTTTGGAACTACCTTAGTAGCAACTTCTTGTATTATATCACGAACATAAATCCACATCTCTTCAGGCTCTCTGTCTTCTAGATTAATTCTTGAAATTCTCAGAGGGGATATTTTGTTCGATATCACAAGGTGCAGTTTTGTCGTGACTCTTTTGGAGAACTGCACTGTGTTTACATGCCACTACAATTGGTTTCTGTTCTTTGAATTGTATTGAAGATCTGTGTATTCACTCCACGATGAACTTGATGTATGGGCTTGCAGGATAGTTATGTAAACAAAGCAAATGACTCGGGTAGGTAAGTACACTAGTCATAGAAGTATAGTATTTCATGTTCACAGACAAGTCAAAATTCCATCAAGTCTGCATGCTGTCCTGGCAACTAAGTGACATGCCATTACACTTGGTCACTGTTGTACATTTAGCCCCTAGACAGTTTTTCTCTACAAGTGGGGACCCTTAGCTGATGCAAGGCAGTGGGCGCTAAGTATTTTTTGATCCCAACTGACCGCTCCGGCCATGCCCTATTACTGTGTCGTGCAGTGACGCGACTTTTCAGTGCTTACCCTTAGCTGTATTGTTTTTAAGTATGAGAAACAGTGAAATAAAACTACAACAGAAGAATAAAACACTCATTCCACACAAAACATCCAATATATACATATTTGTACTTAGAATAGTCATTTCATATCATGCAATGTTTCGAAAACTTTATGGACTCTTCCTCAGCAGCAGCACAATTGTGCCATAATTCTTGTTTATTTGTGCTCAGCACTAACTGTACAAATATTTCACTTGAAATTTGACTGGTAGAGGATGTCTCAATGGGTAACAATTATTTTCAGTACATGCCGCAGCTGAGTAGCTTGAGCTGTGTTGCATGTTAACACTCAATCGCCAGATTTCATTTGCTACTTTCTGTGTCTGAAATGACAAAAGCAGTGCACACACATGAAACCTAGGAATACCAAATGGCATAGGTCAAGAAAAAGAAGTGTATGCTGCACTTGACATGAAGGCACTTATTAATATAGGCAGCACTGAGCACAGAGATGGAGAAACTAGTATTACGTACTGGGGGCATGCGAATTGTAGTTTTGCCAACCAAACTGATTATGAATAGCATAGTCTTGCTGCTGAATCAAATATGAGTAGTGCTGAAAACCAAACTGAATACAAATAAACTAGTTGAGCAGCTATTTTAAATGCCTTTGAAGGAGTAAACACATTGAATTTTAGAGATAATTTGAACATGCACTGTTTGAATCATTTGCTATGGCATGGATACCATAACAAATAATTCCATGCACTTTTAAAGATTTGCTACTGTCATGAACCTCGACACATTTTCTGCGTGCAAATGCATCTCATATGCAACACCACAGCTGTATGTTGCAGCCAGAAATGAGGATTACGTGGCGAAATGTACGCCACTAAGAAATTGCTACCACCGGGGAGAACCGCACGGAAAACAGTGCTTCTGTACATGTTACAAATGATGTGCATGTTTGTTTATGCTTTGCAGTCTATTTTCTCAGAATAAAACAGGCGTGTTGTAAAATGTGTTTAGGCTGTAATTTCGGATGAAAACATAAATGACCAGCTTCTGCATCTTTGCCGCAAGTGCTATACCGAAGTGAACGCGCGAACACAGGCAGGGGAGATATGAATATATACACTTTACCTTTCAATGCATACGTTCGGGAGTACTTAAAAAATTCTTGCCGTCTTCTCCTCATACTAACATAAACACACCAAGTAGACGGCGAAAGCAGGTGCCGCTGGGGCATGCGTGCGTCTATGCTGTTGCTGGATGATTGCATCGCCGGCGACTTAATCGCTCTACTAATGGTCAGTTCATACTGTTTGTGCTGTATATGCGGGGGCTCAATAACTCTACAGCTAGGGTGCAAATTAATTTGATAGCCGACGATCGAGAGCCACCGTGAAGAGGAAACGTTTCCCCAAACCAGCGCCGCAGCCGTCATATGCAGCGTTTCGACGTTCGAAGCAGCGCGCGCCGGGCACGCCAATCAGAGCGCTGGAGAAATCCGCCACCCAAAAGATGCGCAAAAGTGACCGTATAGCACCCTATGCGCCTCCCGTGCCGAACGCGTCCGCCAGCTGGCGGAAGGCGGACGAGCGCAGCGCCTCTAAAAACGACCGTACGGGGGCCTTTACGAAGGCAGCAGATGAGCTGCCTGCACCAGCTGCTTCGTCTGGGAACGCAACTTTACCGGAAACCACCGACGCCGACATTGAGAGGCTAGTCGTAAGTGCCACCATTGTCACGCCAATGTCCGATTTTCATTTATTCGAGCCAACCACAGAGGCATCAACGGAAGAAGCACAATACAACGAGGCATCCCAGAAATTCATTGGTAGGAGTGATGATAAGTGAGTCCAGAGTGATATCAGCAGTCAGAGAGGAGCGCCTGTCTTACTGCAGCAAACACCTTTATTCGAGAGTCATTTCAATCAAGTGGAGGCCTCCCAGAGTAAAGAAAACATCGATTCAATTACACGAATCCAAAGGTGGACAAAGGATTCTGGGCTGTGTACAAGCGGGATTGTTTTCGGACTGCCAGCGGAAGAAGACTTGGAAAGAGCGCAACATCTTGGACCTGTATCTGAAGACATACTCTTGGAGCTAGAATCCAAAATAATCCAGATGCAAACAACCGAGAAAGACGAAAGTGCATTAAATGACTCTGTGCAAGAGAAAGAAAGCCAACAGCAGAGAGCCTACCTTAAAGAACTCACAAGTGGAACTTTTGAAAATAATTTGCGGAAGAAAGACGCCTCGACAATGATTCTAGCCGACACGCCTACTTTTGTACAGCTTGCGAAAGAGGCCGAGGTGGCAAATGAAAATCCTGTCTCCGGTGTTATTGCACAAACGAAACAACGAGTTCGGGCAATGCCACAAGCACTTATGCAGTGCAAAAAAAAGGAAGAAAGGCAACAAATCATCGAACAACCTGGCAAAGTGGCGGCAAGGGTTTCACAGGCACAGAAATAAAGCAAGCCCAGTGCGCAGAAAAAGAACATGGTGGAAACCGTGAGCATTGTGCCAAAGTGTTATGTTGTTTTGTACTAGAGTGTGTGTATGAGGTTTGTCAGCGTTCACATCATAGATGTGCGTCTAGACCTTTGAACTGCGCTATAACGCCCTACGGATCCATCTTTTCTGCACAGTTGGTGTCCTGTTGTGGAAGCTGGAAGCCGGCCTTCGTGGACTATATCATGTCGTCGTTGGCTTTATCGTGATGGTCATCAGAGACCATTTATGTTGCACTGTTCCAGCTTCAAGCTGTCTAACCTCTGTGCGCGGAGCGTGTTGGAGATTCGTGAAGGATTCTGCAAACAGAACGAAGAGCACGAAGAGGAGGTTTGCAACTGGCGCGCGCGAGAGAGAGACTGAGCGCCATGTTGGCAGATTGACAAACGTGGGGACAGCCGGGAATTAAAGGTATTCAGAGGCGGCCTTGGTGTCCGCCCTGCTTCTATAGTTGTCGCATCGTTATTGTCCAGACATGAATATATTGATCAGGAAAATATTATTTTATGAGAAAGGGTAAAAAAATACATTGGTGTGGAAAATTTGTTTAATGTGGAATAATTGGTGAATTCGAACATTAAAGTAAATTAAACCCCAAATAACCAAGTAAGTGATAGTGTTCAGACGTCAAAATAACCACAAACGTCGAAATAATACAAAAGTCAAAATCAAAACATACGCACACTTTGCAAAAGAACATAAAAAAAATGAGCAAAAACAACGAAATGAGTGAAAAAGCGCCAAATCAGTGGAGAGTCGCAGGAAAGGCTTTCGCCTAACCACACTTAAGGGAAAACTATCTACCAGTGACTGACATGTGCCCTCATTGTGAAACTGCACCTGATTGATTAAAACTTTAATTTCCACCAATTTAGGAGGCTCCCTACTCCCCGCTCCTGGCACGTAGGCCTGAGGAACGGGGGCTGGAACCTTCGCGACTAAGGACTGGCGAATATACATTGGTTATTCGCGGCCTCAGTCGCCAGGCGGACGGCTTTCTGCTGGTCAGCGGGGACGTCGCCTCGCAGCAAGGTTACCCAGACTTCTCTACTTTTAATGTTGTCCCTAGCGCCTGGAGACTTAGGGCATTCCCAAAGTATATGGTCGAGGGTCCCCCTCGCTTCGCAGGCTTTACATTTATCATCTTTTCTCTCATCTATCTGGATGTGAAACAACCAGACAGGGTTCGGGAAATTTCCGGCTTGAAATCGCCGCCAGGCTATGGTCTCTTTATTATTTAGGCTAGGATCCGGCGGCGGCATCAGACGTCTTCCTAATCTATAATTTTCGATTATTTCTTTATAGGTTTGCAAACGTTCGTCCATCGCCTGGCAGTCGGGCACACACGTCCGTCCCCGGCAACGAGGCGGCCCATGATTTAGCCCGAGATCTCTACTTCCGGGCAAACTGCACCTGAGATCTTCTATGTGCGTCACTTGTTGTAGACGTATCCAGCAACGACTCCAGTTAGACAACGGCTACTGATGAAGGTGGGCCTGCGGCGGAATCGCGATTGTGATTACTAGAAGTGGACAATGGACAATCGCTACACCGCCAGCCTCTGCGAATACCTAAGCGCAACTGGACTTCACTCCTTCTTTTAACTTTTTATCTCCTGCATCCCATTCCCCCTTTCTCAACTTATGCCTTGTGGCAAACTTCTCGAAAAAAAAGTCCTCAGTCCCATTTTTTAGATAAACATGCTGGAGTTTTGCTGTCGTAGCGCTGATGTTTTCTTTTTCTGTTTTGCGAAGCGAAACACTACGCCCCGTTCACAACTCGTCTCTACCGTCGAACGGGTTTTATGTCATTCCAGTAGACTTGCTCAAGACGGAATATTACGCCCATGTCAATGGTATTTCTCATCAAATCCTCATTTTCTTTTTCAGTAAGATCATGCATATTAATATCTAGTTAAGCGTTCCGCAAATCCAATCGGTGTGCCTAAAGATACTCTGAGACATTCTTTTGTCCCTTTCTGGTATTTTATACCATTCACTTATTTCAAAACGTTGTAGAGCCGAAGTCACGGTTTCCCATACCAAATCTCAAGGTCATATCTTGCTCCGAACAAAAATACCTTGAACACTCGCGCTGTGGTGGTTTTCGACTTTTTGAAACATGGCTGTGCAGCAAACTATGCCGCCTTCAACACGTTCCAACTGCAACACACTATCGCGCTGCCATACTGAACATATTTGCCTTCATAAAGTTCCATGTGCCCTAATCCTTTATTTATCGCAAATAAATGCTATAGGCTAAAACCCTAAGTAAATAAGTGGTCAATAAAAAATTGGCTGGTTGTTTAGAATAGCTAAACTTGGTAAAAAGCGATAGCATCATCTGCAATGACTTCGCTTAGATTTCGCTTTTGATTGAGACAAATTGCTTAGGTAATGACTAGACGTTTATTGTTTATAATAATGAAGACACTCCTATGATCTATGAGTAGTGTGTCTTGTTTTCACTCCGTCGATGGCGTGATTTGGTTCGGCGGAAGTTCGTTGAAGGACTAAGTCTGAGCTGGTTCCCCACTGGGGGGTGGCCCTAGGTTGCAGCTGATTCAGCTCCAGCGGAAATTTTTCCTCTGTGCTTTGTAGGAAATCTAGGGTTCTCTTAGGGCCTTTGTTGAAATCGTCCATGAAAGCCACCAACTGGATGGTCACAAGGTCAGATAGCTTTGCCACATATGTGGGGAGTTGGGCATTGAGCTTTGCTTATTAAAGGTTGATGTATTAGGTCCGAAACTTTGGCCTGCGGCCGCATCTAGATGCGTTGACCCTGCGACGCTTCTCAAGGAGCTTGGTAAATTCTCCTTCGGTCTCTTCTGCACGTCGCCGCCTCATAGTTTCTTTCCAACGTTGGTGTCTGGCTTCCTTCAGGCAAACCGACTCGTCCATCTCTAGCAGGGGCAGTTGTTGCGACTGCAGCAAGAAGGAAAAGAATGTGCACAGGCCTGCTACTGGCTCTGTAGCTGAGCCACCTCCGCCTTTATATGCGGACAGAAGAAAACATAGAGAAGAAAGAAAAAGAAGAGGGAGAGAAACAAACCTGTTGTAACAACCATCGTCTACCACCGAAGCAGTGGCGAGAGCAATGACGGCCTACAACAGATAGAGATCAGTTGGCAGGCTAGCCCCCGCCGCAAGCGGTGGTTACCTACCAGTCTCAGCACCGTCGGGCCAGGAGCAGCCACCCCCTTGGCTCATAACCCGCCCCCGGAGCTGCTGCTGTTGTTGTAGCGACTGTAGGAAAAAAGGAAAGAAAATGCACGGGCCTGCTACTGGCTCTGTAGCTTAGCCACCTCCTCTGCCTCGTGCAGACTAAGTAGAAAATGGAAAGATAGAAAGACGCGCGTCTCAACTGGCGTCATCCGCCACTGAAGCGGTGGCGGATGCAATGACGGCATATAACAGATAAACCACCGGCGGCCGGCTAGTCCCGCCAATGGCGAGGACCTACCATTCCGAGCGTCGCAGGACAGGAGTGGCCAACCTCCTACATCACCCTGCAAAACACCTCTTTTATACAAACGCCTTGCAATCTCTCCATTCAATTACGAATGCGCAGCTGGAGGAGCGCAGGTGCCGACACGGGCGCCGTGGCCACGCTAACCGCTAAAAGCACTGGGCTAGGCGAGCGCTCTGTCGTGACGTCATGGGCATGCGCAGCTGCCGGAGCACTGGAACAGACACAGCCGCCGCAGACACACTAACCGCACGAATTGCCAGGCAAGCCTGGTGTATGTATAGGCGCTAAAGTAGCCCCCGTTTTAGCAATATCTATCTTACCTATATCGACAGAAAAATAGAAAGCGACCTTAGCGGAAAGATAATTCTATATTCCGATTCGTCGATTATTTCCTGGTTTTAGTTAGATCACTGTAAGTGTGCCTGACATCCTTGATTATTTAGCTCGGAATGGTTCTAGACAAAAGTTGATCGTTGAATTTTCTCAGCAAAATGTCCTGCAATTTTTAGATTTAAAGTTTACTTTTAATAAGAATCATGTGGCCTGGCAGTAGTCTCCTAGGAGTGTAAAGGCTTTTTTAGACTACAAGTCTTTTCACTCGAAACCTGTGAAGGCTTGGTATAGCAACAAGCTATTTTAGCATGGCTGTCAAATATGTGCTTGTCAGATCCTTAATAGCTTTGAAATCGAAGCCAATAGATGTAGGGAGGCTGGTTAACCAGGAGCAGTGATTGTAGCTAGTGACGATAAGGTTCTGCGTGCTCTGAAGTGTTCCGGACAGCTAGAAAAAAAATGAAGGAAGAAAATTGCAGTCGTGTCTTATATATATGAATTGAGAAATTGGTTTAAAAACGTAAGGGCACAATATGGTGTACAGGTTTTCTTTTCCGTCCCTATTAAGATTGGCAAGGTAGGGGCAGCAGTTCGAAAAACGCTGGGAGGAGGGGGGGGGGGGCACAAAAATCAAGAACACATGCCTGGTGAATCACGCCAATAGTTTCATTTGTTGCAGGATGGGCGTAGTCTGTCAAATGCCATTGTCCTGTGGTGGCACGCAAATTGGGCAGACTGGCCGTTGCATTAGCATTTGTTTGATGAACCATGCAAAGTCATTAAAAAAGAATGAAACTAACATGGCGAAGCATTGTAATGCGTGTGAACGTGTACCTTTCTTTGTTGATACTGATATGTTATTTCTTCACATAACCAGGCTACTAGAGAAATCGCCGAGGCCTTCCATATTAACAGGAAGCAATGTTTTTGTAAGTAAAACGCCTGTAGCATTGACTGTAAAAGAGATGACCGTGCTGCACAACAGATGGTGAATCGGCAGGTTCAACACGTGCTTGCGATAGGGGGTCTTTACGCGTGTTCTTATATTTGTTCACACATAAATTTCGACTATGTGCATGTACGTCCACCAAGTGTATGTATATATATGACCTTCCGTTCTTTCATTAAATCAGTTGTAAGTCTGCGCCGTTGTTATTGTCTTCTCTTCTTTGTCACGTTTCCTACATCATGAGCATATTATTTAGCTTAAAACGACAGGACGATAGAAAGACAGGACGAACACGGCGCTACTGGCAATTTATTGAAACAAACCGAGGCATATAAATATACAACAGGCTTGCGCAGGCGCAACCTAGCAAATAAGTTCGAAAGCCGCAACGTTTTTGTTGCGCTCTTGTATTACTATTCGTCATGATTCACCAACTTGCCCAATCAGCCATTCATCTACAGTTTATTTTCGGTGCAGTCGCTCTACTAACTGAGCTAAGTGGATGGTCTGCAGATCTGATGGTAGGGCGAGAGCGAACTGGTAAATAACTCGAAGAAGGAACGGTGTTGATCGAATATTTTAGGGAATCACACAAGTTGGATTATGGCTGCGCTTGGGTGGATGCCAACGAGTAGTTACAAATCTACTCCACTTTAGGGGATTCCCCTAAATATTGAACCAAGGTTAGGCGTCTATATCCTTTAACAGCGGAGCTTAAGCTCCCCCTAAGTTTTCCGTTGACAATTTTTGAGCTATAGTGCGATTTCGGAATACAAACATTTATCCGATAGTAGTTGGAGGCGATTAAGCAGTTGAAGCTTGCAGAGAATTTATATTCTGACAGAGCTATTATATGCAAAGAGAATATCGGGATATTATAATCTGCCATTTAAGTGCCCATCCTAATCTCAGTAATGAAATATAGAAGGTGCGACTGTCACTACATTCTTGGATGATGCAAGATTCCTTGTCCTCAGTGGCCACGCCGATCTCTTTGCACTGAGCCGGCTCGAGCAGCTGCCTGGTCCTGGCACATTCGTATTCCTTCATTTATTATTGTCGGCCCTTAGTGTGCCGATATCGAAACGTACTACGGTGACCACGAGCCAACATGAGTGCAACTTCGGTGGCTTGGTCGCCAACCGCGTGCGAGTTGGCACTCTGCATTGATTCCAACGCTTTGCGCGGTGTTTTAGGAACGAGCTGTGAGTGCCTCACAGCACCAATCGATCTGGAGAAGCACATGATTACAGCATCGTCAGAGACAACGCGTAGCATGTCGACTTCCACAACACCAGTGGACGCGAGCACAGACACGTGTGATTCGGCAATGTGAAGAAAGTGATGACCTTGCGATCACATACACCTATCGACCAATAAAGAAATTTCTTGGCCCAGCAGGCAAGTGTGTGATTTTAAGGTGATTGTACGGTTCAAGGGTGTACGCAGAAAGTGTCCGTTCGCAGAGGGTGTCACACCGTCCATGTCGCAAAATGAAATGATTTATGGGCAAAAATTGTTGTACGATGTAGAGCATAAAAATGCCTTTATGTTCAAATGTTTGTTTATATAGACTAAATAGATAGTTACCGCGAAAAAAGACAATTCGACGCCGAAATAACTATGGACGTCGATACAGTGTGCAGATGTCAAAACAGTCGCGAATGTCAATTTTTTGCGAGATAACATAAAATTGTGTAACATCGTAGAACATTTCTTAAAAGCAGAGAAGTGACTTAATGTTAGCAATGTAGAAACAAAAATTTAATAAATAGAATGATGGTTTAGTTACCCATTTAAATCAATAATTAAAATATAGGTAAAAAAAGGAGCATGATAGCTACTGCTACGACCCCGTTTCAAAGGGGAGACTCCTATATTCCATCCATCCATCCATCCATCCATCCATCCATCCATCCATCCATCCATCCATCCATCCATCCATTTATCCATCCACCCACCCACCCACCCACCCACCTACCCACCCACCCATCCATCCATCCATCCATCCATCAATCCATCAATCCATCAATCCATCCATCCATCCATCCATCCATCCATCCATCCATCCATCCATCCATCCATCCATCCATCCATCCATCCATCCATCCATCCATCCATCCATCCATCCATCCATCCATCCATCCATCCATCCATCCATCCATCCATCCATCCATGCGCAGACAGGATTAAGCGCAAAACTAGACCACTGCCTATAGAAATTTAGAGGCGAGATACGGCAGCGCAGCCTAGTTAGAGACTTTAGTCTGCCGTGATTGACACGGTTTCCGACTCCAGGAATACTTGAGATGCAGATTGTCTTCCGATGTTTAAACAGATCTAGTTTGCACGCTTCATAAGGAGCGCCTACGAAATCGCGCTGCTGTTATGTACACTGTAGCCAGGAGGATAGACACTACGGGCCGTTGAAAGACCCTTTAGCTAGTCTATCAGCAACCTCATTGACTGTCACATTGCTGTGACCTGGTACTCACACCACATGTATGAGACATAAATATGAAGGCAGCAACGAAAGTAAGATGTTTAAAATTGTCCAATCCATATTCAAAGAAAGCGACGAACACAATGAATAAGAGTTTGTAATTACAGCCGCTGCTGAGTATGGTGAGTCTAGTTTTTGCAGAGCAAGCACCACCGCCAGAAACTCCATCTGAAAAATTGGGGGGGGGGGGGGGGGGGGATTTGGATGAGCAACTTTAGAAAAAGCCTAATCTAGAAGCGGACAGTATATTCCAACGCCTGCCTTTTCAGGACGTTGAGAGGAATCAGATGCTATCATCATTTTTGTAAATGATCTTCTAATATTTTTTTTAAAATGCGAGGAGTAAGTGTTTGGCGTTAAAGGTAAAAATGTTATCATAGAAAATTTTACCTAAAGATCTACTGACTTTAGTTGGTAGGTTGTTAGACAGGATTACATTTAACGGTTGTAAGAAATTTCGTACTAGTTTTAGCTGCGGGGTATGAAACCAAGGCCAGCTGACGCCAAAAAATGAAGCTGGCTGACAACAAAAACTGTATAGAAGCGATGTAAATGTGATTCATATGTCTTTAGATAAGTCTGAACAGTCCAAAATTGTAATCCAGATAGCAATGGTGGTATTCGGGCTAAAAGGTACAGTACATTGTTAGCCACAAATGCGGGGAGCCCAAGTCACAACCTAAGCGCTTCCCGCTCCAAAAGGACAAGTGGAGAAATGTTGTTAGCAGGCGAGCCAGAAAACAACAAAGATACAAACTCTAAATCTGGTCGGACATATGTAGTATAACTCATTAAAAGCGCATCTCGCTGTATTCCAGACCTGGAATCACTTAACCAGCGTAGCATACCTACAGCACAGCTCCTTTCGCTGCAACATGGTCAATGTGATCCCTCCATGTCGCTTATCATCATAAATGACACCCAGATACTTCAAAGACTCAAGTAGCGAAATTGTTACTTACTAAAATGTTGGAGAAATATTTACTGACACCCAGATACTTCAAAGACTTAACTTGAGGAATTGTTACTTACTGATATGTTAGAGAAATATTTACGGGATCTATTTGTAAAACAAGGACAGCGCATTTTTTAACATTTAATGTAAATTTTAAGTCACATAGCCAATTGTGAAGGGAGCACAGGTATGACTGCAGGCGCCCATATAGGTTTGAGTGTCAGGTGATAAACGTAAAGAACGCAATGTCATCTGCATAGACACACGTGCGAACTTCTTGTTGAGTGAGAATTGAGCTCAACAGGATGGTAAAAAGCACGGGCAAGAGAACTAAACCTTGAGGAACACCTCCGGTTTGTTGATATTTGCCACAATGGACACCATTTATTGCGCAATAAAATTGTCTGTTTTGTAGAAATGCTGATATCCACGCAAATAAACATTGCGGGAAACGCAGTGTCTAATCTTTGCAATAAAAGTCTTGGCTCTATACTGTCATGAGGCTTTGCCATATCCAAGCAGCATGCATTTTCTGGCGCCGCGCAAGAGGAATGCGACTCTCATGGTCGTTATGCGCATTCCATATTGAACATATCGGGCGAAGACCTGTTTGACAAGGACTAAGAATGTGTTCTTGTTCTACAAACTTTGTAACACGTAGGAGAATGACCCTTTAGATTAATTTTACCAAGCTGGATGTTATTGATATTGGTGTAATGTTACCCAAAGTATAGCCACCATCAATGTGTTTCAGTAAAGGAATCACTTTAGGTAGTAATCATTCACCCGGTATCCAGGAATGATTTATTAACTAATTATCCAGCTCTAATAAGGAATTTTGAGACAATTCAATGAGACATTTTATTATTTTTGATGTTCCTTCATCAGGCCCTGGTGCATGAGCTGGAAATTTATTTATTATCGGAGAAAGCTCTGAAAGTGTATAGTTTGGGGGTCATATTTGACTGTATTTACTGTGCCTACAAACACAGGAGATAAAGGTTGGTTGGTTTGGTTTGTGGGGTTTAACGTCCCAAAGCAACTCAGGCTATGAGAGACGCCGCAGTGGAGGACTCCGGAAATTTCGACCACCTGGGGTTCTTTAACGTGCACGGACATCGCACAGCCCACGGGCACCTTGCTTTTCGCCTCCACAGAAAAGCGGCCGCCGAGGCCGCGATTCGATCCCGCGTCCTTGGGAACAGCAGTTGAGCGCCGTAACCACTGCGCCACCCCGGCGGGCTCACAGGAGATAAAGTGTCGACAAAAAACGTTTTTCCAAACCTTTACTAATTGCTTCTTTTGTTTTGAGAGCTTCGATAGAGGTCAACCACATGAGTGTAAATTTTCTCATATAGGAACCTTCCTTCGCGATTTTAGAAACCCGAAAAGTGCACGTCGGTTATTCGATTTTGAAAGGTAACTAAAATGCTCAAAAATGTAATGATTTTTCGCTTATGCGACTGCGCATTTTAATCTAGCAGCAAAAAATTTATAATCATGCCAATTTTTGGGGCACTGGTTGTGCAGGAGTCTCTTCCATGTAGCCTTTCTTCTTCTATAATCTGTACTCCACCATGATGTATTGATGTAGATGATGATGTTGATGTATTGCCTTTTGACGCACGCACTAAGAATTCGCAATTATAACGATATGATGAAATGGCCTGGCATAATCGTTGTGATTTTAGCTCTTCCGCAGCATTAACCACTGACTCAAGAGAAGAACTTAAAGGTGACTAAAATTGGTTATAATTAACATATGACCTCAACTGAGAGGTCTGCGGAGTTAAGCCGCAGTTAACATCAAAACCAATAGGTATATAGTCGCTAGGAGTTTCATAATCAATGGTCTACCAACTGAGTATAGAAACAATAGAACTGGAGAAAGTTAAATCTATCACAGGTTGACTGTGGACACGTACAAAAGTAGGTAAACCAGAATTCATGCAATAAAGGTTGTTATCTGAACCTCAACCCCACAGCCGCTGCCGCAAAGATCCGTGTTGTAACCACAAGAAACATGGCGAGAATTAAACTACCCAGCCAAAAAAAGCGGTATGTGCATTACGACAGTAATATCATCAACATCATCATCATCATGCCATTTGAACTAACGCCAACCACTGAAGGACGCCTGCGCGCGACAGAAAAGGCAGAAGATCTTCATTAGAGACGGCTGCAGGCCACCCAACGAGCTCATCCCGGCGTCATGCCTTCGAGCGGCCCCGGGAGCCGTGATACCTCTCGCGTTCGCCGCAGATCGTCGAAGTCCAAGCACCGGCCTGCCAACAAGGACGAAGGCACGGTGCAATCCACTCTGGGCGCCGCAGCTTCAACCGTTCCTCAAGGGTGAGTATGTTTTCATGAAATGGCCGTAGTTGGCCGCTAAAAAGAGAATCCCAGGTACCCTATGTAAACAGAATCCGAAGAAACTTTTCAGGGTTAAAACACTACAAAAGGCACATTGACGGCGGCCGATACTCCTGTATCCCTTGAAGGTATCCCCTTTCGAGTTGCCCCTAGCCAACCTTAACCACGTCATCCGTCATCATTCGGCAAGCTGCGAAATGTACAGCGAATTCATCACAGTGACGTGGATTCCGAAACTCATAAAGGCAAACTTCCCAAACCTCCCAGCTTTTGTAGAGCTAGATATACAGGCGGTGGACCGCTTTGGCGATATTCGATTCGGTGGAGACGAGGGCTGTGCTCGATGCGCAAGAGAAACACCCTTATCGATCCCGCTTGACAGATTATGGTACGATGTTCCGTGACTGTTCAGTTATAGCCTTTCAAGCGAATTAATTTGGTGTCGGCATTGCCCGGCACAAATGCCACATAAGTCGTTCATCGAACCGTGTAAGAATTTCTGGTAAACAGAAATCCCCCTTACCACACAGGAACCGCGCTAATGCGTCTGGCATCTCCTACGTACTGTTATGGGCAAACATGGTGTGTGATGACATTGTTGTATGGTATGGTACACTAGGTTTAACATAGCAAAGCTTGATTTGTTCTATGAGAAATGCTGGAATGAAATATCAATATTACCACATGATATTCTGCAGCATGAATTAACAAGAAGCATAAGGAGATATTGTCCATAATTCGCCTTCATTTCAACGAGGCTGTTGTGGGAACTCGATGCGGTGAGTTCGACCTTCGCAGCCAAGCTGATTGCTTTGCTTTATAGGAAGGGAAAGGAGCAATATCTGTCACGCTTGTTTCTGTGGACACTTGAAGCGCGCCGTAAGGGAAGGGATGAAGGTGGGAGTGAAAGGGGATAGAGAGGAGCAGGAGCTATAGCGGGGGGTTATGGAGTGTACCTGGGGATCCTTAACGCGCGCTGACATCGCACAGCACACGACCTCCTCTTCGTTTCGTCTCCATCGAAACGCAGCCGCCGCGGTCAGGATCGAGCCCGTGTGCTCCGGTACAGTTGTCGGACGTCTTACCATGGCACCACCCGGGCGGGGAAGCATCAAAACACTATATTGGTCCTGGAATATGTGCAGCTAGCGGCCTGTGCACCTATCCTACTCCATAGACTATGTTCCACAGTGTTAGCTACACTTACAGGTCACTCGCATTATATTCTCCTGCACAAAAAGCTGAAGATAGGCAAGAAAGGTGTGCCGCAGAATACAATCCCCGACTGGCACAACTTGCACGAGGGTAAACTTTAAATATATAAATTTAGACCACAAATGATCACACATGGTGTTGTTCCTAAGGTTGCTGTGTGACAGCTGCTGTTTAGTTATTCAGCTGAATAGTCCTGTAATGATATGCCAGACAATTTTATAATATTTAATCTGAAAGTTGCAGATGTTAACGTTTTTGCGAAAGACGTACCACTCGCCCTGGAGGGCGGGTTCAGCAGACATGGCGGGGGGGCTTGTCATCTCAACCCAGGCTGGCCGAGTAAGGAGGCAGCGGCCGCATTTTGATGCAGGGATTAAGCAAAAATGGGCACATTTACCAATTCCAGGACGGTCAACTACTCTGCCGGAGTACCCGGGTTCGAACTTGACCACCGGCGGCTGCGTTTCAATGGGGGTGAAACGAAGTGGCTTCCGTGTGCTGTGCGATGTCAGTGCATGTTAAAGGTCCTCAGGTGGTCGACATTACTCCAGAGCCCTCCACTACGGCACCCCTCTCTCTCTTTCCACTTTCACTCCCACCTTGATCCCTTCCTTTACTGCATGAATAAGGTGTCCACAAAACAAATGTGACAGATATTTCCCTTCCTGGAACCAAATAATATTATAAATCCAGATGTGCTGTGCGATGTCAGCGCACGTTAAAGATCCCGAGGTGGTCGAAATTACCCCGCAGCCCTCCACAACGGCTCTTCTTTCTCTTTTTCCACTTTCACTCCCACCTCCCTTCCTTCCCTTACGGCGCGGTTGAGGTGTCCACAGAAAATAAGTGAGACAGTTACTGCACCTTTCCCTTGCCATAAATAAATCAGATGGGTCCGCGTCTAGGGCAGTCTACGGGTTTATTTAGCTTCTCTGCCTGAAGACGGCGATTCCAATTTTGAAGATGTGACCGCTTTCTGACGGCGGATTAAAGCAAAAAGCCACTGCTCTCAGCGAGTGCGCTCCATTTGAAAAGAAATGAAATTGGCTCAGTGGCTAATAGCTTTTGACTGATGATTCCAAAAATGCCAGATCAACTCTTCCGGTTGCGCCCTAATTTGGATGGAGGCTTATTGAAAAATATTTTTGACTTTTTTTTTTAAACGTCGACATTTCCCAGCGTGTTCTCCGCTTCTGCATATCTTTACCATTTGAAAATATTCAAAGCGCATTGATAAACACCAGTGATATGAGAAAGTCATACCGTGCGTGGAATTTCTCCCCGTGAAACCCCTCTTCAGTTACACGTCACATTCCACGTTACCGTTTTATCTATAGCTCATATATAGTGCTCTAGAAGATTATTCTAGAGCACTATAGCTCATAACCTCCGTTCACAACTGGCGCTGAACTCTATGCAAAAAAAAAAATACACATCCATGATTCTGGTTACATCCGGTTCTTTTCCAGCCTCATTGGCTTCCTTTATCGCTAATGAAGGCATACGTCTGCGTTGAATACAGGCGGTGCGCTCCTTTCGCGACACAGAGAACACAAGCTGGATCCCCATTTTTCAATTATTAACTGGCTTTCTTTACTGCGCAATGACTTCAATTTTGCACATGTCTTTTGAGCATTTGACATCGCGTTGGGAGCACAAACCACCCAGTTGTCTGTGAGTGGTAGCAGTAGTAAGTTGTTTTCAATAGTTTGAATGAAAATTGAGGAAAAGGTTTTACCAGCAACGGCATCTGTCATGGAACAAAAAAGCATATTACATGCGGCGGAAATAAGGACACACGAGTGCAGAAAAGAATTTAATCAGGGCAGCGGCAGTTAGAACTCCAAGAGTTGGGCATAATACTAGTATGGTATGGTTTAAGCGTAGCAGGGTAGAGTAGGGTATAATAGTACAGGAAGGACAGAAGTACAATTCACCCGAAATAGTCCCAACACTGCAGGGCTTTGCACTACGGCACTATAGCAAAAGGAAAGCCTGATTCGCTGTGAAGGACGTGGTTTCACAGACCTGTTCTGCCAATCTGCATTTATCGTGACATCAGCGACTTCTCTCAAAGCCGCAAATTCTAAGGTATCACTTCAACTTTGACGCCAATGTTATCTGCAATGTCAGAGCTTTCAAGAAACCTTGGTAGACAAGTGGAAACTGCAGTCGGCTGGTCACCCAAAGGAAGCCGGTTCGGTTGCAGTTGGAGCCGGCCGCATTTGATGAAGGTTTAGTGCAAAAAAAAAATGCCCACGATTATGTTACTTCCTAATGCGAAATTTGAGCGCAGCTCATCAGCTGTTTCATCTTTTCGATAAATTGAGGCAAAACAATAGGCGTCCGTGTGCTGTGCGATGTCAGGGCACGTTAAAGATCCCCAGGGGGTCGAAATTACTCCGTAGCCCTCCACTACGGCTCCGCTTTCTGTCTTTCCACTTTCACTCCCACCTTCCCTTACGGCGCGGTTCAGGTGTCCACAGAGCAAATGTGATAAATACTGCGCTTTTCCTTTCCCGTGAACCAATAGAGAACAAAAAGAGGCAAGGATTTCGAGCAAGGCGCATAAGCACAATTACATACTTTTTTTTAACAGTTCTTGGCTGTCATGAAAGAACCTTTGTGGTCCGAGAAATGAAGAGAGCAATTGAGTTATCGGGAGGTTGCGGGAGGTTGCGGGAGGCAGCGCGTGGGTCGATAGGAACGTTGCGCAACGAACAGATAGCAGCGACTCGCTGACGCCGCTAGTGAGTGAAGCGAGCCTGGAAGCGAGTGAGAACGGGATGCACGCACCGAGATCCGCCGCTGTACGGTGGCTTTCTGCGGATGAAGGATGCGAGCGCTATTGTATCCCCCTCCGGACCGGTCGTCTCGGTGCGCCCGCATACTTGAGGAGCGGGTCGGCGTTTCCGCAACCGGAGAGCACCCTCGCCTCCACTCAGGAAGAGGGGGGGGTCTCCTCTTTCTGCATGGCGGCGACGGTGTTCTACGCAGCACGTTGTGTTGACTAGCTAGCGACGTCAGTCAGTCGCTGCTAGCGCTGCCCCCGGCGACCCCCTTTTTTTTTTCCTCGTGTGCTCCCTGCCCCCATCATTCGCCGCTGAGTGTACCCCCCCCCCTCCTCCTGCGAGGCTCCGGTGTCTAAAGCGCCGGCTCGAACGGGGGGGCTGAAAGGGGGGCGGAACTGGTTACGAGGCCGACGCCGACGCCGCCGCGAAACCCAGGAACGGCCGCCAAAGAGCTGTGCTCTAAATTAAAAAATGGCTTTACTCTCCTATGCCTGGATATACGAAGCAAAAAGCAGTGACTACCTCTGAATCAGAACAAGTTTTCTCCAGTCTTCTGCGCCGTTCGTCAGCGACAAAACTCTCCTTGGCTCCCATTTCGAGTGCGTCTAAGTTCATCAGCGTTCTATAATTAGTTTCCAGGAAAGGAAAGGCGCAGAAGCTGACTCGCGGAAGTTAAGAAGCGCCGCCCGGCGGCGTTGGAGCGCACTCATTCCCGCTTGGTCCTCATAGCTAACGGCACATGGGTGACGTCACACACTTGACGTCATCCTAATTAGTGATTTAATTATTTTAGTCTTTTTTTACTTTCAAATTTCGCGCCAATCGAAGTATCTGTCAATCGCGTAACTTTGCTACTATCATCCTAACAATAGACAAAAGGAATTATGAAGAGCGTTTCACGACCGGGGGTGTGGCTAACTCTCCTCGGCTACCATGTCGAGTGCGTCCAAGTTTACCGGCGTTCTATAATACGTTTACAGGGAAGGAAAAGCACCGCATCTGTCACTCGCGGAAGGCGAGAAGCGCTGCCCAGCGGCGTTGGAGTGCACTCGTTCGCACTTGGTCCTCATAGCTGACGACAGATGGGTGACGTCACATCCGTGACGCCAGCCTAAACAAATAATAAGTGACAATTATTTAATTCTTTGATACTTTCAAATTGCGCGCCAATTGCAGTATCTGTCATTCGTGGAATCCGGCTTTCATCCTCATGGTAGACAAGCGGTATTATGCAGAGGGCTTCATGACCCGGTGCGTGGCACAGCGGTACAGCACTCGGCTGGGGATATATGAGATAAAGATTCAATTCCCGCATGGAGACTAATCTTTTATTAATGAGGATTCACATACCTATTAAACGTTGCTAGGCAACACCGGCAGAGCTTGGCGAGTGGGCTGTGAAGCTGGCCTTGGCTGTGACGTCACTTGGTCGCGACACACGGCATACGCGATGCTCGACTCCGACCCTCGTAGTGAAGCTTTTTGCTTCAAAGTACAAAATACAAGAGAGTTTCATAGCAGGCGGCAAATCTTTGCGCCTCCGTTGTGTGCGCCGCATTTTCGACTGTATTTGCGCGACGGAGTTGAGCCGGACGGTGGTGGTGCGTACTCCTATAATATAAGCAGGTGGTACTTTGCATTTTTCATTCATTTCGCGTAGTATTTTCTTTCATAGAAGCCGTTGAGCAGTGCCCTGACGTCATGACTGCGTACCGAAATTGGTGACCGCCGTTCAAGTCTTCAAGTACACCAAGAAGAAAGAACAGAAAAGTCTCTGAGCATTACAGGGCCAGAATTCTCGAAGTGTCGACGCGTGGAGGAGATGTGAAAACAATGACAGACACGCGGGGCATGAATTTAAAGACGGCGAGGTCCAACGCACCGACCGATAGAGAACTGTTGAAGAAAGGTGGAACATCGAAAAAAATTCGTAAATGAGGTTGTAACTGTTCAAAAAAATATCCTGGATGACAACACTGATTTTACGCTAAAAGAAATAAAGCAAGCGTTGGAAAAATTGCCAGGAATCTCCAACAGCAGAAGTAGCATTGATCGCCTACTAGATTGGCGCGGATACTCCATAGTGTTGGTGACTCAGAGGCCGATTGACCGCAACAGAGGTGACGGGAAACGCATCCGCAAATCATACGCGAAATGGCGGCAGTGGAAGAACCTCGTTTGCGCAGGTTTTATGTTGATGAGACTAACGATAACATATGATGTTCGAGGAGCTTCGACCGCGCAGGTAAGGGACAGCCTGCGGTGCAGACACCGACTGGCACCAAAGAAGCAAACCTTAATATTATCACCTGCATGTACGCAAATGGTGCCATACATTATACAGCCGTCGACAAGGTTCACTGGGTGGTGTTCAATGAATTTTGAGCGACGTAGCAGCCCGTGTAAAAAGAGAAGTACCGGGTTCTGAAGCGGTTTATATTCTTGAAAACGCTCCTGCTCATAGCCATGCGGAATAGCTAGTGGAACAGCCTGGCTCGTCATATACACACGATGAAGCGGCTGCCTCCTTGTAACCCGTGTTTTAATCACATACAGGAAGTGTTTTCTAAGTTGAAGTTGGAAGTCAAAGCTTTTCTAAGCGAGCGGGGGGACCTGGCTCTCATCACTCCACCTGGAATGACTAAAATGGACCATCGGCACAGTTTGTTGCTCGACGCTGCGAAACACTTTGTGCAGCAACTACAAGGTTAGAGTATGCTACTTTCAAACGCCATAACCTTTCTTTCATACGAGCAGCTTAGCGTGAAGACGATATGCAAAAAGTGTGAAGCTACACTTAGCGCTACCTAATATATATATATATATATATATATATATATATATATATATACATATATATATATATATATATATATATATATATATATATTTTTTTTTTTTTTTTTGGGGGGGGGGGGTTAGCGTCCCAAAGCGAATAAGAATGTGAGTGAATCGTAGTGGAGGACGCCGGAAAATTCAACCACATAGGGTTCAATAATGTGCACTGACATCCCACAACACACAGGCGCTTTGCTGTTCGCCGCCAGGGAAAAGCGGCCGCCGAGGCTGGTATTCGACTCCGCATCTGTGGGAACAGTAGTAGAGCGCCCTAACCACTGCTCCACCCCAGCAGGGCCTACCTAATTGTCTCCCAGAAAATAAAATTGGATCTCAAAAAAGGCCGCTTCTGCGCCTACGCCGCTAGTATTATCGCCCAGGCAAATTAAGGTCTGCTGCAAATTTGGCCATAATGAGAATCCAGCAGCTATTCCTGACATCCTGACATGGGTTGTAAGCTCCGCTGTACACAGTTTCACTCCGCTGTGTCACGGCCAGACTGAATGCAGTGATGCGCGCTCTGTTCTCTGTGGTAGTGGCCGTGTAAATATGAAAACGCGCTAAAATAAGATGTTTCTCTTGCTCTACGTCTTTTCGCCTGGACCAACTCTGCTTTACACTAGACCTTTCTTTCTGCTAGTGGTGTTCAATAATGATTAAGAACAGAAATACAATTCTGCACTGGTTGCAATTTCATAAAAACAGCTGAAGGCCGTACTTGCCATCAGCACGCAGATTCAGGGCATATGACAACCCTTAATAAGCTGCCAATTAGAAAAATAGTCATATTTATTCACTTGTCATGCGTCTAAGCTAAACGATGCAAGAGGCGTGTCATAAACTGCAGCTTTCCAGCTTCGCGTGGTTATTGGCTGTTGCAAGTAATAAGAACAAACAGAAATAGTGCACGCAGATGTGACGCTTAAGCGTCTCATGATCTGCAAAGTGATCTCAATTTCGATTTGTTTCTGGTATTCATGCTTCGTGCTTTGGAGCCCTCTAGCGCATTCAGCTTCCGCATATCAATTGGATTGGTTGGCACCGGGAATAAATCCGCTGGCGCTTGTATTAATTTCGTTGGCACTTGAAATAAACTGGTTGGCGCTGGCATTACTCGAGTTGACGTGTAGATTAAATACGCTGGTGCTTTGATTAAATTCTTGGCAATCGAAATAAATTACACGGCACTCAGATTATGTTCATCGGCACACAGAGTTTTCCCACTGGCATTAGAATTGAATTCAGAGGGAAAACCTCTAGAGGCCATAATTTTAATGAGAACGGTAGCTATGACTGACACCAAGGACGGATCGTTAGAAGGTGATATTTAATAATGATTCGAGCTGCCTCTAGATAGACTGCCACGCAGAAATCTAGGAGGAAGACCGACTTCCCCTAAACGAGATTGAAGATCGCTCAGGACGCCGACATTCCTCACTCCGCAGCAGTGCATGTCTTTTGTTGGAAAATCTCTTCCTTGGACAGGTTGACCACCAGTGACGTACCGTCCACAGTGCCATGCGCCAGGCCGCACAACGGGAGTGACATCAACGTCCAGTCTAAGGTCATTTCCAACATCGTAGTGCCGGACGAGAACGCTGCATCTACCTCCGTTCCGTCGAAGTCCAGTGCAAGGCCGGCACCGGACCATGGCGCTATCAGTAAGTGCTTGGAAAATCTCTTCCTTGGGCAGGTTGACCACTAGTGACGTACTGTTCACAGTGCCATACACCAGGGCACACAACGGGAGTGACATGGACGTCCAGTCTAATGTCATTTCCAACATCATAGTGCCGGACGAGAACGTTGCATCTACCTCCGTTCCGTCGAAGTCCAGTACAAGGCCGGCACCGGACCATGGCGCTATCAGTAAGTGCTTGGAAAATCTCTTTCTTGGGCAGGTTGACCACTAGTGACGTACCGCCCACAGTGCCATACACCAGGCCACACAACGGGAGTGACATCCACGTCCAGTCTAAGGTCATTTCCAACATCATAGTGCCAGACGAGAATGCTGCATCTACCTCCGTTCCTTCGAAGTCCAGTACAAAGCCGGCACCGGACCATGGCGCTATCAGTAAGTGCTTGGAAAATCTCTTCTTTCGGCAGGCTGACCACTAATGACGTACCGCCCACAGTGCCATGCGCCAGGCCACAGAACGCGAGTGACATCCACGTCCAGTCTAAGGTCGTTTCCAACATCGTAGTGCCGGACGAGAACGCTGCATCGACCTCCCTTCCGTCGAAGTCCAGTACAAGGCCGGCACCGGACGATGGCGCTAGCAGTAAGTGCTGCGCGGGGTGTTACAGCATAGCAAAGTACATTATGATCATCGTCGTCGTTGTCATTGTGATTATAAAGATAACTTCGTCCGGTGCTCAACAAGCGTCTCCCTTATGTGCGCGTTTTCATTGAGCGCGTTTGCATTGACAAGCGTCTCCCTTATATGCGCGTTTTCATTGACTGCCTCCTTCCTGCTCTCTCAAACCTATCGACCTCCCTATAATTATCTCTCCTTCCTCGCTCCCGGATAATCTGAAAATAACCCCCATTCCAAAGAACGTTGTACACGATACTAACGATCTGCTCGGGTTGCCAATCATGTTCACCTACAGATTCCACGGTCGTTCACAGATGCATTCCGAAGTAATGTCGGAGTGGCAGGTTACTCATTTGAGAGCTGTAGCGATGTAGTGACGCGTACCCTCGGTCCTTACATAGATCCTCCTCCAACAGCGACTCTCGATACCCTGCTAATAGTCGCTAGTATTCAAGACCTCGCACAAGCACCCCCTAACCCTTCAGGATATACCTATACACTGATTAAATACCGGCTATACGCGCCATTCATACGGGTCGCATTCCTGAAGAACTGCAGGATGATCTGCACAGAGCTGTCACCAAACTACGTTTAAACACTGTCACACTGAGGTATATTCCTGGTCACGCTGGAATCCCAGTCAATGAGGTCGTGCATCGCCTCGCCCGCGAACTCCAACACCGGACGCCGGGGATTCTCTGGCCTTATCCACCCACGTGGGACCACTACTCTTTACTACTAAAAAGAAATCAACATTCACTATGCGTACATTAGAGAAACCCTTCGTACACTTCCTCTTCCTGATAAACCACTCACTACCACGTAAATACAAATTCTTAGGCGCATACAACTAAATACACTGCTTACTGCTGCCAGATCGTCTCTATACCGAATCAGACATTCCCCCGCATGCCTAAATTGTTCAAAACACCATGCAAACTTGAAACATTGCATGTTTTCATAGCCTGTCGCAATTCAATCACCCCACTTTCCACACCTTCCTCC